>NC_087206.1:53836256-53853756 GCF_015104395.2 Macrobrachium nipponense | reverse complement strand
ATCTCGGTCCCCATCATCCAGTGCCCAAGGTGAAGAAGTTCTGGAGAAGATTCTGACGGGACTGTTGGCCCCGCAAAAGGGGTCACATTGTCCTGCACGCTATGGAGGGTGTGCCAATCATAGTATTCCTGCCATTGCTATGGCCATCACACATTCATCTTCATTAGGACCCCTGGCTAAGGACCCTATCACTGTGGCCCCTCTCCCAGGGAATTATCCTACAAGACACATAAGAGCCTTTGATGCCTCTGGCGCACAAATCTCCCTGATACGGGAAGATAGAATTCCCCATGGGGCTAACGTTGATAGACATCAACTAACTACCATTGAACGTATCAACCACATTAAGTTGATCCTTCCCACCGTCCAATTGAGGGTCACCAGACCTCACTTTTCCAAAGTATGTACCCTTGCAGTAACAAGTTACATTCCTGGAGGGTACGACCTTCTTGGGCAGGATTTGAAGTCCCTGCTCATTTCCAACAACCTAGGGGTCCTAACCCCACAACCAACTCCTCCAAAGCAAGGAGCCATAAAAACCCTACTTCCTCACAGAAGTATGGCCACAAGCAGTTTCCTCCTTCCCCATGGAAGGAAATTGATCATTCCCAGTTCTGCTGTAAAACCTGCAACATAATAGGGAACTCCACTAATTAGCCTGGGTGCCCTAGCAAGCTAAGAGCAGTGGACACTATCACTCCTCAAGGCTCAGCCTTCCACAAGAGACAGGATACCCTGTCTCCCATCATCACGGGCACACCGAGAGGTTTGGCATCTCTGGGTCCCAGGTACGCCTGAACTCAATTCTCTGCCAGTGCCACTTGGGAGCACTGAGCAGTGCCATGCTCTGATCCATCCTGGATGTCGATCCCGACATTAAACCCTCCTTAATTTCCAATGCCTGGCCCTGAGCTAGTGCCAGCGTCAGAGCCCAATCAAGCCTCAGATCCTCCTCCGGGAGATCTGCCAAACTCCTCTGAGTTAATTTCTGGCCCACTGCAAGCCTCCAACCCCAGAAGCTTCTTCTCCCTCATCACCTCTGTCGGCCTAGGATGAACCTCCGGCAGAACGCTTCATCACAACTTCACTGGTCGACCAGGAACTGCCCGGCCAGAAGTCAGACTCAAGTTCTACCCTTACGATGGCTGTCGCAACAGCCTGAGTGAGGGCCTCCCCTGCAGTAGGTTCTACCTCTACGGCGGTTGCTGCAGCTGCCTAAGTAAGGTGTTCAACTGTAGTCCCCAGGGCTACCACTGCCTCTGCTCCTGACGGCATTTTGGGCCTTTCCCCAGAGCCAGTGGCTCCGTCACCTCCCAAGACTGGTGTAGCCAGGCCCAAGAGGAACAAGAAGAAGAAGGGAAGGATCAAATTCACCAACTGAACTAAAGAAGCCACCACTGCTCTCTACCTTGGCACCTGTGCCCTAGGTACAGTGCCACCTTCAATTGCAGAAGGATCCTGGCACCTACCCAGAGAAGGTAGCCAGCCTGATCTCTGCCCAGTAGACTAATCTTCTAACCCCTAGAACTTGTACTACTAACCCTCACTTAACTGTCATAATCACCTCATCCACCTCTCATCCTGGTACTCTCCTAATCACTCATCACCCTCACGCATCATTACCTCACCTTACGTATTTTAACCACTCAGGATACGCAACCTCAGTTATCACGTACCACTTCTGGAATGATAGCATCCTCTTTAATTGATTGTATAGAGTAGGTTAGGGTATTAAATTTAGTACCAGGGCATTAGGGTAGTAGCAAGTAGAATTTTCAAAGTAACCTTACCTAGGGATAGAGTAGCCTGTCGTCACAGACGACCACTAGTTCTCATTTAGGCTAGACTACATTATTAATTCAGTAAGTTAGTACACTTAGCATCTCCACCTATAAGTTAGGCAGGCCATTGTAGTTAGCTGTATCAGTGCTCTAAACCCTCAGTTAGAGAAGAGGAATGTCTAGTCGAGGCAAGATACTTATTAGCCAAGGCCTTCAAGCCTGAAAGGGAGTGAATGCCTTCTTAACAGGGGAGCTTTTTTTATTTGTTTATCCCACCTCACCTTGCCAGTATAGACAAGGCCAGACAAGGGGTTAGGATTTCCGGTTTCCTCCTTCTTTGTTTTTGCAGGAGGGGTATAGATCCGTTAAGCACTAGGTGACATAACACAAGGGAAATTGGGCAGCTAGATAGACCCTTCCTAGGCCTAGTCTTAAGACCTATTCTACCTTGACCTTTGTGAATGATAGAATAATTTAACACCGGGCTTATCTGCCATTCAGTCTGTCTTCAGGCTGCACATTTTTGTGTAAATAAACTTAATTTAAATATAATTGGCTGGTTTCCTGGCGACCTTAACTAATTAAACAGTTTTCTAATGCAAGGTAAGTCAAAAGCGCTTAATTTTTAACCTGTAACCTTACGTGTGTGAGTCGTGGCGGACCTTTACAGCAAATCTTAAGATTTTACTAATATTTCCTCATCCAAAACGACCCCCACACGTAAACATATATATATATATATATATATATATATATATATATATATATATATATATATATAAATATATATATATATATATATATATATATATATATATATAGACTAAAATATTATGATCCTGTATCTAATAGAGTCTCTCTCTCTCGCTCTCTCTTCTTCTCTCTCATAAGTGAAGTTCTAAATCTTCGCCTCTGACAAAAGAAAGCCTTTATTTCACCCTATTGAAATAAAAGCATCCTTGCCACCTTCTTCCTTTCACCTATTCCTTATATGGGCTGTGAGAGAGAGAGAGAGAGAGAGAGAGAGAGAGAGAGAGAGAGAGAGCAGAAACTGTTTTTGAGTATTCAATAGGTCGATCGAGCTCCTAAATTACAAATGGTCATAGAATCTAAAAATATCACATCATAAACTGTTTGTAAACGAACAGAGAGAGAGAGAGAGAGAAAATAGACGACACTGTCGCCAGCCTTTAAAGGGGCATCAGAGACAGTTCTGACTGGATGTGAAAATAATGGGGTTATCTGGATATCGGTCTTTCTTGAAAAACTGACGTATAAAGGTAGCTATGTTTTGACAAATGATATGCAATTCCATCATGAAAAAAGTCCATTTGACACAATAAATTATCGTAATCCAAGCAAAAATTTGTTTTCATGAAATTGGCTATAGCTCTAATTATTTTGGCTATTTACGTCTGCTCTTCTATAAAATTTATAAATACAATAAATATACGTATACCATTGCAAAACATATATTCAGATCAATTCATGGATATGAGGTTTTAGTAAAAAAATAAATAAATAAATAAATAAAGGAATAAACACGGTAATTGGTCTCGAAGATTTGCACTTTGAATTTTCAATAATAGTATTTCTAGAAAGGGTATTACGCTGAAAAAAATTAACACAAAGTTTTGTTTTTTTTTATATATATATATATATATAATATATAATATAAATATATATATATATATATATATATATATATATATATATATATATATATATATATATATACACGTAACTCCGAATGAGAACTGATAAATTCTCTCTCTCTCTCTCTCATTTCCTTTCCCTCTCATTCTCTCTCTGTCACAGCGTTCTCAACCCCCATCCGCTTTGGGTGCCAAATAGTAAGATTTTTTTATATGTATACCGAAATTAGGAGTGGTATATTTGTAGTTACTAAAGGCCTGTTCACACTAGGAAACATTGTTTGCAAACACTTTTTACCGCATATTTGTTTCCCACCCAGAAGGAAAATATTTAGTGTTTTCTGCGTTATTATGTATACTATATACACATGTACAATGTACGTATATGTATTATATTATTAATATATATTATATATATATATATATAATATATATATATATATATATATATATATATATATACATATATATATATGGATGTATGTATGTGTACGTGTATATATGTATCTATTTTCAATTCCGCCAGAAGCAAGTCAGCATGACATACTCCTATTTTCTAAAAACTTCCTTATTACCCATCTCTGTTTCTTTCGGTTATCCCTCCTCGAGTGTATTAAAATAGCAAAGTGGATTACAGAGGCTACTGCACCAACAAGCATCCTGACGACAACTATGGTCTGGACAGGAAACATTGTTTGCAAACAGTGTTATCTAGTGTGGACAGGCCTTAAGTCTACAGGCATAACCAGCACCGCTTCACTGGTAGAATCAACCCCGTTTCAGGGAATCCCTTCCCACCCCACCCCCTTGGTGCTCTTTGGTGCTAGTGATGCCTTACCCCTACAGTACTGATTTCTAGATGTGGGAGAGGGGAGTCTATGGTATAAATTTCATCAAAATCATTAATGAGAGGGTATGAAAAAAGCGGTTATGGGCCCCTTAAAACGGCCATCGAATTTCGGATTTTGGCTAAAACCTTCCTTGGGGGAAGGGGAGTCTATGGCTAAAATCTGCAATCAAACAAATCGGACAGGAAAGAATGTGGATTTGGCCAAAATGATGGGTTTATTCATGAAAAAAGGGGTGCTATGACACCTTTACAAACGGACCTCGATTTTCAGATTTTGACTAAATTCTTCCCGGGAGGAAGAGGAGTCTATGGTAAAAATATCATCAAAATTGGCCAAGAGATGTGGATTTGTATAGTATTCATACAAACAAACAAACAAACAAAGACATTTTTCGATATATATATATATATATATATATATAATATATATATATATATATATATATGATATATATATATATATATAAAAGGTATAAGCCACGAAGGAAAGTAGAAACACTGGAGTGGTTTATACCTTTATTTATTCATTTATCACGTTCCAAACTTTCGTGATTCAGTTATACACACACACACACATATCTCTATACACACACACACATATATATATATATATATATATATATATATATATATATATATATATATATATATATATACATACATTCACATATATACATATATGCATATAAATATATATTCATGTGTATATATAATTATGTATGCACATATATATGTATGTATTCCAGTGAGTACCACATGTAATACGTTAGCTACACTACGCTGGTCTCATGCTGGTCTTTACTAGAAAATGCCACACACAATGAATGAAAGACACTGAGGACGCTCTTCCTTAGCAATAATTACTCAACGGATTTCTTACTCTTACCAGCCTATATTCTTTTAAGTACTTGACTAAATTTTAAAATATGGTTCCAATTCCGGAAAAATTCAAAAGACGCACTGAATGCAATACATAATGCTAAATGATACAACTCATTTTCATTTTTTCTTGGGAGTGAGTGTAAAAGCTGCAACATAAACATGACTTTTTTTTACTCTCTCTCTCTCTCTCTCTTTGTGCGCGTGTATTTGTACGAGAGATGTAACTGAGGTACTGGGACCAATGGAAAACACGAGTCTGAAGTGAAAACTGTCCCAAAAGAGTGGTTTAGACCAAATGCTCTCACAATCACCAGAGTGCAATATCTGGTTCTGGAACCAAAAGTCAATTTAAATGTAATTGAGCTATTAACACGATTATCGGTGTGCATCCATTACCCGGTCCTCAAATAAAAGCCATTACCCAATAAATAACATTTCAAAAAAAAAAAAAAAACAAAAAAAAAAAAAAAAAAAACACAAAACAAAACAAAACACACACAATAAGAAAACGAGGAAAGTAAAGGGTGTAGCTCACAGTTTTACGTCCAAACAACAAATGAAAAAGTTCGCAAGGTTTCGTTTGTTCCGCAGATTCTAATGATATAAGAATTATGTAATTCAGTAAACTTAATGCTAAATATCTATAACGAAATAAACATGAAATTCCTAATAATTATACTCTTTCATTCCTTACACGAGATCCCAGAACATTCATCATTTATCATCTTGTGTTTCATAGTTTCGTAGCTTAGATGTAATGGAAGGCAATGCTATAAAAAAAAACTTATAGGTATGGCTATCAATATGAAAATAACAAGCTAAAGATTAAGATTATTAATCTCTCTCTCTCTCTCTCTCTTATCTTCGTGTAGTCAGGTGTTGCTCACTTGATCACTCGATGACGCCATCATCATGATCACGACGCCTCGATAGAAGAAGTCTTATGGGGAAAAAAGAATATTAAGACTTCATTATCGTCACTATCATTATCACCATCACCCTTTCATATCCTATAATGGAAATCTCTATATGAAAAAAAATCGTTACCTTGATATTGATACCTTATGGAGGTAATTCATTTGTCCCACTGATTTTTCTTTGCTACAATCAGTCCTCCTATATTTCTCTCAATATTCCTTCTTATTATATATTGCGATTTTCTTCATAATTCTTATATCATTATAATCCTTAATTCATTGGCTTGAAGATGTTTAGTGATGAAGTTCAGAAACACTCCTTTTCTGCAGGCAAAACTGAGATGTAAATGAACAGTTTATAATTTTTGAAAGAGAGGTCGGGGACAAATACATCCTGCTTACGTGAACTTTCGGGCGATACTGAGAGTTTCCCAGCCTTGTGAGGGGGCTTATCAACAGCCAAATCAGGAGCGTCGTAAGGGACAGGCCTAGACATCAGGTGCATGGCTGATGTGAATCTACTATAGGGAGTGTCTTTAATCATCTCAGAAATATCAAAAACTATGAATTAGACGCTAATATCTCTTTTTCTTTCTTTCTTTCTTTTTTTTTTTACAGTACACTTTCTCTCAACTCTTTCCTATCAGGGCTGAACTTGGACTTGAAGGCCATCAGGAGTGTCACTATTCATTACAGCGACATTGAAAACTATACATTAGACACTAATATCTGTTGTTTTCAGCAATTGCTACATTTCTCCTTTACCCAACACAACCCACGTCCTATATCCTACGAATGGTCTAATTTTAATTTGTTGTTTTTCAACCATCTCATTCCTTTTTTCATACTGACATATTTAAAAGTTCATCAAAATTAGTCAAGATATGTGGATTTGTACAGCATTCATACAAACAAACGAACAAACACATAAACAAAGTAACAGTCCTTTTCCCGTTTACATGTGAAGGTGGCGGCATTTTCTAAAACAAGGTATAATCAGTCACTTAATAATGGCTACCTCCAGTGATTCCGGAGGAAATCTCTTGTAAGGAGGACTCTTTTCTCTTCAGCAAGGATTCCGAAACCTCATGGATTATTTATTCTTCTCCAAGGATTTCGGAGAATCGCATGAAATAGGTGGCGTTTTTCTAAAACTAGGATGTAGTATTAAAAGACACCTCTAGTGATTCCGGAGAAAATCTTTCATAAAGGGAACCCCTCTTGCTTCAGGAAGAATTTGAGAGACTCGAGGATTCTGTTGTCTTCTGCAAGAAATCTAAAGCCTCGTGGATTCTTGATGCTTCTTCAAGGATTTCGGAGAATCGCATGAAATAGGTGGCATCTTCTAAAACTAGGGTATATCGAGCCCCATAATAGTTGCCACTGCTGGTAATTCCGGAGGAAATATTTTGTGAAAAGTTAAGTATATCTTAGTTTTACCAGACCACTGAGCTGATTACCAGCTCTCCTAGGGCTGGCCCGAAGGATCAGGGGCCGCATACTCAAAACAAACCTTATGCAAAGGTGCCTTTTGACAAAAGACGCCTTTCCCAATGGCTCGCCGAAGGCGCCTTTCAACAAAGGCGAAATCGTATACACAAAGATTTTCAAAGGCACCTTTGACATGCCTTTGCACGAAAAGGCTGCCTTTTTGTCAAAGGCGCCTTTGGATAGTCCAGCCAATCACATCGCCCGTATCATAGTGTGCCTAGAGAATGAGAACCAATCACGATACAGCAGCATATCAGCTGATTGTTGATAGCAGAGCGATTAAAGAGCGGCACGATGGACCCTGTGGGCTGTGGCTAAGAAAAGGAAGAACCTCCCTAATTTAGCATAGACTAATTGCCATACATACCTAGATTGGAGCGAGTTTTGGCTAGGCCTTGGCTTATGTTCTACTGTAGGCTATATGTTAGGCTATGCAAAAGTATCCTATGATATTGCTTGGAAATGAATGTTTTAGCCTAAGCTGTGATGATATGCCTAGGCCTGTGGGTATTATTGCACAATTCTAAGAGATTTTTCATGTATGGCATTTCTGCCGCAAATGAATGTTAACCATTTAATCTTAGGTTAGGTTAGGGTAAAAAGTTAGGGAGCTTTTGAAGAATAGCAGTCCCACACAAACATGGTACTTGTTCAAAAGGATAAAACTGGGGTCCGTATTTTTAAAAGGGTCTTATCTACAAGACCAATTCTTAACCTAGCCTAACCTTAAACTAACCTAACCATGACTAGTTGTGACTCAAGTAATTGTTATGTACTCTATCTGTGGAATCAGTGTCACTTTTTTTTTGTTTCCACAGCTTTGATGAGGTTTCTAGAAAATGTGGGAAGTCATTGATCATAATTACTGTCAATAATTACACAATTACATTGATGTTTCTTTTCCCAGTTTAGTTTTATTGCAGTAGCTAATTTCTGTATTATAATCATTTTAGGTGGTGGTCCTCATGAAGGTTTAGCTCTAGAACCTTCAGAGGAAGCTTTGGTAATATTGGGCCTACTGGAGCAAGAAGCAGTTGAGGTGTTGGCAGATGTTTCTGATATTTGTCAGGATATATTGTCTAATCAAAAAGAGTTAAATAAAAGTGTAAAAGAATTAAATGTGTAAGGGTAATAGCTGACAGCATGGTAACCATGACTGATATCCTTAAGATACATTATGCATAATTTTTTTTTTAAAGTGGTAGTGCTTTTAATATAGTCTATACAGTAGTAAAATATATTTTTTTTTCATACCATGCCTTATATGTTCCTATACCAAGGGTGCCCATAATGTGATAAATGTCATGTACCTCTTCATTATTGAGATTAGTTTTTTGTAAGTTTTTTGTTTAAGAGTAATGTGATATACTACCTCATTGTCTTATGGTAATCACTCCATTATTTAATGAGGTTTATTTTTCATTTTTCCTCCATTTACTCTTATTATATCGTGCCTCTTGTGATCTCGTGTTATTGTGATAAGTTTAGTACAGTTTTTGTTTATTTACAATGCTATTTCATGTTATTTCTCTATTTTGGCTATAAAGCATGTTTTCTTATTTAAAATAGTATAAAATGATACCTCTGTGATCTCAGTTACCTCTACCTTATTGTAAGTTTTTATTTTTTATTTACTTTAGTATGTTATTTCTTTCCTGGAGATAATGTACTATGTGATACACTGATATTGCTATTATTAAGGGTCATCCAGTGATACAGTAACCTATTTGTATCTAGGTAATATGAACATCAAATTCATTCATTTCATAACTGATTTGTATCTAGGTGGCATTTATTTTATAATGTGAGTCACTGTATGTAGTACTGTACTCATCTCAGACCACTTTAACCTATGTTTAATGTGCCTTACGAGTACCAGAAGAGAAGTGATAAGGCAGGGAAATTGCATACATATTTTCACCTTTGCATATAGTACATAGTATAAAGATATATTTTCTGTATTGAGATTTATTAAACAAGACAAAAAATATATTGATTTCTAGCATTGATTATACATGAACATTTTATAAGATATACGATAACTAAAGGTCAAAACAATCAGATTATAATAAAGGAATTTTAGATTGTATATATGAAATCATTTTAAATAATACACAACCAATAATTTTAAATCTAACGTCTGCAGAGGAAAATCACACTATTACAAAGTATAATGGCCTTCATTGACGTATACAAGAGGTAGGAGACATCCTCTTCTTACTTGTTGTCAATCCCAAAGTTGCCTTTCCCACATCAAAGGCTGCTCTAACCAGCCAAAGCACCAAGATGGCGGCGCACACTCGGTGTTTTGAGTATGAGCCTTTCGAGTAACGGCCGACAGGAACGGCACCTTTGCCACAAAAGGCGCCTTTGGAAGTTTTGAGTATGCGGTCCCAGATATTTTTACGTGGCTAGGAACCAATTGGTCACCTAGCAACGGGACCTAGAGCTTATTGTGGGATCCAAACCACACTATATCGAGAAATGAATTTCTATCACCAGAAATAAATTCCTCGGATTCCGCGTTGGCCGAGCCGGGAATCGAACTTCGGACTATCGGATTGGCAGCCGAGCGCGAAAACCACTCATCCAGCGAGGAACTATCTTTTGTAAAGGGGACTATCTAGCCTTCAGGAATGATTTTGGAAGCTGCCTAGCTGTTTCTTTTCTCTTCAGGAAGGAAATTGAAGAATCACATGAAATAAGTGGCATTTTCTAAAGGCCCCCATTCACTGAACGATTGTATGAATGATTGTCTGAACGATTGTCGTCATCGACAAACGCACATATTATTCAGAGTATGAACGATCTCCGCACCGATTTCAGTCTGAACAAAGATTTGCTTCGGGAAGACATGGCATCCTCTCTAGTTCAGACGTGCGCGATAGCTTTACATCCATCAGCAGACAAACCCATACGTCATTGAACGACCTGTGTATACGACAGACTTAAGTCGTAAGCCAGCAACCTGGTCGTGACATATTCCCGCTGAGATCGTTCAGACACGAAACTCCGCCCACTTTTGCATTCAGACAAACCCGTACACAATATTTTTTTCTAACGATACAGACAATCAATCGTTCATGCAATCGTTCAGTGTATGGGGCCCTTAAAGCTAAGGTATAGTCAGTCATGCAGTAATGGATACCTTCCGCGATTCCAGAGGAAATCTTTTGGATAAAGGGGCCTCTTTTGAGGTTGCGCGTCGGGCCCAGGGACCCAAGTTAGCCAGCATAGAGAATAGTATACTATACTCTGTTTTTTTCCATCTGTCCATCCGCCTGTGGTGTTTTTGTATGGTAACTATCTAAAGCCCGGGACGCAGTGTTACCATACGGAAACACCATATGCGGATGGACAGATGGAAAAAACAGAGTGTAGTTACGATGGTTCATACTAGCAGTAGTATCTTCTTTGCTTTAGTGTTAGTAGTGCTAGTTTCCATTTTAGTAATAGCAGCACTGATTTCGGTCTTTAATTAGTACTAGTTTCGGTTGTTTAGTCTAACTAGTGGTACTAATTCGGTCTTCATGGATTAGTAGCGGTGTTGTAGCACTAGTAGTAGTAGGTTCGGCATTTTAGTACTAGCATGGGTATTTGAGTACAAGTAGTACTAGTTTCGGTGTTCTTGTAGCCTACTATTTTCGGTGTTTTAGTAATAGTTTCGTGTTGTAGTACTAGTTTCGGTATTTAGTCAGAGTAATAGGAAAGTAAATAAATGAGCCATTTTCATAAAATATGTTAGAATTATATCAGCATAATCCTAATTACTTAAGCATGATGAAAATCGTCGTATGTTCCGCTACAAGATTATTAGTATTTAATCAATCTCTTTCTTCTATTCATAAGAATATCCGAAAACACGCGATAGTATAATTCTAACCAATGAACCCACCAAAGGAATATAGCATAAGATTACTTGTTAATAATACCAACCCTACAAAGTGTGTACCGACAGTTCAAAAGCAAAATGTACCATTTTGTTTGCAATAAATAATAGCGACAGCATAGCTTTAACAAGGTGTGAGTGAGAGAGACTATGCATGATGCTTAATATCTCTTCCAGCAAGACAATTACAAATACGCAAATATTTCCGCTAATTTTAAAAAATATTGCTATCAGGATGTGTGAAAATGCATCAGGTTGTGGAACTGAAAAAGTAAACAAAACTGGCCCATCAGTAACAGGAAAAGCATTAAGTATAGAGCAAGAAAAGACAGACACTTTGATGTATCCAGGTGTAATAGCTACTTCCCTAAATAAATGCATACATAAAAAAAACACAAACAGCCTTCACAAACTGCAGCCGAAATCAACACTCTGAAGGGGGCCTTTTCCCCCTCAAAAAACAAAAAATGGGATGCTCATTTCTCACAGCATGCACTCACTTTATTACCCCTCAGGAAGAAATGATTAAATTTTGGTACATAAATTTCAAGTCTTCAGCGATGCACAGTAATTCGGTCTAGAGCCTAGAACAATTACAACAGGGCAAAACAATCGGCCACATTTCTCCCCAAAACTAACCACCTGATCCTGGTTACGAGACCCACTGCTGCTAAAATTAGCGTCAAAATCCACACAGCTTTTTTGAGGAATCCGACAAACAAATCAGGCAAACAAATTAAGAAACTAACCGAACCAAAAACTTAATCCCATTTGTTAACATAATAAATAAACAAAGAAACGAAAAGCCTACAACTCCAGTGCGTATGTGTACGTGATGGCAACAAAGGCAGGTCCAAAATAAAGATTATCTATGGTTTCTTCCTCTCTCAATGAAAATACGCAGAAATGCATCGCACAACAGTTCTATGAAGTACAAAGACAAACCCAAACGAAGCGACCAATTCCCTCTACACTCGCACAAAAGACTCAATAGAGAAAAATAGTCCGTGCAAAAAAGATTCAATAGAGAAAAATAGTCCGTGCAATATGGGAAACTGAAATTCTATATTTTCGTGGCGAGAGAGAGAGAGAGAGAGAGAGAGAGAGAGAGAGAGAGAGAGAGAGAGAGAGAGAGAGATTAAAATTCTACAGATTTTTACATTGTTTCCAACACCTGTAGCTTACAAAGAAGTAGCGCTCGGTCAGTCCCCAACCCCAACGACGAGTCTGTACTACCTAGTTCCAAGGTAACGGTTGCATCTAGAGCAGCGTCTCTTAACCTTTTTCGACCTCAGCACCCCTTTTGGTCAGGCCTAAGCAGTCCATTTATTAAATTTTAAAAATGCGATAAAAATACATTTGTCCAAATGTATTCCTTCACTACAGAAAAACACTGATATTTTTTACCGCTCATATGTCACCTTCCCCACCACCCACTGAAGTTGATTTCAGCACCCCCGCGGGGTGCTAGCACCCCAGGTTAAGAAACGCTGATCTAGAGCGAAGGCAATTGACTAGTCGAAGAAATCTCTTGCCTGCCTAGCACGCCCCCTTTACACAAGGGCTGTGCGTTGATGGCAAGGGCTTGTTGTGTTGAAATGGCAAAGTTTTGTTGTAATTGTAATTTAATTGAAATGTAATTAATTACACATTTTTAGGGTAATTGTAATTCTTTATTTCTATTTAATATCTGAATGATGGAAATTCGTCTGCTTAAAACGATAGAGATGCCATACTACAGATATGACGTCACCTGTGGGAATATTCCCTGGAAAGCAATGAAAATGTATAAATTCCGACCATAATTTAGCTGTGTTAAATGTCAACATAGCTAAAAAGACCGCCTTCCTGCTTTGACTACTGAAAGACGAGGATGGAATAAATGGGGAGGAGCTTAGTGACGTCAATCATAGCTAGCCAATCAGGACAAAGAATAAGTTTTCAATTACGACTTGTTTTTAATGTTTTTATTTTTTTATTTTTTAATCATTATAAGTATCAGTATCAGGTGTGCAACAAAAAATCTAAACTTTCCTTTAAGCTTACGAAGCTATTTTTATTATAGCGAAGCTACAGGTAAAAGTCATATTTTGGTTTGTGTTACCACAGTGCTCAAAGGGGATGAAGCCACCTCTTTCTCTAGATATCTTGCCTAGTGCCACCTAACAAAGGGGCAATCCCACTTACTATAGTAGATTCACATCAACCGTGCATCTGATGTCTAGGACCGTCCCTTATGACGCTCCTGATTAGCTGTCGATAAGCCAATCACAGCGCTGGAAACTCTCAGTCTCTCGAGAGAGTTCACATAAGCAGGATGTATGTTCCACTTCTTCTGAGGGATACTTTTGAAAGACGTATCCTTCAGGAGAGGTGGAACATACATCCTGCTTAAGTGAACTCTCGGGAGACAGAGTTTCCAACCCTGTGACTGGGTTATCAACAGCCAACCAGGAGCGTCGTAAGGGACTAGCCTAGACATCAGCTGCACGGTTGATGTGAATCTACTCTAGTGACACCACCTACTGGCCCACTCCATTGCACCGTCACTCTTGCGACACCCGAGTGCCATTTCACTTACGCACCATTTCTGGTGTGCTCAAGCTATACCCGACTTTTGGGGGAATAATTTCACCCCCTACCCACCTACAACATGACTGCTGACCTCTAGGAAATCAAATCCTCCCCCGAGGCGGGAAACTACTGGGAATAAAGGGCCCAGAACTGATAGCATGGAAAGAGCAGAAGCTAAGGAGTGAGAAGACGAAAAGGGGAAAGAAAGACAAGAGAAGGAGAAGAAGAGAGGCAGAAAAGGGGGAGAGAGAAAGACAGGAGAGAAAGAAAGAGAGGAAAGAGATATAGAAAGATGAGAGAGGGAATTACAAAGAGCCCACGAGCTCGTCCTCGCTCAACAGAGGGCATTGACCCTCGCTCTGCCTTGTCCCCAGTCAATCCTCCACAAAATTACCTCTCTCATCCAAAAAATGGACGGATTGCGAGCCCAAAGCCTGGCTTGACCACATAAAAAAAAGTCTTTTCCACGCACACGCCCACTCCCGCAGGAGGTTACCCTGATCCTGCGGAACGCAAGGGATGGAAAGGTGGCCGCAGTTGCTTTCTGCTCCCAATCAAATCCAGACGGGCCAGGGGAGGGCTCGAGGAGATTTTCGAAAGGCTTTGTCAATAAAAGGCATATGAAATCATTCCCAAGCACAAGATCCATAAACACTCTCAGTTGCTGGGTAGAAGCCCTAAAGTGTATACACACACACACAACACACACAATATGTATAGTATATATATATATATATATATATATATATATATATATATATATATACACACACAAAATAAACAGAAAAACAAAGAAAAATCTGATATCCACCACTTACGTGAATTCATTTACTGTGAGGGTTCCACGAATAATCAAGGCCCATTCTTCCTTACCAGTCTGCATATCAGTACCGGAGACTGTCCGGTCGGTAAATAATTAACATTCGCATTAAGGTGGCCATTATGTTTTGATCATCCACCTGCGCAATCTCCCGCCGTCTGAACAACATTGAGGCTGGGGCCCCGGGGGAGGGGAGGGGGCTATTAGCAGCCGGTGAAAGGGAAGAAAGCCAAGTATGATGAGGACCGATGGAATGCAACTCTGATAGAGAGAGAGAGAGAGAGAGAGAGAGAGAGAGAGAGAGAGAGAGAGAGATTTAGAGAATTTAAACGTAACAAACATATCCATATTGATTACGAAAAGGTGTTATTAACAGGTTATGTAAATAAGAGACGGCTGGAATCCTGGACATTCTCAGATTTAAACTTTAATGACAGCGGTCCAAAGATATGCAATATATTCTTCCAACATTTTTTTATTATTGTGAAACAAGAACATTACGGATACCCAAACCTTTATGATGTAAGGTTTTGAAATAGGGTCAAGGGTCAGAGACGTCTCAGGAAGAAAACGTTCTCATTAATTAAGAATGATGGAATTAATATCCGCGTTGTTGTTGTCGCTAAGTAAATAGATAAATAAATAAAACACTCCCTATGATACTAATAATTGATTTTTCAAACCTCGGGGAAGTGCAAAATGCGCACGATATTTTTTTCGTAACAGCCAAATTCATTATTAACGATTAAAAAATGAGTGTGAAGGATGATGATAGAAGAATTTATCAAAGGCGCATGAGACAAAATGAACGTGTTAAACTCACCTGAATATCAGGCATCATTTTCGTGTCAGTCATTTTCTAAGGCTTCAAAGGATGAAATATCAAACTGGAACGTTAACATTCAAAACACATGACTCGCATTAACTACTTCCTGGAGATGGATGTCATTAACATTTCCTTAACATGCACAGTCTCGAGCACAAACCGGGTTTACAGCCGTGTTGCAACCACCTCAGAGAGCGATCGCCCCATTTCAACAGACAACCCAAATTAACACTCAAACAGAATTACGTCCACTTACGATTCTAACGACGTAATTTGTATGAGAGAGAGAGAGAGAGAGAGAGAGAGAGAGAGAGGACTCATTCCCTAAGAGGTATATTAACATAGGGGAGAGAGAGAGAGAGAGAGAGAGAGAGGAGAGAGAGAGAGAGAGAGAGATTAATTCCAAAAAAGGTATACATATTTGAGAGAGAGAGAGAGAGAGAGAGAGGACTCATTCCCTAAGAGGTATATTAACATAGAGAGAGAGAGAGAGAGAGAGAGAGAGTTAGAGAGAGAGATGGGAGAGAGAGGAGAGAGAGAGAGGATTAATTCCAAAAAAGGTATATTAACATATTTGAGAGAGAGAGAGAGAGAGAGAGAGAGAGAGAGAGAGAGAGAGGAGAGAGAGAGAGAGAGAGAGAGAATTCATTCCAAAAGAGGTACATTAACATATTTATTTATTTATTTTTTTTTTTGAGAGAGAGAGCAGAGAGAGAGAGAGGAGAGAGAGAGAGAGAGAGAGAGAGAGAGTGCAATATTGTCGAAGGGAAACCACAGTTTACTTAAGGTACTTCCGCATTTTTCAAATTTTATCTAAGAAATGACCATATCCATCGTCAAAAAAACCCTCTTTGTGTTAATTTCGATTTCATATGCCATTTGCTCATAATCGTCCGCCGTTCGCTAAATTTATAGCACACTAAAAACACCCCCATCTGTTAACATGCCAGTTCTGCAACATAAAAAAAAAAAAAAAAAAAAAAAAAGCACGTAAACGAGATGTATTAAGAAAATTTTAAGAGTTTATCTATTGAAAACTAAGTCTAAATCCGCTTTTCCTTCACCGGCAATTATCTGAAAATTTAGGCAAACACAATAAATACTATTGAATTTCATAATGCCTTCTCTCCCTCTCTGTTCTACGAATTTTTACACTAATACATTAGTACCTTCCTTATATGCAAAGCCTTAAACTTTAAACTTAATCTATACTCACACCTTTTACTATAAACCTCTATGCAGGATGTTTTTTTTTTACTAACATTATTGGCAATAAAGACTTTCTGCATTTCAGGCCATACCACCAACCCCTCAAAGACCTTGTTTATTCTGGAATAACGTTTTTTATTACACCAACATGTTCCGTCGTTAAACACACATACGTCCGCCCCTCTATACTTGTCTTGAACTTGTACTGTTTTTTATTCATGTTTACGTTTAGCTTAATTAACTCTGTCGCTTCTCTAGGTCGGGCCCTTAATCACGTGTTTTCTATAGCTAGGTTTCACTGCTATTTTCATTTTTAGTTTACCATACAATATTCTGTTACCTCTCCTTTTAATGTTGCATATCATTTTTTAATTTTGTTCGTTCCTTTAATTTTTAATGTTTGTGATTTTAAATATTTCATGTTGATAAATTGCCGTTATTTTTTTTGGGGGGTGGGGTTAGTTTTTTACAATTTTGCAAGGAATTTTGTTTCACTTTAAACAGCCTTGATGATGTAATTAAGCTCGTACATCTGAGTGTGTCTCTTCCCTTTATCGATGATTAATTATTAATGGATTGGATTGTTTCCTGACTACTTACACTAAG
>NC_087206.1:53817749-53835756 GCF_015104395.2 Macrobrachium nipponense | reverse complement strand
CTTAGTGTAAGTAGTCAGGAATCAATCCATATTAATAATTAATCATCGATAAAGGGAAGAGACACACTCAGATGTACGAGCTTAATTACATCATCAAGGCTGTTAAAGTGAAACAAAATTCCTTGCAAAATTGTAAAAACTAACCCCACCCCCCAAAAAAATAACGGCAATTTATCAACATGAAATATTTAAAATTCACAAACATTAAAATTAAAGGAACGAACAAAATTAAAAAATGATATGCAACATTAAAAGGAGAGGTAACAGAATATTGTATGGTAAACTAAAAATGAAAATAGCAGTGAACCTAGCTATAGAACACGTGATTAAGGGCCGACCTAGAGAAGCGACAGAGTTAATTAAGCTAAACGTAAACATGAATAAAAACAGCACAAGTTCAAGACAAGTATAGAGGGGCGGACGTATGTGTGTTTAACGACGGAACATGTTGTGTAATAAAACGTTATTCCAGAATAACAAGGTCTTGAGGGTTGGTGGTATGGCCTGAAATGCAGAAGTCTTTATTGCCAATAATGTTAGTAAAACATCCTGCATAGAGGTTTATAGTAAAAGATGTGAGTATAGATTAAGGTTTAAAGTTTAAGGCTTTTGTATATAAGGAAGGTACTAATGTATTAGTGTAAAAATTCGTAGAACAGAGAGGGAGAGAAGCATTTATGAAATTCAATAGTTATATTGTGTTTGCCTAAATTTTCAGATAATGCCGGTGAAGGAAAAGCGGATTTAGACTTAGTTTTCAATAGATAAACTCTTAAAATTTTCTTAATACATCTCGTTACGTGCTTTTTTTTTTTTTTTTTTTTTTTTTTTTTTTTTTTTTTATGTTGCAGAACTGGCATGTTAACAGATGGTGGGTGTTAGTGTGCTATAATTTAGCGAACGGCGGACGATTATGAGCAAAATGGCATATGAAATCGAAATTAACACAGAGGGTTTTTTGACGATGGATATGTCATTTCTTAAGATAAATTTGAAAAATGCGAAGTACCTTAAGTAAACTGTGGTTTCCCTTCGACAATATTGCACTCTCTCTCTCTCTCTCTCTCTCTCTCAATCTCTCTCTCTCTCTCTCTCTCCTCTCTCTCTCTCAAAAAAAATAAATTATGTTAATATACCTCTTTTGGAATGAATCTCTCTCTCTCTCTCATCTCTCTCTCTCTCTCTCTCTCTCTCTCTCTCAAATATGTTAATATACCTTTTTTCCTTTTTGGAATTAATCCTCTCTCTCTCTCTCTCGCCCTCTCTCTCTCATTCTCTCTCTCTCTCTCTCTCTCTCTCTCTCTCTCTCCCCTATGTTAATATACCTCTTAGGAATGAGTACCTCTCTCCTATCTCTCTCTGCAGAGATACTCATTGATACTACATATGAGGCAATAAAGCAGCATACCTACGAAGAAATAAATTACGATATGACAACAGAAAAGCAAATCCCGAAGAGGCTCTACCCCAGATCTACACAATGACGGGAAAGAGGAAAAAATAGACAAGAAGAGACAAATCTGCAACCTTTTGAAAAGAGGGAATTGCAGAGTTTGAGAAAGATGTTACTACAAACATCCTAAGATATGTCAAAACTATTGAAATTATGTAAATGTGCATACTTAGATGGATATGGGGATGATTGCAGAGATCTGCATCCAAAAATATGTAAAAAAAAAAAAAAAAAAAAAAAAAAAAAAAAAAACCTAAAAGAAGGAAAAGGATGTAAGTTCGACAAAAAATGCAAATATATGCACCCTGTAGCCATGAATCATAATCAAATAAATAACCAACCAAGTAATAAAATCCAAAATAAAGAAAGAAAACAATAAAGAGAGAAATCAAGAATATCAGGTAAAAGAGAAAAGCAAACCACCAATGAGATATGCAGAGGTGTCAGCAAAAATTTCAAAGCATCAGCTCCGAAATTCTACTCAAGAGATAATAACTGTATTTATTATGCGAGGATATTGCAGAAAATGGAGAAATTGCAGATCAGACACAAAATGAATAATTATGATGAAGGAAGATCAAATATTATGGAAAAGTTGGATTTTTAATGTCAGAATTTCTGGAAATGAAGAACAACATACCAGAACAGGAAAGAGACATGGGAAAATCCTTATTACTACCATTATTAAATGAAGGAGAAACACGCAAACCATCATAGTGATGAATGCGCAGGTTTAGTTACTGAGTAACTCAAAAAGAAAAATAGAGTACTTAGAAGAACTAACCCAACAAATGAAAAGAAAATAGATATAATGAATATAAGTGAAACCTGGTATTCCCAAGAGACTGGAATGATGATCAAATAAAAGGGTTCCAAACTTATAGATCAGATAGAAAAAATAGGAATCAAGGGGGAACCGCAATATATGGGAAAGACAAAAAACAAGCAAAAAATATATGAGAAATATAGTAACTCAGAATGTGAACTAATAGCGTAGAATTTGAATCTGAAAAATTGATGAACATAGTAATATATAGACCTCCTAATACTAAAGAGTTTGACTTAATAATTGAAAATTGGATGATATATGTAGAAATCACAAGGACTGGACTATTCTCCCTATCTGGTGCACTTAACTTTTCCTTTCGTAGAATGGAAAGAACGAATAGGAGATTGTGGTTGTTGTAACTTATACATAAAAAAGAGAGTAATAGTAGTGCAGAAGATAAGAGGCATTTGAAAAGCTATTAGATATGCTACTAGAATACAACATTCAACAAATAAATCACCTGCCAACAAGAAAGGAAAATACTTTAGACCTAGTATTTGTGAACGAGATGAATTATGTTAAAGAAATAATAGTTTATAATGCGAGTATTTCAGACCATAATGTCATGGAATTAACGTTCATTCCAAAGAGTGAAAATAGAGATAAGCAAGAAATGAAAAGTGGGAAGGATATGGAAAATACAACTTCTACAGTAAAAAATATAAAATGGTCAGAAATTATAAAAAAGAAGAATTAAACAAAGATTGGGATAACATTTTCGTAAGTGATGACATAAGGGTAAGAAATACGGAGATATATATAAAATATTGGAGAAAATAGTGGAAAAATATATACCGAAGAAGAAAAGTAAACATCATTCATGCATACCAAGAGACAGAAGGATCTTGTTCCAGAAAATCAGAAAACAAAAGTGGGAAAAAAAGGTCTTGCAAAGAAAAAAATGCATGGAAAGTTAAAGTTTATAGAACTAAAAAGTAAGATAGAAAATGCAGAACAAAAGATATACAATCAAAAGAAAATGAAAACGGACGGGATTGGAAGAAAAAACCATATTAAATATCAAGCAAAACCCCAAACGATTATACTCATATGCGAAGAAGATGAATAAAAGAAGAATAGAAAATAGGCCCTCTGAGAATTGAAGGGAGATTAACGAATGAAAAAAAAGGTAAATTTGCAACATACTGGCAGAACGATATAAGAGAGAATTCACCCCTAGAAATAGATAATGAAGATAATGATATAGAAGTAAGGGAAGAAAATAGTGAAATATTTAGCTGACATAGAAATTAATGAAGCTGATATTGTGCAGGCAATTAATGAAATTAAAAATGGAGCTGCTGCAGGGCCGGATGGAGTCCCTGCTATTTTGTTAAAGAAAGTAGTTCATTCTATCGCAAAGACACTTGCCCCAATATTATTAAGACAAAAGTGTAGTTACAGGCAAGATTTATGATGAGCACAAATTAGCATATATCACCCCTACTTTCAAAAGTGGATCAAGGACTAGAGGCAAGTAAATTATAGGCCTGTGAGCTAACTATCACATATTATGAAAGTGTATGAAAGGGTAATGAAGAAAAAAATATTATGAAACATTTAATAAAAAATAATTTGTTTGAATATAGGACAACACGGTTTCGTACCCGGAAAAAGTACACAAACCCAACTGTTAGTCCACCGTGAGAACATATTCAAAAATATGAAAAGCGGAAAAATGAAACAGATGTGGGTTTATCTAGACTTTGCAAAAACCTTTTGACAAAAGTAGACCTAATAATATTAGCAAAGAAAATTAGAAACACAATATCGTAGATAAAGTAGGAGATGGTTAAAAGAATTTTTACACAACAGAAAACAGATAGTTATTGCAAACGATGAGAAAATCGGATGAAACCAAGTAATATCCGGTGTGCCACAAGGTACGGTGCTAGCTGCAATATTGTTTGTTATTATGATTGAAGACATAGACAGTAATGTTAAGGATTCGGTAGTGAGTAGTTTCGCTGATGACACAAGAATAAGTAGAGAAAGTACTGTGATGAAGATAGGAACGCTCTACAAAGAGACCTTAACAAAGTATATGATGGGCAGAGGTAAATAGGATGGTATTTAACTCTGATAAATTTGAATCAATAAATTATGGAGACAGAGAAGGAAGCTATATGCATATAGGGGACCTAATAATGAGACAATCACAAATAAGGAAGCAGTTAAAGACCTTGGTGTGATGATGAATAGGAACATGTTATGCATGATCAAATAGCAATTCTGTTGGCAAAATGTAAAGCAAAAATGGGAATGTTGTTACGGCACTTCAAAACAAGAAAAGCTGAACACATGATTATGCTTTATAAAACATATGTTCGTAGTCCACTTGAATATTGCAATATGATATGGTACCCACACTATCAAAGGATATTGCACAAATAGAGAGTGTACAAAGGTCCTTTACAGCTAGAATAGAAGAAGTTAAGGACCTAGACTACTGGGAAAGACTACAATCCTTAAATTATATAGTCTAGAAAGGAGAAGAGAACGCTACATGATAATTCCAGGCATGGAAAACAGATAGAAGGAATAAACAGAAAATATCATGGAACTAAAAATATCAGAAAGAGCAGCAGAGGTAGATTAATAGTGCCCAAAACTATACCAGGAAAAATAAGGAAAGCACACAGGACATTAATCCACTACGCACCAGCATCGATAATGCAGCGTCTATTCAATGCGTTTGCCAGCTCATCTGAGGAATATATCAGGAGTGAGCGTAGATGTGTTTAAGAATAAGCTCGGACAAATATCTAAACTGCATCAGCCCAGACCATCCAAGATTGGAAGATGCAAAATATACCGGAAGATGTACTAGCAACTCTCTGGTAGACATTAGAGGTCGCCTCACACTGAGGGACCTGGGGCACCCGAACGAAACTGTAAGGCCTGTAGGCCTGTAAGGCCTCTCTCTCTCTCTCTCTCTTACAAATTACGTCGTTAGAATCGTAAGTGGACGTAATTCTGTTTGAGTGTTAATTTGGGTTGTCTGTTGAAATGGGGCGATCGCTCTGATGTGGTTGCAACACGCTGTAAACCCGGTTTTGTGCTCGAGACTGTGCATGTTAAGGAAATGTTAATGACATCCATCTCCAGAAGTAGTTTTATGCGAGTCATGTGTTTTGATGTTAACGTTCCAGTTTGATATTTCATCCTTTGAAAACCAGCCTTAGAAATGACTGACACGAAAATGATGCCTGATATTCATGTGAGTAACACGTCATTTTGTCTCATGCGCCGTTTGATAAATTCTTCTATCATCATCCTTCACACTCATTTTTTAATCGTTTCCTTTGCATTATTGTTAATGTCATATAACCAATAGTTCTTCTAGAAGGCCATCCTCTGTTTATAATGAATTTGGCTGTTACGAAAAAAATATCGTGCGCATTTTGCATTTCCCGAGGTTTGAAAAATCATTATTAGTATCATAGGGGAGTGTTTTATTTATTTATCTATTTATTTAGCGACAACAACAACGCGAGTATTAATTCCATCATTCTTTATTAATGAGAACGTTTTCTTCCTGAGACGTCTCTGACCCTTGACCCTATTTCAAAACCCTACATCATAAAGGTTTGGGTATCCGTAATGTTCTTTTTTCACAATAATAAAAGAATGTTGGAAGAATATATTGCATATTTTTGGACGGGGATAGGACCGCTGTCATTAAAGTTTAAATCTGAGAATGTCCAGGATTCCAGCCGTCTCTCATTTACACAACCTGTTAATAACACCTTTTCGTAATCAATATGTATATGTTTGTTACATTTAAATTCTCTCTCTCTCTCTCTCTCTCTCTCTCTCTCTCTCTCTCTCTCTCTCTCTCTATCCAGAGTTGCATTCCATTTGTCCTCATCATACTTGGCTTTCTTCCCTTTCACCCGCTGCTAATAGGCCCCTCCCCCCTCCCCCAACCTAAATGTTGTTCAGACGGGATGATCAAAACATAATGGCTATCTTAATGCGAATGTTAATTATTTACCGACCGGAGCAGTCTCCGGTATATATATATATATATATATATATATATATATATATATATATATATATATATATATATATATATATATATATATATATATGCAGACTGGTAAGGAAGAATGGGCCTTGATTATTCGTATAACCCTGCAGTAAATGAATTCACGTAAGTGCTGGTGGATATCAGATTTTTCTTTGTTTTTTTCTGCTTATATGTAGTATATATATATATATATAGATATATATATATATATATATATATATATATATATATATGTGTGTGTGTGTGTGTGTGTGTGTGTGTGTGTGTATACACTTTAGGGCTTCTACCCAGCATCTGAGAGTGTG
This sequence comes from Macrobrachium nipponense, assembly GCF_015104395.2. NCBI lineage: Eukaryota > Metazoa > Arthropoda > Malacostraca > Decapoda > Palaemonidae > Macrobrachium > Macrobrachium nipponense. The sequence goes on along the minus strand of NC_087206.1, from coordinate 53,829,133 downwards.
GATCGGATCTTGTGCTTGGGAATGATTTCATATGCCCTATTGACAGCCTTTCGAATCTCCTCGAGCCCTCCCTGGCCGTCTGGATTGAGGGAGCAGAAAGCAACTGCGGCCTTTCCATCCCTGCGTTTCCGCAGGATCAGGGTAACCTCTGCGGGAGTGGGCGTGTGCGTGGAGAAGACCTTTTTTTATGTGGTCAAGCCAGGCTTTGGGCTCGCAATCCGTCCATTTTTTGGATGAGAGAGGTAATTTTGTGGAGGATTGACTGGGGACAAGGCAGAGCGAGGACGAGCTCGTGGGCTTTTTTTAATTCCCTCTCTCATCTTTTTATATCTCTTTCCTTCTTTTCTTTCTCCTTCTCTTGTCTTTCTTTCCCCTTTTCGTCTTCTCACTCCTTAGCTTCTGCTCTTTCCATGCTATCAGTTCTGGGCCCTTTATTCCCAGTTGTTTCCCGCCTCGGAGGAGGATTTGATTTCCTAGAGGTCAGCAGTCATGTTGTAGGTGGGTAGGGGGTGAAATTATTCCCCCAAAAGTCGGGTATAGCTTGAGCACACCAGAAATGTTGCTTAAGTGAAATGGCACTCGGGTGTCGCAAGAGTGACGGTGTAATGGAGTGGGCCAGTAGGTGGTGTCACTAGAGTAGATTCACATCAACCGTGCAGCTGATGTCTAGGCCAGTCCCTTACGACGCTCCTGGTTGGCTGTTGATAACCCAGTCACAGGGTTGGAAACTCTCAGTCTCTCGAGAGTTCACTTAAGCAGGATGTATGTTCCACCTCTCCTGAAGGATACGTCTTTCAAAAGTATCCCTCAGAAGAAGTGGAACATACATCCTGCCTATGTGAACTTTCTCGAGAGACTGAGAGTTTCCAGTGCTTTGATTGGCTTATCGACAGCTAATCAGAAGCGTCATAAGGGACGGTCCTAGACATCAGATGCACGGTTGATGTGAATCTACTATAGTAAGTGGGATTGCCCCTTTTGTTAGGTGGCACTAGGCAAGATATCTAGAGAAAGAGGTGGCTTCATCCCCTTTGAGCACTGTGGTAACACAAACCAAAATATGACTTTTACCTGTAGCTTCGCTATAATAAAAATAGCTTCGTAAGCTTAAAGGAAAGTTTAGATTTTTCGTTGCACACCTTATACTGATACTTGCAATGATTAAAAAATAAAAAATAAAAACATTAAAAACAAGTCGTAATTGAAAACTTATTCTTTGTCCTGATTGGCTAGCTATGATTGACGTCACTAAGCTCCTCCCCATTTATACCATCCTCGTCTTTCAGTAGTCAAAGCAGGAAGGCGGTCTTTTTAGCTATGTTGACATTTTAACACAGCTAAATTATGGTGGCAATTTATACATTTTCATTGCTTTCCAGGGAATATTCCCACAGGTGACGTCATATCTGTAGTATGGCATCTCTATCGTTTTAAGCAGACGAATTTCCATCATTCAGATATTAAATAGAAATAAAGAATTACAATTACCTTAAAAATGTGTAATTAATTACATTTCAATTAAATTACAATTACAACAAACTTGCCATCAACGCACAGCCCTTGTGTAAAGCGGGCGTGGCCTAGGCAGGCAAGAGATTCCGACTAGTCAATTGCCTTCGCTCTAGATCAGCGTTTCTTAACCTGGGGTGCTAGCACCCCGCGGGGAGCTGAAATCAACTTCAGGGGGTGGTGGGGAAGGTGACATATGAGGCGGTAAAATATCAGTGTTTCTGTAGTGAAGGAATACATTTGGACAAATGTATTTTTAACGCATTTTTAAAATTTAATAAATGCATTGATGAGTATTTTTTTTTGAGTTTGTCCATGATCTTTCCTTTATTGTCTTATTGATTTTGCCAATGCTATTGCCATAATTACTGTGTTTGTTTTGGAGAATGAACCAAATATACGATCAAGATGTACTACACTTGTCTTTACTTTATCCTTGTAGTAACTAGGTGTTAACCAATGGTTGGGGGTGCTGGACTGCTTAGGCCTGACCAAAAGGGGTGCTGAGGTCGAAAAAGGTTAAGAGACGCTGCTCTAGATGCAACCGTTACCTTGGCACTAGGTAGTACAGACTTGTCGTTGGGGTGGGGGACTGACCGAGCGCTACTTCTTTGTAAGCTACAGGTGTTGGAAACAATGTAAAAATCTGTAGAATTTTAATCTCTCTCTCTCTCTCTCTCTCTCTCTCTCTCTCTCTCTCTCTCTCTCTCTCTCTGCCACGAAAATATAGAATTTCAGTTTCCCATATTGCACGGACTATTTTTCTCTATTGAATCTTTTGTGCGAGTGTAGAGGGAATTGGTCGCTTCGTTTGCGTTTGTCTTTGTACTTCATAGAACTGTTGTGCGATGCATTTCTGCGTATTTTCATTGAGAGAAGAAGAAACCATAGATAATCTTTATTTTGGACCTGCCTTTGTTGCCATCACGTACACATACGCACTGGAGTTGTAGGCTTTTCGTTTCTTTGTTTATTTATTATGTTAACAAATGGGATTAAGTTTTTGGTTCGGTTAGTTTCTTAATTTGTTTGCCTGATTTGTTTGTCGGATTCCTCAAAAAAGCTGTGTGGATTTTGACGCTAATTTTAGCAGCAGTGGGTCTCGTAACCAGGATCAGGTGGTTAGTTTTGGGGAGAAATGTGGCCGATTGTTTTGCCCTGTTGTAATTGTTCTAGGCTCTAGACCGAATTACTGTGCATCGCTGAAGACTTGAAATTTATGTACCAAAATTTAATCATTTCTTCCTGAGGGGTAATAAAGTGAGTGCATGCTGTGAGAAATGAGCATCCATTTTTTGAGGGGAAAGGCCCCCTTCAGAGTGTTGATTTCGCGGTAGTTTGTGAAGGCTGTTTTTTTTATGTATGCATTTATTTAGGGAAGTAGCTATTACACCTGGATACATCAAAGTGTTTGTCTTTTCTTGCTCTACACTTAATGCTTTTCCTGTTACTGATGCGCCAGTTTTGTTTACTTTTTCACTTCCACAACCTGATGCATTTTCACACATCCTGATAGCAATATTTGTAAAAATTAGCGGAAATATTTCGTATTTGTAATTGTCTTGCTGGAAGAGATATTAAGCATCATGCATAGTCTCTCTCACTCACACCTTGTTAAAGCTATGCTGTCGCTATTATTTATTGCAAACAAAATGATACATTTTGCTTTTGAACTGTCGGTACACACTTTGTAGGGTTGGTATTATTAACAAGTAATCTTATGCTATATTCCTTTGGTGGGTTCATTGGTTAGAATTATACTATCGCGTGTTTTCGGATATTCTTATGAATAGAAGAAAGAGATTGATTAAATACTAATAATCTTGTAGCGGAACATACGACGATTTTCATCATGCTTAAGTAATTAGGATTATGTTGATATAATTCTAACATATTTTATGAAAATGACTCATTTATTTACTTTCCTATTACTCTGACTAAATACCGAAACTAGTACTACAACACGAAACTATTACTAAAACACCGAAAATAGTAGGCTACAAGAACACCGAAACTAGTACTACTTGTACTCAAATACCCATGCTAGTACTAAAATGCCGAACCTACTACTACTAGTGCTACAACACCGCTACTAATCCATGAAGACCGAATTAGTACCACTAGTTAGACTAAACAACCGAAACTAGTACTAATTAAAGACCGAAATCAGTGCTGCTATTACTAAAATGGAAACTAGCACTACTAACACTAAAGCAAAGAAGATACTACTGCTAGTATTGAACCATCGTAACTATACTCTGTTTTTTCCGTCTGTCCATCCGCTGTGGTGTTTTCGTATGGTAACACTGCGTCCCGGGCTTTAGATAGTTACATTCAGCTTACATTTAACAATAATAATAATATCCTATTTCGAATATTAACGGTGTACTTCACATACAGTAAATTATTAGACACTTTTCAGTTGCAAATGTACACCCAGATATCCTTTTATTTACCTAAAACTTACACACACCGTAACTATTTAAAGCCTGGGACGCAGTGTTACCATACAAAAACACCACAGGCGGATGGACAGATGGAAAAAAACAGAGTATAGTATACTATTCTCTATGCTGGCTAACTTGGGTCCCTGGGCCCGACGCGCAACCTCAAAAGAGGCCCCTTTATCCAAAAGATTTCCTCTGGAATCGCGGAAGGTATCCATTACTGCATAACTGACTATACCTTAGCTTTAAGGGCCCCATACACTGAACGATTGCATGAACGATTGTCTGTATCGTTAGAAAAAAATATTGTGTACGGGTTTGTCTGAATGCAAAAGTGGGCGGAGTTTCGTGTCTGAACGATCTCAGCGGGAATATGTCACGACCAGGTTGCTGGCTTACGACTTAAGTCTGTCATACACAGGTCGTTCAATGACGTATGGGTTTGTCTACCGATGGATGTAAAGCTATCGCGCACGTCTGAACTAGAGAGGATGCCATGTCTTCCCGAAGCAAATCTTTGTTCAGACTGAAATCGGTGCGGAGATCGTTCATACTCTCTGAATAATATGTGCGTTTGTCGATGACGACAATCGTTCAGACAATCATTCATACAATCGTTCAGTGAATGGGGGCCTTTAGAAAATGCCACTTATTTCATGTGATTCTTTAATTTCCTTCCTGAAGAGAAAAGAAACAGCTAGGCAGCTTCCAAAATCATTCCTGAAGGCTAGATAGTCCACTTTACAAAAGATAGTTCCTCGCTGGATGAGTGGTTTTCGCTCGGCTGCCAATCCGATAGTCCGAAGTTCGATTCCCGGCTCGGCCAACGCGGAATCAGAGGAATTTATTTCTGGTGATAGAAATTCATTTCTCGATATAGTGTGGTTTGGATCCCACAATAAGCTCTAGGTCCCGTTGCTAGGTGACCAATTGGTTCCTAGCCACGTAAAAATATCTGGGACCGCATACTCAAAACTTCCAAAGGCGCCTTTTGTGGCAAAGGTGCCGTTCCTGTCGGCCGTTACTCGAAAGGCTCATACTCAAAACACCGAGTGTGCGCCGCCATCTTGGTGCTTTGGCTGGTTAGAGTAGCCTTTGATGTGGGAAAGGCAACTTTGGGATTGACAAGTAAGAAGAGGATGTCTCCTACCTCTTGTATACGTCAATGAATGCCATTATACTTTGTAATAGTGTGATTTTCCTCTGCAGACGTTAGATTTAAAATTATTGGTTGTGTATTATTTAAAATGATTTCATATATACAATCTAAAATTCCTATATTATAATCTGATTGTTTTGACCTTTAGTTATCGTATATCTTATAAAATGTTCATGTATAATCAATGCTAGAAAAACAATATATTTTTTTTCTTGTTTAATAAATCTCAATACAGAAAATATATCTTTATACTATGTACTATATCCAAAGGTGAAAATATGTATGCAATTTCCCTGCCTTATCACTTCTCTTCTGGTACTCATAAGGCACATTAAACATAGGTTAAAGTGGTCTGAGATGAGTACAGTACTACATACAGTGACTCACATTATAAAATAAATGCCACCTAGATACAAATAAGTTATGAAATGAATGAATTTGATGTTCATATTACCTAGATACAAATAGGTTACTGTATCACTGAATGACCCTTAATAATAACAATATCAGTGTATCACATAGTACATTATCTCCAGGAAAGAAATAACATACTAAAGTAAATAAAAAATAAAAACTTACAATAAGGTAGAGGTAACTGAGATCACAGAGGTATCATTTTATGCTATTAAAATAAGAAAACATGCTTTATAGCCAAAATAGAGAAATAACATGAAATAGCATTGTAAATAAACAAAAACTGTACTAAACTTATCACAATAACACGAGATCACAAGAAGCACGATATAATAAGAGTAAATGGAGGAAAAATGAAAAATAAACCTCAAATTAAATAAATAAGGAGTGATTAGCATAGACAATGAGGTAGTATAGTCACATTACTCTTAAACAAAAAACTATCTCAATAATGAAGAGGTACATGACATTTCCATCACATTATGGGCACCCTTGGTATAGGAAACATATAAGGCATGGTATGAAAAAAAAAAATTTTTATTACTGTATAGACTATATTAAAAGCACTACCACTTTAAAAAAAAAATTATGCATAATGTATCTTAAGGATATCAGTCATGGTTACCATGCTGTCAGCTATTACCCTTACACATTTAATTCTTTTACACTTTCATTTAATTCTTTTTGATTAGACAATATATCCTGAAAAATATCAGAAACATCTGCCAACACCTCAACTGCTTCTTGCTCCAGTAGGCCCATATTTACCAAAGCTTCCTCTGAAGGTTCTAGAGCTAAACGCTCATGGTGCCACCACCACTAAATGATTATAAACGAGAAATACTACTGCAGTAACTCTGGAAAAGAAACATCTGTGTATATTGTGTGATTATTGACAGTAATTATGATCAATGACTTCCCATCATCTCTACCTCATCAAAGGAAAAAAAAAGTGACACTGATACCACAGATAGAGTACGTAACAATTACTTGAGTCACAACTAGGCATGGTTAGGTTAGTTTAAGGTTAGGCTAGGTTAAGAATTGGTCTTGTAGATAAGACCCTTTTAAAAATACGGACCCCAGTTTTATCCTTTTGAACAGGTCCCATGTTTGTGTGGGACTGCTATTCTTCAAAAGCTCCCTAACTTTTTACCCTAACCTAACCTAAGATTAAATGGTTAACATTCATTTGCGGCAGAAATGCCATACATGAAAAATCTCTATTAGAATTGTGCAATAATACCACAGGACTAGGCATATCCTCACAGCTTAGGCTAAACATTCATTTCAAGCAATATCATAGGATACTTTGCATAGCCTAACATATAGCCTACTAGGAATATATCATAACTAGCATGAAGTTAACAGTAGAACATAAGCCAAGGCCTAGCCAAAACTCGCTTCAATCTAGGTATGTATGGCAATTAGTCTATGCTAAATTAGGGAGGTTGCTTCCTTTTCTTAGCCACAGCCCACAGGGTCCATCGTGCCGCTCTTTAATCGCTCTGCTATCAACAATCAGCTGATATGCTGCTGTATCGTGATTGGTTCTCATTCTCTAGGCACACTATGATACGGGCGATGTGATTGGCTGGACTATCCAAAGGCGCCTTTGACAAAAAGGCAGCCTTTTCGTGCAAAGGCATGTCAAAGGTGCCTTTGAAAATCTTTGTGTATACGATTTCGCCTTCGTCGAAAGGCGCCTTCGGCGAGCCGTTGGGAAAGGCGTCTTTTGTCAAAAGGCACCTTTGCATAAGGTTTGTTTTGAGTATGCGGCCCCTGATCCTTTGGGCCAGCCCTAGGAGAGCTGGTAATCAGCTCAGTGGTCTGGTAAAACTAAGATATACTCAACTTTTTACAAAATATTTCCTCCGGAATTACCAGCAGTGGCAACTATTATGGGGCTCGATATACCCTAGTTTTAGAAGATGCCACCAATTTCATGCGATTCTCCGAAATCCTTGAAGAAGCATCAAGAATCCACGAGGCTTCAGATTTCTTGCAGAAGACAACAGAATCCTCGAGTCTCTCAAATTCTTCCTGAAGCAAGAGGAGTTCCCCTTATGAAAGATTTTCTCCGGAATCACTAGAGGTGTCTTTTATTACTACATCCTAGTTTTAAAAAACGCCACCTATTTCATGCGATTCTCCGAAATCCTTGGAGAAGAATAAATAATCAGTGAGGTTTCAGAATCCTTGCTGAAGAGAAAAGAGTCCTCCTTACAAGAGATTTCCTCCGGAATCACTGGAGGTAGCGATTATTAAGTGACTGATTATACCTAGTTTTAGAAAATGCCGCCACCTTCACATGTAAACGGGAAAAGGACTGTTACTTAGTTTATGTGTTTGTTCGTTTGTTTGTATGAATGCTGTACAAATCCACATATCTTGACTAATTTTGATGAACTTTTAAATATGTCAATATGAAAAAGGAATGAGATGGTGAAAACAGAATTAAAATTAGACCATTCGTAGGATATAGGACGTGGGTTGTGTTGGGTAAAGGAGAAATGTAGCAATTGCTGAAAACAACAGATATTAGTGTCTAATGTATAGTTTTCAATGTCGCTGTAATGAATAGTGACACTCCTGATGGCCTTCAAGTCCAAGTTCAGCCCTGATAGGAAAGAGTTGAGAAAGGGGGTGTACTGTAAAAAAAAGAAAGAAAAAAAAAGAGATATTAGCGTCTAATTCATAGTTTTTGATATTTCTGAGATGATTAAAGACACTCCCTATAGTAGATTCACATCAGCCATGCATCTGATGTCTAGGCCTGTCCCTTACGACGCTCCTGATTGGCTGTTGATAAGCCAATCACAGGGCTGGAAACTCTCAGTATCGCCCGAAAGTTCACGTAAGCAGGATGTATGTCCCGACCTCTCTTTCAAAAATTACAACTTTCATTACATCTCAGTTTTGCCTGCAGAAAAGGAGTGTTTCTGAACTTCATCTGTAAACATCTTCAAGCCAATGATTTAAGGATTATAATGATATAAGAATTATGAAGAAAATCGCAATATATAATAAGAAGGAATATTGAGAGAAATATAGAAGGACTGATTGTAGGAAAGAAAAATCAGTGGGACAAATGAATTACCTCCATAAGGTATCAATATCAAGGTAACGATTTTTTTCATATAGAGATTTCCATTATAGGATATGAAAGGGTGATGGTGATAATGATAGTGACGATAATGAAGTCTTAATATTCTTTTTTCCCCATAAGACTTCTTCTATCGAGGCGTCGTGATCATGATGATGGCGTCATCGAGTGATCAAGTGAGCAACACCTGACTACACGAAGATAAGAGAGAGAGAGAGAGAGATTAATAATCTTAATCTTTAGCTTGTAATTTTCATATTGATAGCCATACCTATAAGTTTTTTTTATAGCATTGCCTTCCATTACATCTAAGCTACGAAACTATGAAACACAAGATGATAAATGATGAATGTTCTGGCATCTCATGTAAGGAATGAAAGAATATAATTATTAAGAATTTCATGTTTATTTCGTTATAGATATTTAGCATTAAGTTTACTGAATTACATAATTCTTATATCATTATAATCTGCGAACAAACGAAACCTGCGAACTTTTCATTTGTTGTTGGACGTAAAACTGTAGCTACACCTTTACTTTCCTCGTTTCTTATTTGTGTGTGTGTTTTTTTTTAAATGTTATTTATTGGGTAATGGCTTTTATTTGAGGACCGGGTAATGGATGCACACCGATAATCGTGTTAATAGCTCAATTACATTTAAATTGACTTTTGGTTCCAGAACCAGATATTGCACTCTGGTGATTGTGAGAGCATTTGGTCTAAACCACTCTTTTGGGACAGTTTTCACTTCAGACTCGTGTTTTCCATTGGTCCCAGTACCTCAGTTACATCTCTCGTAAAAATACACGCGCACAAAGAGAGACCTTACCTTACAGACCTTACAGTTCGTTGTTTCGGGTTGCCCCAGGTCCCTCAGTGTGAGGCGCCTTACTAATGTCTACCAGAGAGTTGCTAGTACATCTTCCGGTATATTTTGCATCTTCCAATCTTGGATGGTCTGGGATGCAGTTTAGATATTTGTCGAGCTTATTCTTAAACACATCTACGCTCACTCCTGATATATTCTCAGATGAGCTGGCAACGCATTGAATTAGACGCTGCATTATCGATGCTGGTGCGTAGTGGATTAATGTCCTGTGTGCTTTCCTTATTTTTCCTGGCTATAGTTTTGGGCACTATTAATCTACCTCTGCTTGATCTTTCTGATATTTTTAGTTCCATGATATTTTCTGTTATTCCTTCTATCTGTTTCCATGCCTGAATTATCATGTAGCGTTCTCTTCTCCTTTCTAGACTATATAATTTTAAGGATTGTAGTCTTTCCCAGTAGTCTAGGTCCTTAACTTCTTCTATTCTAGCTGTAAAGGACCTTTGTACACTCTCTATTTGTGCAATATCCTTTTGATAGTGTGGGTACCATATCATATTGCAATATTCAAGTGGACTACGAACATATGTTTTATAAAGCATAATCATGTGTTCAGCTTTTCTTGTTTTGAAGTGCCGTAACAACATTCCCAATTTTTGCTTTACATTTTGCCAACAGAATTGCTATTTGATCATTGCATAACATGTCTATTCATCATCACACCAAGGTCTTTAACTGCTTCCTTATTTGTGATTGTCTCATTATTAGGTCCCCTATATGCATATAGCTTTCCTTCTCTGTCTCCATAATTTATTGATTCAAATTTATCAGAGTTAAATACCATCCTATTTACCTCTGCCCAATCATATACTTTGTTAAGGTCTCTTTGTAGAGACGTTCCTATCTTCATCACAAGTAATTTCTCTACTTATTCTTGTGTCATCAGCGAAACTACTCACTACCGAATCCTTAACATTACTGTCTATGTCTTCAATCATAATAACAAACAATATTGCAGCTAGCACCGTACCTTGTGGCACACCGGATATTACCTTGGTTTCATCCGATTTCTCATCGTTTGCAATAACTATCTGTTTTCTGTTGTGTAAAATTCTTTTAACCATCTTCCTACTTTATCTACGATATTATGTGTTTTCTAATTTTCTTTGCTAATATATTATGGCTACTTTATCAAAAGCTTTTGCAAAGTCTAGATAACCACATCTGTTTCATTTCCGCTTTTCATATTTTTGAATATGTTCTCACGGTGGACTAACAGTTGGGTGTGTACTTTTTTCCGGGTACGAAACCGTGTTGTCCTATATTAAACAAATTATTTTTTATTACAAATGTTTCATAATATTTTTCTTCATTACCCTTTCATACACTTTCATAATATGTGATGTTAGACTCACAGGCCTATATTACTTTGCCTCTAGTCTTGATCCACTTTTGAAAGTAGGGGTGATATATGCTAATTTGTGCTCATCATAAATCTTGCCTGTATCTACACTTTGTCTAATAATATTGCAAGTGGGACCCTTTGCGATAGAATGAACTACTTTCTTTAACAAAATAGCAGGGACTCCATCCGGCCCTGCAGCAGCTCCATTTTTAATTTCATTAATTGCCTGCACAATATCAGCTTCATTAATTTCTATGTCAGCTAAATATTCACTATTTTCTTCCCTACTTCTATATCATTATCTTCATTATCTATTCTAGGGGTGAATTCTCTCTTATATCGTTCTGCCAGTATAAGAGAGAGAGAGAGAGAGAGAGAGAGAGAGAGAGAGAGAGACGAGAGAGAGAGTGAGAGAGAGAGAGAGAGTAAAAAAAAGTCATGTTATGTGCAGCTTTTACACTCACTCCCAAGAAAAATGAAAATGTTGTATCATTTAGCATTATGTATTGCATTC
>NC_087206.1:53795249-53815249 GCF_015104395.2 Macrobrachium nipponense | reverse complement strand
CCATTTGTAATTAGGAGCTCGATCGACCTATTGAATACTCAAAAAACAGTTTCTGCTCTCTCTCTCTCTCTCTCTCTATCTCTCTCTCTCAGCCCATATAAGGAAGAGGTGAAAGGAAGAAGGTGGCAAGGATGCTTTTATTTCAATAGGGTGAAATAAAGGCTTTCTTTTGTCAGAGGCGAAGATTTAGAACTTCACTTATGAGAGAGAGAGAGAGAGAGAGAGAGAGACGATTAGATATTAGGATCATATATATTTTAGTCGATATATATATATATATATATATATATATATATATATATATATATATATATATATATATATATATATACTACGTGTGGGGGTCGTTTTGGATGAGGGAATATTAGTAAAATCTTAAGATTTGCTGTAAAGGTCCGCCACGACTCACACACGTAAGGTTACAGGTTAAAAATGAAGCGCTTTTGACTTACCTTGCATTAGAAAACTGTTTAATTAGTTAAGGTCGCCAGGAAACCAGTCAATTATATTTAAATTAAGTTTATTTACACAAAAATGTGCAGCCTGAAGACAGACTGGATGGCAGATAAGCCCCGTGTTAAATTATTCTATCATTCACAAAGGTCAAGGTAGAATAGGTCTTAAGACTAGCCCTAGGATGGGTCTATCTAGCTGCCCAATTTCCCTTGTGTTATGTCCCTAGTGCTTAACGGATCTATACCCTCCTGCAAGAACTACGAAGAGGACCGGAAATTCCTATCCCCCTTGTCTGGCCTTGTCTATACTGGCAAGGCGAGGTAGGATAAACAAATAAAAAGCTCCCCCTGTTAAGAAGGCATTCACTCCCTTTCGGGCTTGAAGGCCTTGGCTAATAAGTATCTTGCCTCGACTAGACATTCCTCTTCTCTAACTGAGGGTTTAGAGCAGTGATACAGGTAACTACAATGGCCTGCCTAAATTATAGGTGGAGATGCTAAGTGTACTAACTTACTGAATTAATAATGTAGTCTAGCCTAAATGAGAACTAGTGGTCGTCTGTGACGACAGGCTACTCTATCCCTAGGTAAGGTTACTTTGAAAATTCTACTTGCTACTACCCTAATGCCCTGGTACTAAACTTAATACCCTAACCTACTCTATACAATCAATTAAAGAGGATGCTATCATTCCAGAATGTGGTACGTGATAACTGAGGTTGCGTATCCTGAGTGGTTAAAATACGTAAGGTGAGGTAATGATGCGTGAGGGTGAAGAGTGATTAGGAGAGTACCAGGATGAGAGGTGGATGAGGTGATTATGACAGTTAAGTGAGGGTTAGTAGTACAAGGTCTAGGGGTTAGAAGATTAGTCTACTGGGCAGAGATCAGGCTGGCTACCTTCTCTGGGTAGGTGCCAGGATCCTTCTGCAATTGAAGGTGGCACTGTACCTAGGGCACAGGTGCCAAGGAGAGCATATGGTTCTTTAGTTAGTTGGTGAATTTGATCCTTCCCTTCTTCTTCTTCTTGTTCCTCTTGGGCCTGGCTACACCAGTCTTAGGAGGTGACGGAGCCACTGGCTCTGGGGAAAGGCCCAAAATGCCGTCAGGAGCAGAGGCAGTGGTAGCCCTGGGGACTTCAGGTGAACACCCTACTTAGGCAGCTGCAGCAACCACCGTAGAGGTAGAACCTACTGCAGGGGAGGCCCTCACTCAGGCTGTTGCGACAGCCATCGTAAGGGTAGAACTTGAGTCTGACTTCTGGCCGGGCAGTTCCTGGTCGACCAGTGAAGTTGTGATGAAGCGTTCTGCCGGAGGTTCATCCTAGGCCGACAGAGGTGATGAGGGAGAAGAAGCTTCTGGGGTTGGAGGCTTGCAGTGGGCCAGAATTAACTCAGAGGAGTTTGGCAGATCTCCCGGAGGAGGATCTGAGGCTTGATTGGGCTCTGACGCTGGCACTAGCTCAGGGCCAGGCATGGAAATTAGGGGTAATGTGGGATCGACATCCAGGCTGGACAGAGCATGGCACTGCTCAGTGCTCCCAAGTGGCACTGGCAGAGAATTGAGTTCAGGCGTACCTGGGACCCAGAGATGCCAAACCTCTCGGTGTGCCCGTGATGATGGGAGACAGGGTATCCTGTCTCTTGTGGAAGGCTGAGCATTGAGGAGTGATAGTGTCCACTGCTCTTAGCTTGCTAGGGCACCCAGGCTAATTAGTGGAGTTCCCTATTATGTTGCAAGTTTTACAGCAGAACTGGGAATGATCAATTTCCTTCCATGGGGAAGGAGGAAACTGCTTGTGGCCATACTTCTGTGAGGAAGTAGGGTTTTTATGGCTCCTTGCTTTGGAGGAGTTGGTTGTGGGGTTAGGACCCCTAGGTTGTTGGAAATGAGCAGGGACTTCAAATCCTGCCCAAGAAGGTTGTACCCTCCAGGAATGTAACTTGTTACTGCAAGGGTACATACTTTGGAAAAGTGAGGTCTGGTGACCCTCAATTGGATGGTGGGAAGGATCAACTTAATGTGGTTGATACGTTCAATGGTAGTTAGTTGATGTCTATCAATGTTAGCCCCGTGGAGAATTCTATCTTCCCGTATCAGGGAGATTTGTGCGCCAGAGGCACCAAAGGCTCTTATGTGTCTTGTAGGATAATTCCCTGGGAGAGGGGCCACAGTGATAGGGTCCTTAGCCAGGGGTCCTAATGAAGATGAATGTGTGATGGCCATAGCAATGGCAGGAATACGTGATTGGCACACCCTCCATAGCGTGCAGACATGTGACCCTTGCGGCCACAGTCCCGGCAGAATCTTCTCCAGAACTTCTTCCTTGGCACTGGATGATGGGGCCGAGATGGCACCACAGGTTGCAAATCTTTGGGGTCACCAAGGCTTGCAGTACCCTTTGGCACAGGTGGAGAGTCCTCTCTGGCAGTGAGCAGATGTGGGGAGGTTAAGGAATCCTCCTCCGAAGTGCTCCGGAAGGCTGGAATACCTTATGTGTGAAGGGACTGATAAATGGGTGATCCGGACTGGTGGATATGCAGGTAAATGGGCAATTCTCAATGGTGGATATGTAAATGAATGGGCTCCCTGTGCATACTATACAGGTGCAGTGGCACTTATGGAGGCCTTCCCCGTGCAGCACTAGTAGAGTGCTGGATTGCGATCCGGATGGAATAATGATACTTATGCACGGAAACACTAGTGAATGGGCGTTCCGGAATGGCGGATATGCAAATACATGGGCTACCTGTACGTCCTATACAGGTGGAATGGCTCTTATGGAGGCCTTCTCTGTGCAGCACTGGTAGAGTGCTGTTGTGTCCCGTGGGACGACACTAAAAGGCAGTATAGTAACGTATACTGAGGGAAAATGGCACTCTGCTCCGAGGCAGATTGTAACGGGTGGGGTAGGGGAGAAAAAAAAAAGGGGAGTACTTCAGCAGCCTAGTTGAGGACAGTGCCACAGAGTAGTGGAACCGTAAAATGGTAGGGCCTGACGTGCACTTATGGTGGCCAGTCCTAGACTGGTAGCGGCTTCCTAATTTGGAAGTAATGGGGTTGCGGTGGCATTCTATGAGCAGTTGGTGCTTGCAGTAAATCAAGTCTTTTGGCAATAAAAAAGTTAAAAAGACCACTTGTGCACCGCAGGTAGCGGTAAATTAAAGGGATCAGTCCTTGGCAGAAGTACTCGGTAAAGGAATAAATGTTTGCAAGACTGCAATGGACACGGGCGCATATATAACACGCTCTGTGTAAGTGAAAGACACAAGAGACTAAAATAATGTCAATGATCCCTGAATATGTTAATAAATGTAGTTCTCTTTGGCTTTTTTGAAGTAATGGGTTCTCTCTCTCTCTCTCTCTCTCTCTCTCTCTCTGAGAGCGTAAAAAATGATGTGTGACGAACTCCTTTGTGTGTATATTAAATAATGATTTTAATTTAATGTTTACGCCGTAGCGTGGATTCTCTACGCAAGGCTTGCAAAAGAATCGCTTTTGAATCATATTTTGGTTAAGAGAACGCACTAGCAATGAATGATTATTTACGTTACTTGGTTAAAAGATTTGCGCTAGAATATTTATGATTTGTGACGCATTTACGTTAAACAATTCCTTTAACCCTCTTACGCCGATTGGACGTATTAAACGTCGAGTCAAAATGTCTCCCGTATGCCGATTGGACGTATCATACGTCGGCTCAAAAAAGTTTTTTTAAAAATTCGCGGAAAAAATACTTATAGGCCTACCAGGCCGAAAACTTTTGTATCACGCGCCTTGGGGTTGGGGGATGCTGGGAGTTCACGGATCAAGGCGTTGTTTTGTTTACAATCGCTACGCAGGCGCGCAAGCGCGACTTCTTTCTTATCGCACTAAAAAGTATCAGTGACACATCTCGGAAATTATTTCGTCACTTGACATAATTTTTGCACCATTTTTAAATTATCCTTACATGAAGTTATTATTATATGAAAATGTGCGCAATTTCATGTAAAATACAACAATACTCATGATTGTAGCTTTATCAGTTTTGAAATATTTCATATAAATAACGACAAGTGCAAAAACAAAAATTTCAACCTTCGGTCAACTTTGACTCTACAGAAATGGTCGAGAAAACGCAATTGTAAGGTAAAATTCTTATATTATAGTATATTCAATCATTTCCTTCATTTTGCAACAAATTGGACGTCTCTAGCACAATATTTCGATTTATGGTGAATTTATGAAAAAACTTTTTCCTTACGTTCGTGCGATAACTCTTCCGATAAATTTTTTCGTGCGATTGTCCTAATGTTTGCACCCTTTTAAATTTGCCGTTACATAAAGTTTTATATATGGAATTGTGCGCAATTTCATGCACAATACAACAAAAGCAACCCATGGTTGTAGCTTTTATCAGTTTCGAAATATTTTCATATAAATAACGTTTAAGTGCAAAATTTCAACTTTCGGTCAACTTTGACTCTACCGAAATGGTCGAAAAACGCAATTGTAAGCTAAAACTCTTATATTCTAGTTATATTCAATCATTTACCTTCATTTTGAAACGACTTGGAAGTCTCTAGCACAATATTTCGATTTATGGTGAATTTATGAAAAAAAAAAAAATAATAATTTTCCTTACGTTCGCGCGGTAACGTAACTTCTGAAAAAAATCAGAATTTTTTTGTGCGATTGTCGAAATGTTTGCACCATTTAAAAATTAGCTGTTACATAAAGTTTTATATATGAAAATGTGCGCAATTTCATGTAGAATACAACTAAAAATGATTGAAGGTTGTAGCTTTTCTCTTTTTTCGAAATATTTGCATATAAAATAACGATATATGAAAAAAAATCACGTTCGGTCAAATTTGACTCTACCGAAATAGTTGAAAAACGCAATTGTAAGCTAAAACTCTTACGGCCTAGTAATATTCCGTCATTTTTCCTTCATTTTGAAAACAAATTTTGAAGTCTCTAAAACAATATTGTGATTATGGTGAATTTTTGAAAAATATATTTACCTTCACTCCGCGCGCCGATTCGCGGCCGCAAGTCTCCGAAATACGTACATCGCATTATCCTAATATTTGCTCCTTTTCATATTAGCCTTTTTATAGAGTTTCATATATAAAATGTGCGCAAATTCATGGAAAATACAATAAAAAATAATGAAGGTTGTAGCTTTTTTCATCTTTGAAATATATGCTATAAATATATATATAAAAATTTCGACATTCGGTCAAATTTAACTTGTCCGAAATGGTCGAAATCTGCAATTCTAATCTAAAACTCTTACAGTATCGTAATATTCAATCATTTGTCTTAATTTTGAAACAAATTGGAAGTCTCTAGAACAATATTTAGAATTACGGTGAATTTTTTGAAAATAACATTTTTTTACGTCCGCGCGTTACGAATTCGTACATCATTTTGGTGATAATATTTTTTCCGGTGTGCTTTTATTGTTTTTACTATGTATATATATCAAAAGGATTTTAATTTAGTGTACAATACAACGAAAAAAAAAGTAACTCGTTAGGTTTGACCGTTTTTTGCACAGCGTGATTTGAATACAATTATCTATGAATTTTTTTTTTTTCGCTACCATATATCGCATTATTTACATATGATAATGATATTATTTTTCATTTCTGATGATTTGCATACTAAACTTCAGGCAATGATAAAAAAATGAGCCAAAAATGAACTCTTAATCTTCAAAACTAAGCGCGCTGTGATTTTTTGAAAAAATTATTTTTTCCGCTTCCGCGCTGCGCTCACTCCAAACCGGCGCCGGCATACAGGAGAGGTTTTGATTTTTAGGGCTTCGGCGTAAGAGGGTTAATGTAAGTTATCAAGTTTTACTTTTAATTTACGTAAAGTTACCTAGCTTCCTTAGTGACAAGTGAAAAATGGTAAGGATTTAAAATTTATGTTAGCAAAGCATTTATATTAAGGACGAAGTGAAATGAAGCTCTTGCTCAGCGACCGGGTGAATGATGCTAAGTGGAATGTGAGCGATGGATGAGCGAAGACCACGTGAACGTGAACAGCTGGTGTTGTTAGAGAAACAAACGCGCAGTTTATAACTCGACAAAAATTCTAATTTGTTATTAAGTAAGAGCTAAACAACACTAAATTTTCTGGCGAAATGCTAGATGCTAGTATGAAGATTGAAAATATTTCCGTTTTGACTTAAATCGTTACGATAAAAGTTTAACTGATGAACTTGTTGCCTTGGTGACGAAATGGCTGGCTGACAAGGCACGTTCGCGCCTGCGTAGAGAGGCTAAGAGAGCGAGCTATGACCTACGAGTTGCTAACACGGGGAATGAGAGCTCAGTTGAACGAATTCTCCTAACACTTCACAGACAAAGGAATTGTACACTTCCTTTGCTGTAACTATTAGTAGAAAACACTTCTGGGTAGCTGTTTATTTCTGATTCATGCAATGAATCCCTGTCAAAGCACATCCTAGTTCTAACTAGCACTTTCTGGCATCGAACTAACACTTGGTCGTCTGCATACAAGCTACAACCCAGAAAATTCGTGGGTATTAATTGTGTGCTTCTAACTTAAAACTTTTGGCACTCTCGCAGTCTCGCTGTTACAGCTGCTAATATCCCTAACTGAAACACTTCTTATTTTAAACACTTTAACGTACCTTTATGCTGACACTGGTTATAATAATGATAATAATGTAATAGTAATGATAATGATGAACCTTACCGTGCTGTCATGACTCTGTGTCCTCCTTTGCTAAGAAGTTATTTGCACTTTGTTAAAAATCATATATGATTTACGCTTTTTAAGGGATAATGCAAATTACAAATTTTAAAGGCTCCTGGTTCGTATTGGCTAGGTCGGCACTTTTACATGTGGGGGGTCATTTTAGATGAGGGAATATTAGTAAAATCATTTGATTTGCTGTAAAGGTCCGCCACGACTCGCACACGTAAGGTTGTGGGTTAAAAATGAAGCGCTTTTGACTTACCTTGCATTTGAAAACTGTTTAATTAGTTAAGGTTGCCAGGAAACCAGCCAATGGGATTTAAATTAATTTTTTTACACAAAAGTGTACATCCTGAAGACAAACCGAATGCCAGATGACCCCCATGTAGAGGGTACAGAATACTGTGTTAAATTATTTTATCATTCACAATGGCAATTAATTCATGAGCTATGCAAGGCTGGTTGCCGATTATTGTTGATAATCTCTTCTACAGTAAGTTGGGCGCTTAGCAAGGATGCAGGAATGCACGGAATTCAGGGCAGCCGGAATCTGGATGCCTTATGGTGTGTAGCTTGATATTAGAAGATGGTGTTCGGCTTTGTCCGAGTTTTGGGGCGTTCCAGCAAAGCGCCTTAGTTTAGGCCTATGGGTAAGCCAGGACGAACATCTCTCCGTGGTGAGTGACTTGGAAGGAGTGAGAGCGAGACAGGTCGCAGGGCAGTCGCTTGGGGGTCAAGTTCCCCACACCCAATTGGCTGGTCATTCTGGAAACAGAAATACAGCCAGTAAGAAGGCCAAAGTAGAATAGGTCATAAGACTGGGCCTAGGAAGGGTCTATCTAGCTGCCAAATTTCCCTTGTGTTATGTCACTGGTGCTTAACGGATCTATACCCTCCTGCAAGAACTACGAAGACGACCGGAAATTCCTCTATATATATATATATATATATATATATATATATATATATATATATATATATATATATATATATATATATATCTATATCTATATCTATATATATATATATATATATAGATATATATATATATCTATATCTATATCTATATCTATATCTATATATATATATATATATATATATATATATATATATATATATATATATATATATATATATATAATATATATAAATCATATCATATATATGCATATATATATATATATTATATATATATATATATATATATATATATCTATATATATATATATATATCTATATATATATATATATATATATATATATATATATCTATACATATATATATATATATATATATATATATATATATATATATATATATATATATATATATACATATAGATCTATATATATATATATATATATATATATATAATATATATATATATTATCTGTCTAGCTATCTGTCTATCTATCTGATCTATCTATTCTATCTATCATATATATATATATATATCATATATATATATATTATGTATATATATATATATATATATATTATATATATATATTATATATATATATACATATATCATAATTACATATATATTATATATACTTTATATTTATATATATGTGTATATATATATATACACACACTTATATTATATATAATATATATATATATATATATATATATATATATATATATATATATATATATATATTATATATATCTAATAAAAGGAGCCCATAAAAACACCAAAATGTAGAGAGAAAAGTACTATATTTCAGAGACTGCTGTCTCTCTCTTTCAGGTATATGGAATGAGAAAAGTTTACAGAAAAGGTGGTTATTATACAAGAGATTCGTCCACAAGTAAGCCAATTTAGGTCACCCGCTGATAATCTTCCTTTAATCTTCTTAAGCGTTGGTTGAATGAACACTGCGTCGACGATGTCCGATGTCCAATTCCCTTTTGAGATGTTCATTACCTGCTTCTCTTTTATTAAGGCCGATTCCATCATTTGACTCTTGTACCGGTCAGTTGCTGCTATAAATTACACGTGGACATATTCCAGTTTATTCTATGGTTATGTTCAATTATTCCTTTATTGGTTGAAAATAGCCGAGTTCTGTTGTCCAGACCTAAACTGACCGTTTGTGTTGTATTAATCTCATTCATATACCTGAAGAGAGACAGCAGTCTCTGAAATATAGTACTTTTCTCTCTACATTTTGGTGTTTTATGGGCTCCTTTTATTAGATGGAATTCTGTTGTTACAGAACATTTTACCAGAGATATATATTATATATATATATATATATATATAATATATATATATATATATATATATATATATATATATATACATGCACTGTAGGGAATTAGTTTCCTATGCGTGCATCGTATAAACAAAAATTGTAAAATCTATTCTAGACCAAAAGCTGCATGATGTTTTGAAAATAGTAGCCACAAATACGAAATCCTGCATATACGTACATATGTATATAGTGTACTCTAATCTATATATATATATAGATATATATATATATATATATGAATAATCATCACATCGAACCGTGATTCATTTATATATCATTGAGCTACAAATTTCCTTTATATCTAAATTCCTTACTTGGATTTATATATTTCATATATGTCCGAAGGGATTTTTTTAGTTGATAACAATTTTCGCATGGGATCAACCACTGTCCAGTGGACGGGGCGAAATCAGGACCCAGTGCGCTATCAAGTCGCTAACAAAGACGCTATAATTCATACGATTCGACCTTACAAATCACCCTCGAACTCGTATTCGTAAATTGAAACGATATGAAAACCCCGTCTACCGAGCCAATTTGAGCGTTTAAACCACGTACCTTATTATGAATAAATCTCACATCGAACCGTGATTCATTTATATTCTTGAGCTCAAATTTCCTTTAATATCTAAATTCACTCTACTTCGGAATTGATATATTTCATATATGTACCGAAGGGAATTTTTTTAGTTGATAACAATTCGCCCCCACATGGGATCGAACCACTGTCCAAGTGGACGGGGACGAAATCAGGACCCAGTGACGCTATCAAGTCAGCTAACAGAGACGCTATAAGTTCATATCGATTCTGACCTTACAAATCACCCTCGAACTCGGTGTATTCGTAATTGAGAATCGATATGAAACCCCGTCTACCATGTTAGCCAATTTGGAGCGTTTGTAAAACACGTAGCCTTATTATGAATAATCATCACATCGAACCGTGATTCCATTTATATATCATTGAGCTACAAACAAATTTCCTTTAATATCTAAATTCACTCTACTTCGGATTGATTATATTTTCATATATGTACCGAAGGGGAATTTTTTTAGTTGATAACAATTTCGCCCCACATGGGATCGAACCACTGTCCAAGTGGGACGGGACGAAATCAGGACCCAGTGACGCTATCAAGTCAGCTAACAGAGACGCTATAAGTTCATACGATTCTGACCTTAAAATACCCTCAACTCGGTGTATCGTAATTAGAACGATGAAAACCCCGTCTACCATGTTAGCCAATTTGAGCGTTTGAAACACGTAGCCTTATTATGAATAATATCAATCGAACCGATTCATTTATATTCATTGAGCTCAAATTTCTTTAATATCTAAATTCATCTACTTCGGAATTGTATATTTTCATATGACGAAGGGGAATTTTTTTATTGATAACAATTTCGCCCCCACATGGGATCGAACCACTGTCCAAGTGGGACGGGAGAAACAGGACCCTGCGTATCAAGCAGCTAACAGAGAGCTATAAGTTCATATCGATTTGTAAGGTCAGAATCGATTTCTGACCTTACAAATCGATATGAACTTATAGCGTCTCTGTTAGCTGACTTGATAGCGTCACTGGGTCCTGATTTCGTCCCCGTCCACTTGGACGTGGTTCGATCCCATGTGGGGGCGAGAAATTGTTATCAACTAAAAAATTCCCTTCGGTACATATATGATATCAATCCGAAAGTAGAGTGAATTTAGATATTATTAAAGGAAATTTGTAGCTCAATGATATATAAATGAATCACGGTTCGATGTGATGATTATTCATAATAAGGCTACGTGTTTCAAACGCTCAAATTGGGCTAACATGGTAGACGGGGTTTCATATCGATTCTAATTACGAATACACCGAGTTCGAGGGTGATTTGTAAGGTCAGAATCGATATGAACTTATAGCGTCTCTGTAGCTGACTTGATAGCGTCACTGGGTCTGATTTTGTCCCCCGTCCACTTGGACAGTGGTTCGATCCATGTGGGGGCGAAATTGTTATCAACTAAAAAAATTCCCTTCGTACATATATGAAATATCAATTCCGAAGTAGAGTGAATTAGATATTAAAGGAAATTTGTAGCTCAATGATATATAAATGAATCACGGTTCGATGTGATGATTATTCATAATAAGGCTACGTGTTTCAAACGCTCAAATTGGCTAACATGGTAGACGGGTTTCATATCGATTCTAATTACGAATACACCGAGTTCGAGGGTGATTTGTAAGGTCAGAATCGATATGAACTTATAGCGTCTCTGTTAGCTGACTTGATAGCGTCACTGGGTCCTGATTTCGTCCCCGTCCACTTGGACGTGGTTCGATCCCATGTGGGGGCGAAATTGTTATCAAACTAAAAACAAAAAAATTCCCTTCGGTACATATATGAAAATATATCAATTCCGAAGTAGAGTGAATTTAGATATTAAAGAAATTTGTAGCTCAATGATATATAAATGAATCACGGTTCGATGTGATGATTATTCATAATAAGGCTACGTGTTCAAACGCTCAAATTGGCTAACATGGTAGACGGGGTTTCATATCGATTCTAATTACGAATACACCGAGTTCGAGGGTGATTTGTAAGGTCAGAATCGATATGAACTTATAGCGTCCTCTGTTAGCTGACTTGATAGCGTCACTGGGTCCTGATTTCGTCCCCGTCCACTTGGACAGTGGTTCGATCCCATGTGGGGGCGAAATTGTTATCAACTAAAAAAATTCCCCTTCGGTATATATGAAAATATATCAATTCCGAAGTAGAGTGAATTTAGATATTAAAGGAAATTTGTAGCTCAATGATATATATATATATATATATATATATATATATATATATATATATAGATGAATTTTATCACATCGCCAAGACAATTGAGTAAAAGATCAAGAGGCTACAAATGTCCTTTAATATCCAATTTGCTCTACCTCGGAATTAATATATTTTCATATATGTTAACCGAAGGAGAATTTTTTAGCTGATAATAATTTCGTCCCCTCGTGGGTTCGAACCAGCCTCCAGTGGACCGAGGAGAAAATCAGGACTTCAGTGAAGTTATCGACTAGGTCAATCTCACTTGTCCTGATTTCTCCTTAGTCCGCTGGGCGCTGGTTCGAACCCACGAGAGGACAAAATTATTATCACTAAAAAATTCCCATTCATTTAATATATATGAAAATATACTAATTCAGAGGTAGAGCGAATTGGATAATAAAGAACATTTGTAGCTTCTTGATCTTTTACTTGATTTGTCTTAGCTATTAGAGAGAGAGAGAGAGAGAGAGAGAGAGAGAGAGAGAGAGAGAGAAACTGCCGTCTTTCCTATGAAATTCTTCTAGCAACTGAGGCTAAAGAATTGTCAACATTTTGCTTTTCCTTTTGGAGCGGAACACATCTGTACGTCTTGGGAGAAAAAAGTCAAACGTTCATTGACTTCTTTTGGTGAGTTTATTTTACTCCCAAACCATTTTCGTATCGTTGCATACCCATAGAGTTATTTAAAGAATAGGAAGAAACAGAACGCCGTGTACTATTTACAGAAATAGTTAAATAGTTAAGCTCTCAATTTGACGAACAGACAACATCAACGCCACGACTCGACCAATATATTAATAGTAATAATGATAATAATAATAATAATAATAACTAATAATATGATAATATATATATATAATATATATATATATATATATATATATATATATATACTATATGTGTGTGTGTGTGTGTGTGTGTGTGTGTGTGTGTGTACGTGTAACTGAATCACGAAAGTTTGGAGCGTGATAAATCCATAAATAAAGGTATAAACCACGGAGGAAAGATAAACAACGGAGTTTCTCCAATATCTTTCGACTCAACGTCCTTTATTTAGCAGACAAATTGACTTACATGAGAAATTGAGAGTACAGGGAAGGTCGTATAACTGACAGGTAGGGATTATAAGGAGATTAGTACCTAGAATCCAACACACCTGGAGAATGAGTAATCTTTCCAAACAAGCATAAACATGGGTACAATTTAAGAACCAGAAAGATTAAGTCCAACTGTTCAGACACAAGGACAAGACAATTAAAGCATTATACAGGGCGACAGCTGACCACATTCATATCTTTGGCAAACAAAAACTTATTCACAAAATATATTAAACACGTATACAAAGAAAATATCTCTAAGGCAACTAATTTGTATTTAAGTCTGTAATTATATCTTTGAGGTCATTCCTAAACACATTACAAATACAAATCCTTATTTTAATGGATTTGGAACCATTAAATCATTGTTAAAAGCCTTAAAGGTCAACCTTGTTTTTTCCTATAAAAACACAGTAAAAGGAATGTTAATAAAAAATGGCCCCAGGGAAAGCAATAACATAATATATTAAATTCTATGTATGGACTGCCTCTCCTTTTATCTCGGACAGTAAAAACTGGGCAAACATCTAATGCAATATTCATTCATTTAAGTGAAAACAACCACTGGATAAATTAGATTGGTAGTTCAGTAATTGCAAGATCAAAAGATGTCTTATCACGAAATCTTTTAGAATCAGCCATAATACAACTTACTTCCCATTGTAATTTTAATATTAGTCGTGGCCTGTTTCATTTAGACCCTTGTTATTTGTAACATGTTTAAGAATGACCTTAGAGATATAATTACAGACTTGAATACAAATTAGTTGCCTTAGAAATATTTTCTTCGTATGTGTATGTTAATATGTTTTGTGAATAAGTTTTTGTTTACCAAAGATCTGAATGTGGCCAGCTGTCTCCCTGTGTAATGCTTTTAATTGCCTTGTCCTTGTGTCTGAGCATTTGGACTTAATCTTTTTGGTTCTTAAATTGTACCCATGTTTATGCTTGTCTGGAAAGGTTACTCATCCTCCAGGTGTGTTGTATTCTAGGTACTAATCTCCTTATAATTCCTATCTGTCAGTTATACGGCCTTTCCTATACTCTCAATTTCTCATGTAAGTCAGTTTGTCTGCTAAGTAAAGGACGTTGAGTCGAAAGATCTTGCAGAAACTTTGTTGTTTATCTTTCCTTCGTGGCTTATAGCTTTACACACACACACACACACATATATATAATATATATATATATATATATATATATATATATACTATATATTATATATATATATATTAGTATATATATATATATATATATACAGGTGGGCCAAAAAGTAGGCCTCACAGTTAAAACAGAATAAAAAATAAAAAATAATTTATTAAACAGCATAAAATTTTTCAGACATGAATAAGTGGCATATTTAAGAATAGAGTGACATGAAAAGGAGGAAAAATAAGTAGCATGTATTAATGGCACAGTATTAATTTTCTATTGAAGAGTACTTTGAATGAGAAACAGTTCATGTGAGGCTACTTTTGGCCCACCCTGTATATATGCATATATATGCATTATGTTTATTTAAGTATCTGTTTTCTTTTTTACTGATAACCATTTCGTGTTGCGAATGCTTACTTATCACATCACCAGTTCACTGTCGCTACTTCAGGAAGGCATCAGAACGGCAAGAATTAAGGAAAATTAAAGTGAGCGAATTGTTGGGTATCCCCTTTGAAAGAAAGGTCAGCAAGTGCTGCTTTAGTGGCACCGTAATATTTTCCTACCAGGTATACAAGCAGACAGTGCTCAGTGATGGGAAATATGGGAAAGACAAGACCCAACGATTGGGTCCTGGGTTCAGGGAAATAGTGAGACGGAGCTAAAGTTTTGGGGGGAATCCTACATCCAGTAGTCGGTCTGCACCAGAAGATATATAATCCGGCAGCCGGACCCGCCATGAACTCATGGATCGTCGTTCGGAATCCCACATTCGCCATTTCTGTGTCATTTTCCTTGATGTTGATTTACGAATGTACGTTATTATTTGTTGACCACCCAAAAATAGTTACGCAAGCATAATATGTTCTTACGTTCTGAAATGACTCAGTTCTTTTACCCTAACTTTAGTTGGGGTATAAACTGCTGTACAGTAATAAGGCTACTACGAACGTTTGAGTTAATAACTGATATAATTTGATTGAATAAATCATTTTATATTCTTATAGTTTCTTTACGACAGAATTTAATTTTGCAATGTTTGTAATAACTACAATAGGCATCGTCATCTAATAGTCATGATATGCATTCTTTACAGAAAAGATACTTTTACATGAGTAAAAATATGCGAATTAATCAAACTGTTCGTTACTGATGTTTGGTGTAGCATTGGGTTCCTCTCTTTCCCCCATATTAGCCAATTTTTACATGAAATTTCTTTTAAGTATCTCTCTTGCCAGATATTAACTCAGTAGGTATCAAAGTAATACTACGGAAAAGATATGTAGATGTCATTTTTGTTATACTGGACGCAAATAACGAAGACACCCATTTTTAGATGTATCATTAGGAAAGTCAGTCGGACATCAGAACTAAAATGAACCGTAAAGCCACTCTATGTCAAGTCATTTATTCATGACGAGTAGAGTAGCAGTAGCAGTAGGTCTTTTTCCAAGAGCTTGGGTTGTGTAGAGGAAGGGATAAATATCAAATCGTGTTTTCTTGACTTAACGATCTAATTTGCGTGTTGGACAGTGCTCTTAAAAAAACAAGGCGCATTACTATTAAAATAGTGAAAAAGAAAGCGGCCAGCTGAAAGAGAGAGAATATTAAAATAACCCTACCACTATAAAGTAGATGATCACACCAGATTGGGGATAAACAGCATAAATTCTTCATTTTGCCAGTTAATCTCTACATAAGAACAAAACCGGGAAAATGAAGTTATGGGGTGTAACAATTGCATTAGGGCTTACGAAGCTCTCGAAAAACGGATCAGGGAGCTGAAAAGAGCCGTTAATGCTCTTCATAGATGTTTGAATTTATACGAACAGTATTATAATGCACTGAAGTGTTACGGAGGGGTCTTAGTGCAATACCAACACTGACTGGGAACAAATTCTTTAATATTCTAGATGAGACAAATGCTAGCCTTGTTCTTAGAGAAATAAAGCTCTCCAGATTCGTCACGGTGAAACCAAATTCTTGACCACCTTGCTCCACTCCCTGGAATAACAGCCCCATTGCACGGCAGATGGGCATCCTAATCGCGCAGACAGGATTGGCCAAGTTGTCAGAAGCCCAACCGAGAACTTGGTATAATTGTTCTGTCTGTGTAGAAGTTTACATTTAGTTAGGTTAAGGAATTTCAATGCATTTTTAGCTATATTTCAATATTTACACAGATGAGAAGGTTCGTATTTTACCTTCATTTTTAAAGAGCGTAACTATTCCCCATAGTCTTCATCATGATTTGTTTTATGTAATTCTTAGTCTCTTTCAAAATATTATCGGTACCCTCAGACACCACACACACACACACACACACACACACAAACACACACACACATATATATTATATATATATATATATATCTATATATATATATATATATATATAATATATATATATATAAACTTTCTGAAGTCTTCTTCACAAACATCTTTATTGCCTTGTTTACTTTACTGTGCATGCTGGTGCAATCATAGTGGAGAACCACATATCTCTGTATGACTTGCTTTGCCTCCTCTGGAATTTCAGTTGGTGCATCAGCCTGAGTTAACAGTGCATTGGTGAGTTCTGGGGGTAGTGTTCCAGGTTGCCCAGGCACTTCTCTTACCATGTATTACAAAAGAGGACATAGTATCAAACCCAGTGAGGGCTTGAAACATTGGAAGTGCATGTGGTTTTTGTCTGTCCTGAAGGCTATCCAAAGTTTGTCTTCATTTAGCAGTGACAGATCTTCACTGCCAGAACTACCACACTGTATCTACAATTCAAACAAGAACCCGATCAAGTGAGTATCGCCCTTTTTATGTGTACATGGAGAAAGTGAACCTGTTTTTTCTTGGGCTGAAGCAGAGAGTACTTGGGAACAGAGTACCTGCTGTCCATCTGACACCACTAGCACCTTGCGACTACCTTCATCAAAGGAGTCAATGACTGCCCCAGCAAGGAAGTGGAGGAGCTCAAATTTGTTGCTGTCTGCAACCAAGTAACTCTGCCAATTTCTTAGAATAGTTGCTTAATTGACAATATGCCTTTTCACCCCTTTTCCACGTTTCACTCTGGATTTCAGTGATCAGGTCAAGACTGAGCAGTGTTGAAGCTCCTTGGATGTAAGGGATGAAAACTTGGTTTGCATATTCCTCAAATGTCTTGGCTATACTAAGTTTCTGCATCTGCACAACCACAGCTCCATCAAGAACCTTGGCAGTGACATTGGGTGCATCTGATTTTGTCCTTGGCTGTGGTGGCACTGGGGTTATGAGCAATGTTATCATCAGCTACAGTTGTGAACAGCTCGCCACATACTGTTGGAGGGTAAACAACCTGCTCCATGTGGAAGCGTTGGCAAACACCATTGCCCATTTCTGCTGACAGTTGCAGGGCATACTCATAGGAGATACTGAGGCTCCAGTTGAAGAGTCACTCCACCTGGTCTTTCTTGTGAGTTTGCACATGTAGCGACATGCCAATGTAGATGGGAAGAGGGGTTTCTTGTGCCGTGCTATGCCTAATGGAAGACCATTCTTAGAATTTTGCAGATGAGGTTTCGATTGTGCTTAACCACATTCAACTTCAAAAGTTGTGCAATGGACAGTATTCCTGGTGATGTTGATGCGTGCTTGATCCTTGATGCTGGATCCTTCGAGCACCATGTTGACAAGAGCTAGCAACATACATCTCTTGACAGCTCATTTTGAATGCGCCATCAAACAGTGTTCCATCAATAAACATGTGGCGGCAAGCAATCTGTGCAACATGTGGTAGATGCATAGCATCACTGACACTTTCCCAGCCATAAGCTTTGCCTAGGGCTGCTCCAGTGTCCTCATCAAATGCTAGCAGAATATCCTTGGTGTATGACCACATATCTGTAACTGTAGCCAGAAGCTGCTCCTTTAGCCTTGTTGTGTTTACTCTTTTGTCAAGAACAACCCCTAGTTGTTCAGATCTTAGCCAGAAGCTGCTCCTTTAGCCTTGGTGCAGTATGTTTCCAGCCTGATTTCTTCGATGTGCATAAGTTCAGCAAAGGCAATTTCAGCTACTTCATGCTCATGGTCTGTGGCTTGCTCTGCACGTCCCTTGGCCCTCCAAGCATGATTGTACAAGGATGTCAAGCATTTGGTATGGTATGTGGCTTCCAATGCAACCATCTGGCTAACAGATCATTGTCTCCAACCAATCCTACACATTCCCTAACATTTTTATTCATCTGTGAAGTTGATGCCTCTGATGACTTTTGTCGAAGAGTGTGGTCTCATATATTTGTCTGACACAATGTCACTGGTGAGAGAGGTAGGCACAATGTCACTGGTGAGAGAGGTAGGCTTGGCTCTCTTCTTCCCTTTGGAGCATCGTTGTTTGCATTGGAGCATACACCTTTGATGCCACTTGGCCTCATGAGAAACCAAAGGAGCCTCTAGGACTTATTCTTCATTACTTCTGTCCAATTACACATGTCTGGGCAGCTTTCCAAGTTTGAACCTCACCAAATTCTGTGCCAGTATTGTATAGCCCCTCCCTGCATCACATCATTTTTTACTTTGCTGGACAAGTTACAGATTCCGTTGTCTCTTTCTGGCATAAAACACTCGGGTCCCAGTTAATATCAAAAGGCCTCTTTGGTGTGCTTGCTACACAAGCACCAACAAGTTGAAATGGCTTTGACATGACTATTGTTCATGTGTGGCTTTGCATGAAATAATTTAACTGCTGTCCTAGTGCACCACCATCACTGTAGTTTCATCACCATCTGCACCACTTGGATGACCAAAACCTTATGCAAAGACAAGCATAAACATTATCATTAGCAAACGAAGTATACAGCATTTTTCTTTTTCCAAATAATAATAATAATAATAATAATAATAAAATAATAATAATAATAATAATAATAATGATATAATAATAATAATAATAATAATAATAATAAATAATGTAGCAGGCTGCAGTCTGGAACTGCAAAGTAACCAGCCTTGGAAAAGCTTGAGAAGAAAAACAGTAATAATAAGAATAATAATGATAACATTGTGATGTGTAAAATAATCGAAAACAACAGACATTAGTTTCTAATCCATAGTTTTTGATGTCACTGAAATGAATAGTGACACTCCTGATGTCCCTTAAGTCCAAGTTCAGCCCCGATAGGAAGTGGGGTGGGTACGGGTGGAAAGGGGGTGACATAAAAAAATAACTGAAGCGATAGATATTAGTGTCTAATCCATAGTTTCTGAAACTCCCTATTCCCTTCAAGTCCAAGTTCCTCCCTAATAGGAGAGGGGAAGTGTGAGAAAGGGTGAAAAATAAAATGTAAAAAATGGCAGATATTAGAGTCTAATCCATAGTTTTCGAGGTCGCTGAGGTGAATAGAGATACTCCTGATGCCCTTCAAGTCCAAGTTCAGCCCTGATGGGAATGGGGGTGAGAAGTTGTGAAATACAAAATGTAAAAAATGCTTGGCAATGAAATTGAAACAATTGT
>NC_087206.1:53785249-53790249 GCF_015104395.2 Macrobrachium nipponense | reverse complement strand
CATTTCATAGCCACACACACACACATATATATATATGTGTGTGTGTGTGTGTGTGTGTGTGTGTGTGTGTGTGTGTGTGTGTGTGTGTGTGTGTGGGGAGCGACTGAGAGCGCGAACCTCTCGGTAACCTCTTTTATTAACTTCGTGCTCCCTTCGGCGGCTTCTGGATTAATTCTCGGCTTTGGGAAGGTTCAAGCCGGCGTTTCAAATTCTGGAAAGCCGGGGCAGAAAAGTCGAAGAGAGGTATGCACAGATCGGCGAGAGAGAGAAAAAAAGATGCGTTGCGATTGTTCGTTTGAAACATAACTTGATTTATGTTAAACTGAGTGGCAAAATAGGGAAAATATATAATACCTCTCCAACTTGAGAGTCATTTCAACACTAGATGGGTTGAACTGGTGGAACAGCCAATTTGCTATGAAGTAATTCTCCTTCTCTCCCCTCTGTGGAATCTGATCACCCAAGACTGAAACTAATGAAATTTGTTCAGGGCATATAACGCAAACACCTACAATGATTGACTCGCAACTACTATACTCTGTTTTTTTCCATCTGTCCATCCGCCTGTGGTGTTTGAGCATGGTAACACTGCGTCCCGGGCTTTAAATAATATCCTATTTCGAATATTAACGGTGTAATTCGCATACAGTAAATTATTAAAACACTTTTCAGTTGCAAATGCACACCCAGATATCATTTTATTTACCTAAAACTTACACATAGCGTAACTGTTTAAAGCCCGGGACGCAGTGCTACCATGCGAAAACACCACAGGCGGATGGACAAATGAAAAAAAAACAGAGTATAGTTATAAGTATATTAGTTTGCCATTGGGCGTCTTGCAAGGTAATCTTACTAAAGGCAAAGTTAATTTCGTTTTGGGAAAATCCCTTAGTTTTAGAGTATAATAAACAATAACTCTTAGACTTTATTCGGTAGTTAGATCTAAAGCTTAAAATTTGACAATGCCCTATGCATTTACTTTTCAGACTTTTACTGATAATCTTATTCCAACGAGAATGACTGAAACTAACTCATTTTAACAACTGATTGAGTAGGTAATTCCATCTCATTCAACAAACTTATCTAACCTTATTCTAAAGGGGCTAGTCATATACGTAGTTCTATCATGCATACATACTGACCTCTTAACCGAAGGCAGTTCATACTGTTAGTATGCCCTGAAGGGACGGTACAACACATTCCGTAGGGGCATTAGGAAACCTGCGATCTCGTAAGATAAATGACCCTGTGCCATTTGGGGTCGGTGCAATGACGATATTATACCTTAAGTTATATATTCAATTTCATTGGTCTGTATATAGATTTCTCCGTAGAGAATGATAACAAAATGAGTTCTCCCGAAGGGACATCAAAAAGATAAAAAATACAACTAAGAGTATAAAGGAATGATTCTCGATGGAGAATAAACATAAATCAAATAATAGAGACTAGGGAATTATTAATAACACACTTAAACTGATAATATACAAAATGGAACCATGACTTTAACAATATCGCCTTAGTAGGCCAAGCTAAATATATAGCATTTTATCTGGCTATAAGTGTATTTAGTCTACCTAAATGAATACGACGTCAGAGGTGGCACTTATTGTGACAAGTCTGGGGACTTATAAAGGGGCATCGCTAGAAGCTTGCGGATGCCATCATAGGGTGCCCTCCTGTGGCTTCTGGATTAATTCTCGGCTTTTGGGAGCTTCGAGCCGGCGTTTCAAATTCTGGTAAGACGGGGCAGACGACAGAAAAGTCGAAGATAGTGATGCGCAGATCAGCGAGAGAGAGAGAAAGAGATGCCTTGCGATTGTTCGTTTGAGAAACAACTTGATATAAATTATACTAAGTGGCAAAATGGGGAATACACACACACACACACACACACACACATATATATATATATATATATATATATATATATATATATATATATATATATATGTGTGTGTGTGTGTGTGTGTGTGTGTGTGTGTGTGTGTGTGTGTGTATAATTTGCGTCTACTCTTATAGAGTAACTGATTTTTTAACCCAAACCACAATATCCAAGAGCACGACTAAAAAGGAAAGTGGCAGTTTACACACTTAACCGTTTTTCTGAGACCGAGTGAGTCCCTGTTTTTAGAATTCCGTTACGGTTGGCTGGTCCTTTGTATGTCCAGCAAAAGTGACCCCGAGGGGCATTTGGAAAACGAACATATCTAGGGGGTATGGGGGGCAAGACTTAGTAGCAACAGCCATTTCGTTTATATCTATTTTCACTCGCAACACTTTTTTGTTATTTGAAAACACCTCTCTCTCTCTCTCTCTCTCTCTCTCTCTCTCTCTCTCAAATTCTACTTTACCGTCATTTCACAATATCCCGCCCCTCCCCTTTCTGTATGGCATGAGGTTAAAAACTTAGCATCTGCTTGGAAAACGGTCCCCTATTAAACATTCAGGTAATTTAGTCCGTTTTACATCACAACAAAAAAATTAAGCAGAAACAGTTTGAAATTCCCGTTACACTGTAGTACGGAAGGGTAAGTGGATTTGATACTTACGTATTAATACACATCGCTCTCTCTCTCTCTCTCTCTCTCTCTCTCTCCAACAGTTGGTATTGTAGAGTTCAATATTTGTCGTCGGCTGCGTTGTAATACCTGGCATTGTTGTTTGTGTTTATGAGTTGAGCTTTTCAACAATGGAACAAATATACAATCATTCATGTCGTATTTACATACCCGCTGAGCT
This sequence comes from Macrobrachium nipponense, assembly GCF_015104395.2. Classification (NCBI taxonomy): domain Eukaryota; kingdom Metazoa; phylum Arthropoda; class Malacostraca; order Decapoda; family Palaemonidae; genus Macrobrachium; species Macrobrachium nipponense. Next base: position 53,787,504 of record NC_087206.1, on the reverse strand, counting down.
TCAAAAATTCCAATTTACTGCCAGTTGATATTTATTTTATCATGCACTGAGAACGGTGACGTTTGAATGTGCATTTCATTTGGCCTGGAATTCTGGCAGGTTTTTCTCCGAACACTACTGACTTATTATTTGGAAGCCCTTTCTTTAAAAGGTATGGATTACAACAGCAATATACACTTTGGTGCGGCAAGCCATACTTCTTTTATTCTACCATATTCGTTCACCTTTTGGCGTGCAACCCACCTGTTATGTTATTTGCGAGTTCCATCTCATTTTGTTACATTGAATTATATCCTGATAATGTTCATATTTGGTACAACGTTCCGGCTAATGCTGTCATGAATAGTACGTCTAACAGTGGATTAAAACTTATTTTACCAGAGGTAGCAACCTCGAAGATGAGGTGACTAGACCTCCTTACCTCACCAGGTGTTTTCAATAAGATGTTATGTGACGTGTAACCTCATCCTTTGGCATTCTGCGGTGGTTGCCCATTCTTGTACTTGAACGGCTAACCTTGTTGATGTCGGTAACACTTGTTGGCAGCGAATAACGCCATGAACTAAGAAAACGTTTATGAATCCGGTGTAACTGAAAGTGGAAAAGATATTCAGTGTTCAGAAGGTTACTCTTCCAGATATTTTTCAAGGCTGGATTGTGGTGCGATGCCATATAACTCGTCATCCTAAGTTTGTCCTGCCTTATGAAGTCATAACCTTGGTAGGGGGCCATATGTGTTATATTTTTTGACAACTTTCGTTCTTAGCTGCGCCTCAATCATTTGGTTCCGTTACAATCTAGTCTTTTTTGTTATTGTCTTAAAAGTACTTATTAATTCCAATTAAAGTTCCAAAGATAAAATGCAGAAATATTATGTCAGATTTAAACTTTTGTTTTAATGAGAATGTTAATTTTTTTCATTTTCAATATCACGACTGATAATACCTGGCACCTTGGAGTCCCGGTTAGTGATCAAATATTTAATTTTATTTTTTTAAATTTTAGGTTGGTTAGGAATTAATTAAGAGAGAAGTTCCTTTGCCTCATTTTACTTCAGATCTTATTTTAGTAATTGAGAGCCTCTCTCTCTCTCTCTCTCTCTCTCTCTCTCTCTCTCTCTCTCTCTCTCTCTCTCTCTCTCTCTCTCTTCTCTCTCCCTATCTCTCTCTCTCTCCAGGAGTCCTCTCATCTTCTTCAACTCACAGTCCTTTAGCAACCAGGCCATCATCCTTTTGCTTTGTGCACAAATCAGATTGTCGCTAGAGTCAAAATGTCTCCCTCCCTTCCCGTACTTTGGGCTGCCCAAAATCTGAATTCTGATAACTTTTTCTTTACTCCAAAATGGGCACCAATTTTCAGAGGGCCTCTCGTGAAAGCCTTTTACTATTTTTAGCACATTCTTTGCAACATTTTTTTTCTACAACGTTCTCACACCAGCCGCGTCTTCGTCATTTGAAAGTACCTGCCACTTTATCAGATTTCCCCAATTTCAGAACTGATTTTTATTTTTTTTATTTTCCATATTTCTGGATGACAATCGGACGTTGCTGGAGTAACAACATGTGGAAACTTTTATTTGCGTATTATATTATAAAACCAGAAGTGCTCTAATGTAAACTCCAATGGAAAAAGGCGAAGCAGTACTGTACCTCTTGATATATGTTGACGTTGACTGTTCCTCCTTCATCTCTTGTTGTATTTTGTTTTGCTAGTACTATTTTATTGCTTGAAAGCTCTCTCCGTTGCTAGGAGTAGGTTGTTTTAAGTGGAGATTTGTGGGTGTTCTGTCAGCATATCTCACGAATATGTGAACAGAATATGATGAAACTTGGCATATGTATTCATTAGGTGACCTCGAGTCGGCCATTGGGAAAAATTTGTTCGTCGTTAAACTTAATAGTTTGGTGTTATGGAAATTATCTAGTTCATTATAAAAGAATCAAACGTTTGCTATTCTAAATGCATCGAAGCTATTGACATATATCCCTCCCTGTTGCATTTTTATTGCCCATACACAATACATTCTTGATGCGATGACCAAGTTCGATCATCTTTGAGGAGTTTTGCATTTCTTTTGTTTTTCTTTCTAATTAATTCTGTGTAACGCAAAAGTACTCTATGTATTGTTATTTATTTAATCATTTTTGTCTTTTGGTACCAACTGAGCATCTCTTTCCAGATTGTGGCATTAATAAGTACTGTCACACAAGAGACGACAAGGCACTTCATATATAAGCCTTTACACCAGCCATTTC
>NC_087206.1:53775249-53780249 GCF_015104395.2 Macrobrachium nipponense | reverse complement strand
ATATTTAGGTTTGGAATGCCACAACTAAAATAACGTAAAAGCTCCAATTAAAAAAACTGTGTAACCATTGACACGCAAATCCAAATATGTCAATGATCGTTCAAAGACATTAACTAAGTAACCACCTAAATCTTCATTTATTTTCAGAAACAAACGGACAAATAGCGTCTCCTCCTTCAACATCCTTTATCATTTTCTCTGCTACTGAATAAATCTCTGTTATCATTATTAGCATTACTGTTGCTTTGAAATTAACAATGTGTAAGCCCACACATATATATATATATATATATATATATATATATATATATATATATATATATATATATTATTATATATATATATATATATATATATATATATATATATATATCTATATATATATTATATATATATATATATATATATATATATATATATATGTATGTATATACATATATATAGTATATACATATACATATATTCATATTCATATGATATATACATATATATGTATATTGTTTGAAGAATCAGAGTAGCTGTACGTGAATTCATGATATAAGCAAATACCACAGGAAAAATAATAGACAGAAATATTGCGTTCGCAATGCGATCTGGGGCGTCTTCAGCTTTTTGTTCGCCCATTTAGAAACTGGGAAATTTCATTCACCTGTGATCACGAGTGGATTCATCATCATTCGATCGATGACCTGGGTACATTAAGACAGTATGAAAAAAAAAGTTTTATGGTCACGCTAAGGCACTTTTCAATCTGGTTAAAATCGGATTTGTAGGCGTGACATGGAAAGGTACATGCGTATGTGCGTTACAATGTACTTCGTGCAAAGAATCTTGAAATAGATTGCTCATTCTGGTGTGTTGGGACAAGCACAGAGGTCGGTCATGTTAGACACACGGGGAAACCGAGTTTTCCCATTGCTGAGAGTAAGTACAGACTTTGGAAAACATTACTCTTGAGAACTCTTCTTTGTAGACCGAAATTGAAATTTTTTTTATTATGCTTTATCATGTTTTTTTTTTTTTTTTTTTTTCATTATCATTACTGTTGTATTTATGTTGGAATATTTCCTTTCCCCACAGAAATGTTTTCTGTGCACCTGAGTTGAGGTACAAAAATGCTCCAAGGTAAGGAGCATTAGAAATTGTCTTTGGAAAGACCCTAAGACTGTTAGGACTATGCGCCATACACTTGTGATGATTAACATGACATAATTAGTGATGTTGGGTGGAAAAGGAATTTTGGTTTACGTTTTCTGTTTGGTTCCCGTGTCCTATTTGATTTCCCATTTTCTATTTTTGGTTTTTATTTAGTATTTTTTACTCTTTTCTTTTAATTACTAATGACATGTTAGATTTTCTGAATAAATTCCATTTTCGTTACCCAGGGTTTTAATTTAGTGCTTAGTTAAGAATAAGAGAGAGAGAGAGAGAGAGAGAGAGAGAGAGAGAGAGAGAGAGAGAGAGATTGTCATTTGGAGATTTGCTCCAGGTTGGTCAGCTAGCACCACTCATATGTGTAAGCTATATATATATATATCATATATATATATATATATATATATATATATATATATATATATATATTATATAATCATCATCATCATCATTATTATCATCATCATCATCATTCTCACTGTTTATCATCTGCATAGATACCTGTTGGTTGAAACAACTATCCTAACAGGAATGAGAGAGAGAGAGAGAGAGAGAGAGAGAGAGAGAGAGAGAGAGAGAGAGAGAGAGACGAATGGACAGATTCTTCTTCACTAGAATGAGTTGCCCGATTGAAGTTTTCATTGTAAGCCAAATGAGGGCATATATATATATATATATATATATATAATATATATATACATAGGCATATATATATATAGATATATATATATATATATTGCCCTCATTTGGCTTACATGAAAACTTCATCGGCACGTTCAGGAAAAATATGTAACGTGTATGAAAAAATAAAACTAAAAATCATATTTAAGCATTAATGAAACAAAATATATACTATAAACCAACCATTCATTTTTCCTTATGAAGCTTTGACCATGCCATTCACATTCATGGTTGTTGCAGCATAAATTCCATTACATAATCATGAAAACCCTAAAGAATTCAAATTAGCTATAAATGCGGTTCCGAATGCTATCCACATCATCGCCCAAGGATGCAGTCTTGACGTTTATACATAATCGATGGCGGAAGAGGAGATGACAAGCGTTTCGGGTTGCCACCCATCAATAACTTAGCTAACTTAACGTTCTTTGCCTGGACGATGGCGCAGAGATACAGATTCTATGTCGTTCAAAAGATCTATAAAATTAAACATAATATGAAAGTCGCAAGAAAGTGCAATTTGCGACATGGAGACAATTTCCGTGGGGAAAAAAAAAAAAAAAAAACAGAGAGAGAGAAAATGACACTTACCTCTCAGAGGGCTGGCCTAAGTGAAATGTTTTCAAAGCTGTCTACTTGTAAGTAAAGTTCTACATTCTCTGCAATCAAAACCTGTGTTGTGTAAGTTATTTTTTCAAGACCCACGGGTCTGATGAGTGAGTCCGAAATGAAGTTACTGTAAAGTCATATAAAAGAGAACCAAGGTATAACAGCGAAAAGCTGCAGAAGAAAACAACCATGATAATGAATATCGTTACTTATATATATATATATATATATATATATATATATAATATATATATATATATATATATATATATATATATATATATATATATATAAGTAACGATATTCATTATCATGGTTGTTTTCTTCTGCAGCTTTTCGCTGTTATACCTTGGTTCTCTTTTATATGACTTTACAGTAACTTCATTTCGGACTCACTCATCAGACCCGTGGGTCTTGAAAAATAACTTACACAACACAGGTTTTGATTGCAGAGAATGTAGAACTTTACTTACAAGTAGACAGCTTTGAAAACACACTTTCATGGCCAGCCCTCTGAGAGGTAAGTGTCCATTTTCTCTCTCTCTCTTTTTTTTTTTTTTTCCCCACGGAAATTGTCTCCATGTCGCAAATTGCACTTTCTTGACGACTTTCATATTATGTTTAATTTTTATAGATCTTTTTGAACGACATAGAATCTGTATCTCTGCGCCATCGTCCAGGCAAAGAACGTTAAGTTAGCTAAGTTATTGATGGGTGGCAACCCGAAACGCTTGTCATCTCCTCTTCCGCCATCGATTATGTATAAACGTCAAGACTGCATCCTTGGCGATGATGTGGATAGCATTCGGAACCGCATTTATAGCTAATTTGAATTCTTTAGGGTTTTCATGATTATGTAATGGAATTTATGCTGCAACAACCATGAATGTGAATGGCATGGTCAAAGCTTCATAAGGAAAAATGAATGGTTGGTTATAGTATATATTTTGTTTCATTTAATGCTTAAATATGATTTTTAGTTTTATTCTTTTCATACACGTTACATATTTTTCCTGAACGTACCTTATGTCAGTTATCTACACATTTAAAAATGTATTACAACTCCGGGAAAAGTAGCTTCCCATTTACTAGAAAAAAAAAAAAAAAAAAAAAAAAAAAAGTTTCCTCCTGCAAGTGAGTCGTCATTTTCCCAGTTCCTATTCATCAAATATCAAATACCAACAGATGAAATCCACACGAGGTTACGCAGGTCTCGTTTTTTCTCTTCTCATCTCATATTTTAATTTGTTTCAGATATACTCGGAAATGTTCCATAAAATTGTATACATATTACAAGTTCGCGAAAAGATCAGAGCGCGAACGTGGAATTTTGACATCGGCTCTCTCTCTCTCTCTCTCTCTCTCTCTCTCTCTCTCTCTCTCTCTCTCTCCTCTCTCTCTCTCTCTCACGTTTGCGTCGTATATACTAATGGTAATTCATTCTGAAGATGATTTTGTTTTCCTTTAGAATAGCTTCTCTCCTTTTCTGTCAATTTAAATTTTATAGTTTGACTCGATTCACTGTATCTTTCCTGAGAGATGAAAATCGTTTTCTATAGTATATTTTATATGCTATAGTATTTCCTTTGGTAGCTGAATAGGAATTTTTGAAATATTCATATCCGTTAATTTTGATTTGATTTAAAAAAAAAAATAGTTCTGCACACCACCTAAAACAGCTGTATTCCCATGCCACAAATTATTCATGACGATCTTTACTTCCATCCATCACAATTCTTCCTCGATTGTCGTCTTTCCTCCTGTTTTGGGGTGCATTCTGTGAGGCAGATTTTATACTATTACTTGAAAATAAACACATCCAAAATTGCTATAAAGATCAGAACATACGCGTTCAATTTGTAATTCAATCCAGAATCAGACTAATTCCGGTACCAGTGACTTACTAACATCCGAGACCACTTTTATCTGTATGATGGAGAAGGATTTACTAGAGCATAAAGGCTCTCTACCACCCACCCATTCTCTCTCTCTCTCTCTCTCTCTCTCTCTCTCTCTCTCTCTCTCTCACGCACACACTGTTCGAACAGAATCCACTGATTGGAAATGTGTACCATTTTCAGAATTCTCTCCCTTTTGAAATGGTCTATCCATATTTCCTTTCTAGGCCAATTAAAAGTTCATTGTCATGTCAGGTACGCATTTTCTGTAATTTATTCTATGTAACGTTTCTATTGGTAGTTGATTAGATGATTCCTTTGAGAGTTATGTATGGTATTGCATGTTTTCGAGATACAAAGTTTGCTTCCGCAGTAAAAGGATAACGTTCAATCAATTTTTTTTCCAGTTCCCTTTGGTTAAAATCACTGCGAAAAATCTGTAGACAGATTGACAGGCAATTTTTCGGGCACGGCCGAATATGGGCGGATCTTTAATTTGACTTTGTTCTGTATTCTCTCAGCTTTTATGGATCTTAAATGATTTCCGTCTGTGTTGTGAGAGCAAGTGTAAACAGTAGTTTGGTGTTTTGTATTCGCATCCCACAACTTATTCGCTGTCATCTCATAGCACCATAGGCCTTGTCTTGAACCAAGGGT
>NC_087206.1:53767085-53774749 GCF_015104395.2 Macrobrachium nipponense | reverse complement strand
ACTTACACTAAGCTGCATATATATTATATATATTATATATATATATATATATATATATATATATATATAATATATATATAAGTGCACTTTCATATGAGTGATGAGCTTACCCTTTAAATATAAATTCACAGGTGGACAGAAACTTGCCAGAGATAAAGAGGGTTCTGTCCTTTCTCGTCAGTCTAAATTTGAGTTTGAGGCAGCGCCTGGGAGCAGATGCAGGCATTTACATACATTTCACAAAAAGGGAGCTTTCTCTCCAATTGAAAAGAAGCCTTGTAAATTATTCATGAGCAGCTGCGATAACAACCGTTTTGTTGTTATATCTCAACATAACATGATAATGCAGGATGAGAGAGAGAGAGAGAGAGAGAGAGAGAGAGAGAGAGAGAGAGAATGGGGGGGGCGGGTTGAAGTTGTCAGGAGAAAACGAAATATGGAAACAAGATATGCAAAAGGAGAGACAAGAAGTGTGTGGAACAAGAGCGATGGGGGCAAAACACAGAACCGGGAAAGGGAGACGAACATCAATAAAATGGACAAGAAAAACCATTGGCGTAAAATGAGATTTCAAAGTAGGACTACATTTAACAGGATGTGAGATCAGAGATTTGTTTGTTTTAATCAATTTATTGCGCCCATTGGCGTCAGACATTTGAGTACATGGTAATACAGTAATATTGTTTACATCTACATTGTAATTAAGTTATGCCTAAAGAAAAAAAAATAGTAAAAAAATAAAGTATATACAGACATTTAAGTACATATCAAAACAGTATTGTTTACATCTACAGCACATAATGAGGGTTACACAAAGGAATACAAAATAAAGTATAGACAGATATTTAGTACATATTAAAATAATATTGCTCATTTCTATATATCAAAGGTTATACAAATGAATTCATATGGAATACAAATTAAATTTAGTTTGATTTCGTAGGTAGGTTGTACCTATCTTTAATCAGTATTACATAACAGCTGATTATTCAGTATCCACCAAAGTGAGGATGGCGCATGAGGATCTCATCGAGCAAATTATTATCTGTCAATAATTTTTTACATATATCAACTACTGTGAGTCTTTGGGGTAATATGTCACTAACAAGTGGACATTCCAGGCAATAGTGTTCCAGGGTGTTGGCGTTGGGTGCGTCACATAACCTACAGGAGGAGAAGTGAGGAACTTCATCTTGCTCAGCCACCTGCCAAACTGGTCGCCAACCCAGCCGAAGACGCGCACAAACAACGTTATTTTGACGAACCATGAGTCCTCTGCGGCGATACTTTGTGTTGGTGAGGAAAGAAGTGATCATAATGCTGTATTGATACACTGGTAGGCTCTCTCGGCATTTAACTACGATGATGAGTAGGTGAGCGAGCAGCTTGGCGCACCATTTTTCTGCAGCACAAGAGAGATGGACTGGGAGCATCAGCATCTGGAGGATCCAGCTGACAGGCAGCCTTTGCGAGATGGTCAACGGTGTTGTTAGCCAGAAGACCCACGTGAGAGGGAATCCATAGGAAGTGCACTACCAGTGAGCTCATGTTGGCCATGTCTAGTTGCCTATGTATTTGTGTAACCAGGGGCTGGTATGCTGGCTTATGTGATGAAAGGGCTTGGAGTGCTGGTTGCGAGTCGCAGATGATCAAGCCGTTGTGATTAAAATAACTGCATCTAGAAGTCCATGTAGTTCACAATATGTGGAGCTTGATGACTCTGGGAGGCGACGGCCTATCCAGCCCCCCTGGCGGGGGTTCCAGTGGGGGAGAAAACAGCACATCCAGCACTGCCATCCTGCTGTAGGGAGCCGTCTGTGTAGAGGTGATGGGCTACACTGGAGGGGTGAGGATAGTCTGTCGATGGTCTCCAATGCACGTTGTTGTGAAGTTGAGGCAAGTCAGTCTTAGAGACTGGAGTGTAAGAGATTGCTGGCACAGGAGTCTGCCAGGGTGCAAGGCCATGATCCACATTCTCTGCCACGATGTTGATGTCAAGCCCCCGAATGCTTGAACAGACAGTACTAACTAGTGTACGTCCCCCCTGGCGTAGTTGTGGACGAGGTGCATCTAGATCCAGAGAAGTTCTGATGATGTTTGAATAGTGAGGAGACAGGTGAGGGTAATACAGGCATTTGATACTGAAGTAGGTGACATTGGAGTATATTCGCTCAACGAGTGGAGGGAGACGGAGTTCGTGTTGCATGTTTACAATTCTAGTGGATGCTGGACAACCTAGAATGAATCTCATTGCTTGGTTCTGGAATTTTTCAAGCGGCTGTAGAGTTGATCTGGAGAGTTGACATAGTGCAGGGGAAAGATAATCTATCACTGAGCGGATGAAAGCAATATATATGTTTCTGGCAACTGGGATAGATACTCCTGCAGAATAATTAGTAAGCCACTTGAGAGGAGTCAGGCGTCGCTGTAACCGGGCCAGCAGATCTTGAACAATGGGATGTACTCTCTGTCTTGCTGGAATGGATGGTGTAATTCGCACTGGCGCTCCCAAATAAATATACTGTGTGCATAAAGGTACAACATTGTTCCCCACAGTAAATTCTGGTAAATTCCTTGCTGGCCTTGGGGAGAAGATTCTACTTTTTCCTGGGGAGATGATAAGACCACAGGAGGATGCTGATTCATAGAAGGAAGAAAGGAAGCGTTGCAAGTGATCCGGGGAGGTTGAATGAATGCAAATATCGTCTGCGTAGCAAGTGATGGTTGTGTTATCAGTATTAGGAAGTAAGGAAAGAAGGCAATGTAGGAGGATATTAAATAAAAACGGACTAAGTACCCCCCCTTGTGGAGTACCAAGTTCAAGTTCCTTTGCAGTGCTCAATGCTCCCTTAAACAGCACACGAGAGACTCTATTTCGAAGATATCCACGTATCCACCTCAAAAGAGACGTTAATAATGAAGTTAGGAAAGAACTGAATGAATGAATGAATAATTTATGTATGTATTTCTGTAAGTATGTTTAAAATTTGTGCTATATGGACCGGCGCTGCGGAAGGAAAGGCCACTCACAGTGCCGTCACGGCAGCGAAATCTTTTTATTTTTAAATGATCATAACTGAACTCACAGACAACTTTATACTAATACATGAACAGGACTCATATCATTCACAATCATTCATATTAAAATTAAATTCATAAAATAATGAGCCATTTTCATGTCATTAAAAATGTCAGTTTCTTATATAAAAGGCCACAATCTCTGCATGGGATTTCAGGTGAGGCCGATACAGGAATTTTCCTGTTTCTCGCAAATCGAGAGCATCGCCTAAGACTGCGCTTCGCCTACAATACAGTAACCTGTCACAATGAGAACCACCACCATCTAAGCCAAAGCAGTTGTCTGTGGATAGTGGATTAAAAGGATTCTGCTACACCTCTAAGACCATTGCAGTCCCATTGCTAAATGACTGACTTGAATCTAAAACATTGTTTGGATTTTTGTCCATGCATATTACTCCAGAAGAGGAAGTTCGCTAATGATTAAAGTTGCGTTTTTATCATTACCTTAGAAGAGGATAATCTCCAGTATTTTCTCCAATTGAAAAAGGAATTTCATGAGAGCTGTAAGTAATTGAAAATAGTGGTAATCTTGAGAAAGAGATTTACAGTGCCATTAGGAGATTCAACAAGCATAACAAAACAATTTGATGCCTTAAGGGCTTCAGTACTTTTAGGCAAGGCAGGTCCAGTTATTTCTTATTACTGGGAAATACACAACCATCCTTTTTTTTGGTTTTTTAGTAGAAATGAAACAGATTTTGAGCTGCTGGACTGAACTGCATCCCAAGTATAGCAGGGAGTAACTCAGGTGAGCTAAATTACATTGGAATATGATCTTCATCTACCTGCATGACCTGTCAAGTCGAGTAAAGGGCATAACATGACTGGAAAGGGTATTACTCTGAGACATATGGTTTCATGCTATTAAATTAAACTTTAGTATAATGAATGACAAGGGGGTACAAGTGCCATAAAATACACATATTTTCATTTATCGTCTTGGTATTATTCCAGTGATTTGATTTCGTGGAGGCCAGTAAGAGTATCAGCGTCTGGATCTTGACCGGGGTTGGAGTCACCTGAATTGTGTGCTGGGGTCATCGACAAAACATAAATAATAACTGCCTGAGAATATATAGAAAAGATATTAACACTCTCCAAAATTTCCACCAAAACAGACAAACAGACATAGGTGTAAATTAAACCCGCCTGTCAGGACCGACCGTGTAAACACTGAACCATCCTTTCCTTGTCTTTTAAGATGAGCTTTGGGACTAAAGCGAAAATTCCTAAACCCTGGATTCCAATAAGCCACCCTTTAAGGTCCAAGCCATTATTGGAGTGGCTGACATCCCTACAACTTTCATAATTAGTTTCAAATGCTGACCACTTCCCAATCAAAATTCCTACATTACCTCCGAAGTAGATTCGGAGGATTGGGAAATTGTCTGCAGTCCACACTATTTTCATCAAATGTGCCTATCAACACTAGGAAGTCATAGCCATCGAGGTTGGACAGCAAGAGGGAAGAAAACTAACAAAATATAAAAAATACTGAAGAAATGGCGAGAAAAAGAGAAAGAACATAGAGTTATATTTAGATTGGAACCATGGACATCTTCTCTCTGCCCCTTCACCAGCAGCCTTCTCTCCTGTAACACGATTTCAACATGGATTTTCTATGGAGAATCTATGTGACTTCAACTAAGTAAATTTTCATTGAGGAAAATAAGTAATGATAACGATAAAGTAAACCAAGGAAAACGGCTTTAACGGGAAATGGTATTTGACAGCTAAAGTAAAAATTAATATAAAATAAATAATACAGTAATAGGACCAGCACCAAAATAAAACCTAATTAAAAACTCATGGCTGACAACAGCGGTAACAGACAAAGATGATCAGACAGCAGTATAAAAAAAAAAAAACCAAGGATATCTGAATATATAAGATACCTTTGGGAATTATGAAAATATTATGGGCAACAAAGACGACGTAGAATAGACTATGCTCAATTTATATAAATGAAAACAAAGTCCATTATAAAAAAAATTAAGTGAGAAATACAACACATAATGAGAAAATCTGTAAGCTGAACAGGAATAAGTTGTCAAAGAGAGAAGAAATGCCGTAAAACACGAGACAAAGAGAAAGAGAAAACCGACCGAGGTGAAAATATTTGGGTGTAAAGAGAGAGAAGAGGGGGGTTAGGGGGGTTGGAACTACAGCAAACCAACGGGTCACCTGTTCAGCTCCAGCATAGCAACGCAACTCATGTGCTAACTATATCCGAGCAAACTACGAGAGAAAAAGACAGAGGTGAAGCCCAGTAGGGAGACAGAGCGGGAGAGGGAGGGGTGTGGCTGTAGGGAGGGAGCTGGAAAGGAAATATAAGCATTGTGTGAAGGAAATGCAATCTATAAGAAATGGACACACCCTGGATTGCTTTACGTGGAAGTGATATTGAGTAAAAGAATATTGTATTATTAAAGTGGATAACATGAGGAGATGGGAAAAATACAGGAACTTAAAGAAATAATGATTAAAATACGATGTAAAACAGTGCTCAGGATAAGTATACACATACTCAAGGGACAAGACGACACCGCGTCTGAACAATGAGTTCAGTGCCCGAATAGTACAGCAATGGCACAAACACAACATACGATGACAAACCAGAGAGCTGTTCCCTTATGCCCACCCAATCCCCCTTTTTCAAAATAAAAAGAATGAAGAGACGTGTGTTAGGCAAATAAGTATATATGTTACTGTCAGACATCGACCAGACATTTCAGCAACTTCCTGCAATTTCAGGCAGATAGCGAAATGCATTAGGGGACATTCAATCCCCCAGGGGCTATAGTAGATCCACATCAACCGTGCATTTGATATCTAGGCCAGTCCCTCCTGATTGGCTGTCTCTCGAGAGAGTTCACATAGGCAAGATCTATGTTCCACCTCTCCTGAAGGATACTTTTGAAAGACGTATCCCTCAGGAGAGTTGGAACATAGATCCTACCCATGTGAACTCTAGAGAGAGACTGAGAGTCTCCAGCCTTGTGATTGGCTTATCAACAGTCAATCAGGAGCGTTGATGTGAATCTACTATAGTACTAAACACGGCGAAACGGTGTAGGTGAGTCACTGTTTCGCCGTGTTTAGTACTAGGCCCTGAGGGAGCAAAATGAATGTCCTTCAGTGCACTTCTCTATCTGCCTGAAATTTCAGTCAGATCGCGAAATACCTGGTCGCTATCTGCCTGTAACATATACACGCCTACATCCATTCACAAAATCACTGTTATGTTATGAAATATCGTAAACTTCTTTAAAATAACATTCTGCTAACCAATGTCATCGTATAATACGAAGTCGGGAAGACATCACAGCGAATGAAGACTAAGAACATTAGTAAAACCTCAGCTGATGGTTCAAGTGCGAAAACAGATATTGGAAAAGTCCGCTTCGACTGACCTTGGAAGGACTTTCATGGATAGGATATGCGAACAAAACTTGCATTTGAACGTGTGATGGATAAAAAAGTGAAAGAAGAGAAGAGCCAGAATTAGTAATGCAGAACAGGTGCGGACAAGGGTTGGGTGAGAGAGAGAGAGAGAGAGAGAGAGATAATGGAGGGTGAGGGCTGGATCTGGAACTGGTTGGCAATGCCAAGCGTACTGTGTGGAATGACGTCCTCATACATATCGCGGTACTTACGAGGCAAGAAAGATTGCCACGGTGTGCGTCCTTTGAATCTAAAGTTTCTCAGATCTGTCCTGGGTCATGTCCAGTTTGCCACGACCGCAAGGAACATGTGCAAGGACACATAAAACAAAACTGAGAGCACACTCAAAAGCTTTTAAGAAATTCTGCTTCTTGGCAGCACCTAAGATTTAATTCGTGTTTCGTTTTTCAAAATGAATTGTGATTGTTTTGGCTAACAATTCATATATATATACTATATAATATATATATATATATATATATATATATATATATATATATATATATATATATATATATATAAATATAGATATAGATATATATATATATATATATTATGTGTGTGTGTGTGTGTACAATAAATATATATATGTAAATCACACTTTCACGTACCGTTTACATTTCCAGGTACAATTACTTTTCTATGTATTGCATCATTTTACGAAATACATCGTTCGGATCGCTTTTCTTTTTTATTTCCAATATAATAATTAGTTTGAGAATTATTTTTATCATATAAAGAAAACTGCAAGGAAACCCTTGTTTTGTGTAGATTCTTAAGCATTTAGTCCGAATCATTATGCAATATTTTATTATGTTTAGACATGATCAGCCTTACCAACTGTATTAACTCAATATCATCTGTATAAAGAGCTGTTGTTTTACTCAAATAACACGTAAGTGAGTGGAGTTTGGCATGTCTAAAGTTATCATATCATCGTCTGTTTAAAAATCTTTCTGCTAAAAGGGAGAACGTTATTTTAAAAATTAGCAACTAAGATATAATCATTAAAAATATTATATAATTCCTAGTTTCCTTTCTTGAACTAAATACAATTCACGTTATCGAAGAGTGGTGAAATGCACTGCAGTATACAGTTTTATTGACACGCCTACAATTCCAAATGTTCAGTAAAACAG
>NC_087206.1:53749585-53762085 GCF_015104395.2 Macrobrachium nipponense | reverse complement strand
ATGCCGTGGTACCATCGAGCGATTGCATGACGCATCAGAATATATATTGATAAACGAGAACATCTTCACATGATGAATATGATAAAGACCACCGTGCAACTTTTGCACACCCATGCATACAAAAACAAAATGAGTGCACCAGTAACAACTAGGTCGTACCAGGTACGGTGGCCTTGCTTTACATTTTCCTCGTCATTGTAAGCCATAACAAAACCAGTTGCAAACATATATGAACAATAATTTTTTTTATCATAACAATAAGCCTCGAAATAACATCGACACTCAAACGACCAGGAGAACACTTGAAAAAAATACTTTAAAAAAACCTATAACACCGCCAATCTACGAACTTTAGCCACAGTTCACTGCTGATATGGCTTCAACTTGTGGCCTTGAATGTAAAGAGCAAATCAATATAAATAAAAACTACAAATGATAAGAAAATTCCCGGGAAGTATTTTGAGACGTAAGATATCATGGGTTGAAGGAGATATATATATATATTATATCTATATATATATATATATATAGATATATAGTGTGTGTGTGTACAAGGATATATACATATATACGTATGCATGTACATACAAATCTATCTGTGAGTATTCGGGACAGATGTTAAGCATGGCTGTTACGTGGTGTAGGCGCTTATGCCTCGCATATGAAGATATATATTATATATTATATATATATATATATAATATATCATATATAATATATATATATATATATATTACACATATATATATAATTTTTTCTGAATACTTATAGTAATTCCAGCAATATGGCATAGCCTCATTTTAATTGTATAGGTAAATGTTGCAATAAGAGAGTACATACACACACACTCTCTCTCTCTTATATATATATATATATATATATATATATATATATATATATATATAGATATATATATATATATATATATATATATATATATAGAGAGAGAGTGTGTGTGTATGTATCTCTTATTGCAACATTTACCTATACAATTAAAATGGAGGCTATGCCATATTGCTGGAATTACTATCATTATTCAGAAAATAAACCCTTGTTCGTTTGAATCAAGCTCACAGGAGCCACTGACATGAAAGTCTAGCTCACAAAGAATAAGGTATTCATTTCACAGAGGTTATAGAAAATAACAGGAGATATACAAAGAAGAGATCAGTTATTGGAAAAGAAAAAATATATAAATTTATAAATTAATATATGACTGGAGAAGAAAATAATAAATTATTAAAATACAAGGTGAATTATTTTAGAGCAGTCATGTACTGCGCCTGCGCTTGAACTCCTTGGGTTCCAATGCACAGCAACCTTCAGGAGGCTGTTCACAGCCACAGTCCAACGGTGTGAGGTATAAAAGACCTCTGGAACTGAGAAGTTCGACAGCGAGGCACATTGACTGCATACTCGTGCTGCTTTTTGTTCAGCAAATCTGGTTGCTTTCGGGAGGAAGAGAATGTGAACGTTCTCTTTTCAAATGTAACTTATGAAAAACTTACAAACAAGAGACCGACGATCACTGTCATAACCTATGAGGCCTTACGTACAATACACCAACCTTCCGTGCGGCATTTGCTCAGTGAATAGTGTGGTGCATTTCCTCTAAAAGTATTCAACAAAAAGGTCTTCTAATAAAATTAATTCTGTAACAGCGCAATGAATTATCCTTCATATGATTCACCAATTAATAATATGATATTTCTTATGTTCTTCATCACGTAATACATGACGTATTTCACTGGGAAAATACTAACTACTATGAGATTCAGGGCCTCTGTAACACGGTTTTTTGGACTTTGCTCCTTGTCAAAGCATCGGATGTAGCTGAAAGTTGACATATGTATATTTTACAACCACACACAAATTTTTTCAGCATTATCAATAACCTAAACCCGATAGTTTTAATTTTTATAGAGTAAAAATTATCCAGCCGACGCCATGGCCAATGATTACGAGCCAAGAGTCGAAAAACATTCATTACGTAAGTAAACACCTTTTGACGAAATGTTGCGCTGCCCATCCACTAGACAGAAACCCATTCACCTTGTTCCATCGGCTCTGAAACCCAAAGACTTTATGAATGGCGGAACGATACATAGATGTGGGTGGGGTATCTGTGCTATCGTAGTAATATTACTGTAGCAGTAGTGCCGCAACAGTGTAACAGTAATATACATGAAATAAACGTTTAGGCCAACTGCTGGGATCCTTGAGGGTCATTTAGCACTTCTCACAACTACTCGAGAAAGGAGTTTTTATAGCCAGAAGTTAAATTTTCTAATCCAACAATGCCCATGATAGCCTTCAGCGTTATCCTGAATTATAACGAGGCCAAAGTGGGTGGAGCCTCATGAAGTTATCATTCTGACGATAATTATTGGTGAAGGTTTAAAGCCAAAATACGGTACCGGCTATTTTTTTTTTTTTTCAGTAAATAGGTAGATAGCCAATAAACAAAAATTGCATGACATTGGATATAGCAGTTATCAAATCAAGCTTGTCTACTATGTTTTTGAAAATTACCCTCTATTCCTTACATCTTGTCAATCTGATTGTGACCTATAAAGCAGACTGTAATTTCTTAGCAAACTTATTTTGGGAGTTAGACTAATAATCGAAGTGTTTTTGTATTTATTAACATATTTTGTTGGTTTGTTCATTATGACAATTATCAGTGGAGAGGTTCAGAGTTCATAAAGGTGTGCTGCTTTGCTTGTATTTAAATTTGTTTATCATTGTTGCCAGAGGTATAGCCTTTGTTACGTATAGCCAATCATCCATCGAGAAAGAGGGAAGAAATGCTGTCATAAGTTACCTAACGAGTGCGTTCGAAACCTTTTCTCTGAGTAAGTTGGCCTGTCTTCAAAAAAAGTCACTTTTACATTGTAAGTATCAAATTTATTCAACCTACGTAATGCAGAATACAGTCAAAATTTATGTGTAGATATAATGTGTATTCTGAATAAGCATTATATTTATGAAATGCATTGATAAAAAGTTATTGCAAAAAAACCGTGTTACAGAGGCCCTGAATCTCATAGTAGGATGCAATTTATTGGGGGAATTAATTTCACATTTTATAAGTAACCATTTAGGAGCTTTTTCTGAACAACTTCACTGCTCTTTGTGCACTGAACTAGAAGTTAGAGTTCCATAATCAATATGAGAAATGTCAGATCTGTAATACAAATTTTGGTCATTTAAAGCACCTCTTAACCTAACTGATTCTCATCTTCTCAGGGATTTTTTCTTACTAAAGATACAACAAAAACAAGCAAAAAATGGTCACATTGGAACAACAATTAGAACAAACGCATATACAATACAAAAGTAACTGTAGCCTTCCGACGGTAACCAAAATCATAATATTCGACGTTTTCTATGTAATAATTTGAATTTACAACTTCTTAAAGAAAAATTCAGCCCTACATAAAATTTCGGCATGTTTAGTACGAGCCCGTTGGGGATGACCGTATAAACATAAACAAAAGATTGTAACTATCATAAAAATAATGACCCACAAGGAATATTAGTCCTATATAACGACCCCTGAACTTTGCTGGGGGGTCACAGTATAGTATATATCACATTACACGAGAATAAATAATGATAATTCTTTTAAAAGTGCTACTAGGCGTGAAGTATTAAAACATAATACTGTAAGATGAGACAATATAAAAGGACTTGCATTTCTCAAACGACTTCATAATAACAGGATCTATAATAGAACATCACGAACTGTTTTTCCGAGATAAATTTTTATTGATTGTAATTTCTAAAATTAACTCTTAGTCAGTGCATAATTAAAAAAAAAAGAAACTTTTCCGGGTATTGCTTTACAGGAAGAACTTTTTAAGAGCTGTATCTATGTAAAGACTTTCTAATTCCTGTGTCTGTAAAAGAACTTCGCAAAGCCCTTTTTTTTTTTTTTTTTGTTTTTTTTTTTTTTTTTTGTTTTTTTTTTTTTTTTTTTTTTTTTTTTTTTTTTTTTTTGAAAACCATGCATGGTTTGTCTTTCTGAAAGGATTCTCTATACAGTATATTTCCGGATGGAAGTTGCCATGGACTGCATCTCTGGAGGGACTTCCTTATTTATGGCCTTTCTGCAAGGCCGTATATCTAAAAGGACTGCATCTCCGAAAGGATTTATTTATACTCACTATTTTCGAAGGGGCTGGCTGCTACAAGTTCATTATTTCTGCAAAGGTTTTCTTATGAATTGTACTTCAAAAAAGATTCTTTCTGACATCTAAAATTCAGAACACTCAATTATTTCGTTGTTATTATTACTATTATTTTTTATTTATTTTTTTTATATATAACTGTCTCCTTAGTAGTCCAACACTTTTCTCACTGTGTGCACTGTTTCTAGTAGCACGCTCTTCTGCATGAGTCCTGAAGCTACTTCAGCATCTAGTTTTCCCAGGTTCCTTTTCAAGGATCTTGGGATCGTGCCTCGTGTTCCTATGGTTATGGGTGCAATTTCCTCTGGCATATCACATATCCTTATTTCTATTTTCATGTCTTGGTAATTATCAATTTTTTTTCTTTCTTTCTCATCTTCTCTGGTGTCCCTTGTTATTGTGCCATCAAGGAGTGGCACTTTCCTCCTGATTTTGTCAATCAACGTCACATCTGGTCTATTGGTACGTATCATCTTATCTATTCTAATACCATTGTCCTAAAGGATCTTTGCCTGATCGTTTTCTATCACTCCCTCAGGTTGATGATCGTACCACTTATTGCTGCAAGCTAGCTAAAGTTTCTTGCACAGGCTCCAGTGGAGGGTTTTTGCTACTGAACCATGCCTTCTCTTTGTAATGGTTCTGTGCAAGTGCCAAACATTCGTTTGCTATGTGGTTTATGGTCTCGTTTTTCATATTATGCTGCCTGTATATGGGTCACTAAGATGTTATTTCCCTCTACTGTTCTTTGGACAGATCTGAATCTTAGGGCTTGAGCTTTTGCACTGTTAGCATTCCCTCTGTTTCCTTCTAGAGTTCTCCCCTCTGTAGCTACTGCCATGTTTAATCGCTGGTCAGTTCTTTAGTCTCTCATGTACTGTACGTGCGTTGGTTTGTTGCGCCATTCCTCCGTTCTGTTTTTCATTCTCCTGTCTCTGTATATTTCTGGGTTTTCGTCTACTTTTATCAGTTCTTCCCATGCACTTCTTAGCCACTCGTCTTCACTGGTTTTCAGATAGTGCCCTAGCATTCTGCTCTCGATGTTAACACAGTCCTCTATGGTTAGTAGCCCTCTCCCTCCTTCCTTTCGTGCCACGTATAGCCTGTCTGTATCGGTTCTTGGGTGTAGTGCTTTGTATATTGTCATGTGTTTCCTAGTTTTCTGGTCTATGCTGCATTGTCCACTCCACTACTCCTGCGCTGTATCTGATTACTGGTACTGCCCATGTGTCTATTGCTTTCATCATGTTTCCTGCATTGAGTTTTGACTTGAGTATCGCCTCAAGTCCCTGAATATATTCTTTTCTGAACGTGTCCTTCATCTCTTGGTGTTTTATCCTCTCCTGTTGTTCCGAGGTATTTGTATCCGGTCTCATCTATGTGTTTGATGCTATTCCCGTCTGGTAAATTTTACCAAGGCACATTTTTCTATCCCAAACTCCACCCTGATGTCCCCATATACAATCCTTACAGTCTGGATTAGGGTATCTATTTCCTTCATGTTCTTACCATACAGCTTGATGTCATCCACGAACATCAGACAGTTAATTCTGTTGCCTCCTTTCTTGAGTTGGTACCCAGCATTCATCTTCTGCTGTACTTTTGTCATGGGAATCATGGCTACTACGGAGAGTAGTGGGGAAAGTGAGGCCCCCTGAAAGACCCTTCTTCTGGTGTAACTTCTGCTAGTCTTATCCCAGAGTTTGTAAGTACTGTAATCCATTTTCGCATTGTATTTTTTAGGAAGCTGATGGTGTTTTCCTGTGCCCCATATATTTTTAGGCATTCTATTGGCCATGTGTGCGGTATCATGTCGAAAGCCTTCTTGTAGTCAATCCATGCCATCCTTAGGCTGGCTTTCCTCCTCTAATTATTCTTCATTACCATTTTGTTTATCAGGTGCCGATCTTTTGCACCATTACACTTCCTTCTGCAGTCTTTCTGTTGATGGAGAATGGTGTTTGTATCATCTAGGTAGTTGTATAGCCTTTCACTAATGATACCGGTTAGTAACTTCCACATTATTATTATTATTATTATTATTATTATTATTATTATTATTATTTTATTATTATTATTTTCCTTACAATTCGCTTCTCAGGCTCAGCGATGTTTCTGAGTAACTGACCAATATTCATATTGGGAATTTTCAAAAATCATAAATGCTGAAGGTAATCTTTTATTGGAACAGGATATCAGGTCCAGGTCAAGCAGGGGTCGTCGTCAGTGCTGGTATTATTCCGTAGGCGTAGTTCAGTTCGGGGCCGGGTTCGTCTTCGGTTTAAGGGCTGGTATAGCTGGTATATCTGGTATTACGTAACGTTTCGACCTTCTCGCAGGTCATCCTCGGACGAGTCGTTTGAAGAGACTGTAGCAAGAAAGTCTGTGGGGCGGTATTTATAGCGGCTCGGACCTAGAGTTGCATTCTCATTGGTCGGGCCGGTCTTGGACGAAGTCGTGGATCTCGCCTCGAAGGTCTCGGGGATTCTCTCGTGCGAGCGCCACAGTAGTGTGCCTGGGGATGAACGACAGGAATTCCGTCCGTAGCAGGAATCCTGTCATCCCGTGGGGGCTCCTGATTATCTGGTATTGTCGGGGGGTCGTTCACTGCTCTTCGGGCGGCGGTGGGAAGGAGAAACGTTTCTTGGGTGATGTTAAGATTAGGTTTCTCCTTGCCTATATGGAGGGCTTCTAAGAGGCGCAGACGTCGGGGATCCGTTGTCTGGTCTATTATTTCGATATTAGGAATAATATCATTTCTCTTTATCCGTTTGTTATGAGCAGTCTTGGCGTGGTTGAAGATGGCTCCTTCTTGGGCGTGGCAGGAGATTCGTTTGGAGAAACGCATGGAGGTCATACCGACGTATTTGCCGAGGCATCCTCGGACGGGGCATGTGTAACGGTAGACCACACTCGTCTTCTTCAAGGGATCCTGCAGGGGCGCCGAAGGGTTGTTTCTCATCACCAGGCTGCTCGTCTTCGACAAGAACGTCAAGGAAGGGGAGGCGGCGGTCTTTGCAATGTTCAATCGTGAACGTGAGGCAGCTGTGGTCGTGGAATGCACGTCGCAGCTGCTCTATCTCATCCTGGGAGTCGGCGCAGACGAAGGTGTCATCAATGTAGCGCACGTACATCCTCGACAAAAACGTCAGCCCCGCCGACCCAGACAAAAATATCAGGTTAATTATCTATTATAAAACGAAGAAGACGAGCAGCCTGGTGATGAGAAACAACCCTTCGGCGCCCCTGCAGGATCCCTTGAAGAAGACGAGTGTGGTCTACCGTTACACATGCCCCGTCCGAGGATGCCTCGGCAAATACGTCGGTATGACCTCCATGCGTTTCTCCAAACGAATCTCCTGCCACGCCCAAGAAGGAGCCATCTTCAACCACGCCAGGACTGCTCATAACAAACGGATAAAGAGAAATGATATTATTCCTAATATCGAAATAATAGACCAGACAACGGATCCCCGACGTCTGCGCCTCTTAGAAGCCCTCCATATAGGCAAGGAGAAACCAAATCTTAACATCACCCAAGAAACGTTTCTCCTTCCCACCGCCGCCCGGAGAGCAGTGAACGACCCCCCGACAATACCAGATAATCAGGAGCCCCCACGGGATGACAGGATTCCTGCTACGGACGGAATTCCTGTCGTTCATTCCCAGGCACACTACTGTGGCGCTCGCACGAGAGAATCCCCGAGACCTTCGAGGCGAGATCCACGACTTCGTCCAAGACCGGCCCGACCAATGAGAATGCAACTCTAGGTCCGAGCCGCTATAAATACCGCCCCACAGACTTTCTTGCTACAGTCTCTTCAAACGACTCGTCCGAGGATGACCTGCGAGAAGGTCGAAACGTTACGTAATACCAGATATACCAGCTATACCAGCCCTTAAACCGACGACGAACCCGGCCCCGAACTGAACTACGCCTATGGAATAATACCAGCACTGACGACGACCCCTGCTTGACCTGGACCTGATATCCTGTTCCAATAAAAGATTACCTTCAGCATTTATGATTTTTGAAAATTCCCAATATGAATATTGGTCAGTTACTCAGAAACATCGCTGAGCCTGAGAAGCGAATTGTAAGGAAAATAGAAAAAACAATATATAAATCAACTCGCTTAATTCTGCCATTCTTTTTAACAGTATTTGCCTAAAAGAGGGTCTTCTACCAAAATATTATTATTATTATTATTATTATTATTATTATTTATTTATTTAGAGGTTTACGAGGTGGAGTACCTTATGCCCTTCTGTAGCCCAGATCAGAAAAAAAGGATGGAAAGGGCAAATCAAAATGTGAGATTTAACTCTAATTGAACCGTGCCTTACCTAAAGTGAATATAATTCAGTAAATAAAGTGACACTGGAACAGAAAAATTAACCAAAAAAATGTTCCATACGTAATTAAATAGTCCTAAGGTTTACCATGGTAAAAAGGAACTTTTGGATGTTACCTTTCACCTATATTAGTTTCTCCTTTCTCATTCAAACCGAGAGTTGCAAAGGTAGAAAAAAATGTAAAAATATCCCCTTAATCCCCTTAAACAAATAAAATGAAAACTTCAAGAAAACGCGAATACAAGAAGACTGCTCTAATGAAATACTTGAGTTCATGTCAAGGGGTATTTCAGGTTTCGTTCTTTTTCTTTTCTATACACATGTCCTTTTATTTTACTCTGGGAGTGCCCAGTCTCTATGGCATATCTATTTTCACTCGAACAGTACATCCTTTATTCTATGGATAATTCACCTCTGTACTCTACCATTGATTCTCTTTAGTTTGCCACTCGAAAATATTCTGCTTTAAATAAAAAGATCCTTCTATAAATTTAAGAACCTAGTACATCAATTATCATGTATTTTAGTGCATAATCAACATTAAAATAAAAATTACCAAATCTTTTGGTCAATTATTCAAAGGGCTAAAGCAATCTCCACTAAGCAAGGATAGTCTTTAATAATCTCTCTTATCTGCAACCACGTTAATGGCAAATACTTAGCAAATTCGTATCTGTATGTTAATATTTTTCGCAAAAGTTTGTTTTTGGCACACAGCGAAATTCCAAATATCTTGAGGTTAAATAAGTCACCTTTCCGTTACCTTACAAGTATACATCTCAATCTAGACTAGAAAAAGATCATTCACGTGGACTCACAACCTAATTACGTTAAATTATGGCTGTCAGACAAACCTTGACAGGGCTAAAAAATTATATTGCCCATTTTTTCCTTAAACGCACAAACCTCTAATGGCTGGCCTCCCACGTAACACGCTGATGTGAATCACCCCACGCCGACTGACATTTACATCTCATTAATGAGGCATCTGAGTGTCACGTGAAATGATACCTCCTATGGGGTGAGTGAGAGGCTACTCCTCAACTCCGACCTCAGAGGCATCCTTCAGCTCATCACACATTTTGTGAATAGTCGGATTTCCCTTCAGGTGGGATGGAGGACACCATCACTGATGTTTTTCAGTCTTTGCTTAACTTCTCCTTCTCTTGTAAGCCGACTTCGCCTCACCCCCTTGACAACCTTCACATGACGAATAGGAGTATTAATTAGGCGTCGCATCGTAAATTAGTGTCATCAGACGAGCCATGGCGCAAAATATACACCCCAAACACCGGGTAATCGGTTATAAATGAGCCTAAATGATGTTAATATGACCATCGTTCCGAGTCGCGTACCATTAAACAACGTTACTGAAGATTAGTGTCATCCCTCCCTCGCTCGTTTAAGTTTCCTTTGTTGTGGATAAATTCATATCCTGTCTTTTCAGTAGTGGTGTAATTCTGTTTCTCATTTCTATGTATTAACTCTCTCTCTCTCTCTCTCTCTCTCTCTCTCTCTCTCTCTCTCTTTCCCTTTAATTTAATATATATATATATATGTGTATATCACATATATATTATAGTATATATATATATATATATATATATATATATTATATATATATATATATATATATATATATATATATATATATATATATATATATATATATATACAGAGGATAGACGGTGAGAATCAACAGCCAAAATAAAGCCATAAGGAATGGAATTAGAGGAAGACATCTCAGGCATATGCATAGTTTATTGCTAACGTTTCAAGGCCTAGCCTCATTATCAAAGCTATAAAAATATATACAAATACATTAAAACTTAATAGAAGACTCGGAACTTAACATGATATGCTAAAAACAAACATAAAACATTCAGTTTAAAATGGCAGGAGAAAGGTATTACCACCCAAGTGCAAAGAAATAATACGAAAAAAGAGGGTTGGAGGCAGTTTGGTTGCTTAACCTGGGAACTACCTGCTTTATACAAAGTAACTCGAGGATTGCCAAATGCTGAGGCGAACGAGCCCTCGACAAAATTTTAAAAGTGATCGTATTCAAGATCTATTTTGCATTTTTTAGCATGCTGTCGTATACTGGAAAACTCTGGATTCGACAGCTGGACCTCAGTACGATAGCTAACACCTGTGACAATCGATGCGGACTTTCGGTAACCTACGAGAGGCACCAACATTTTTCCCCTGAAGTATAAGGATAGATTAAACCCTCTGATGACATCGAATGCGGTGTATTTATTTTCATGCCCATGATGTAGTCAGGGGAAATGTGTCGGTACCTCTCGTAGGTTACTGTAAGTCCCAATTGATTGACAAAGAGGTGTTAGCACTGGGGTCCAGCTGTCGAATCCAGAGTTTTCCAGTATACGACAGCATGCTAAAAATGCAAAATTAATATTGAATACAATCAATTTAAAATTTTGTCGAGGGCTCATTCACCTCAGCAGCTGGCAATCCTTGAGTTACTTTGTATAAAGCAGTTAGTTCCCAGGTTAAACAACCAAATTGCCTCCACCCCTCTTTTCTTAGCATAAATTTACCCTGGGGTTTTAATGTTTCTCCTTGTAATCACTCGAATTACTTCTTTCCACTTTGATGGTAATACCATTCTCCTGGAATTTTAAAGTAATTATTTTGTATTTGTTTTTAGCATATTATTTTTATGTCCGATTCTTTTATGATGGTGTAATGTAGTTGTATATATTTTTACAGCTTTGATAATGAGGCTAGGCCCTGAAATGTTAGCAATAAAACATGCAAATGCCTGAGATGTCTTCCTCTAATTCCTTTTGGCTATATATATATATATATATATATATATATATATATATATATATTTATATATATATATATATAATATATATATATATATATATATATATATATATATATATATATATATATATATATATATGTGTGTGTGTGTGTGTGAATGTGTGTGTATGTGTGTGTATATGTGTGTGTGTGTTCACATCTGCTGCTTGAATTTCATTTAGGATACGTTCCCCAGAGGAACTATACAATGAACTGTCTCTTGGAGGAAGTGGTCTCGGTTCTGCATCCACGAGAATCGGATTATAACACCCTATCATTCAGCAACCATGGGCGGTAAGAATTTACTTCTGACTATGCGTTCATATATACCTCTAAGACCAGTTATTGTATCGAAGTCGGTGTAAATGACACTTGCCACTGGTGACGGGGAGAGAGAGAGAGAGAGAGTCGCCTTCGAAAGAAGAATACACGATCAGACGAAATAATAGCAAATGTGTAGACCAAACCGACAGGAAGGAACAATATAAGAAGTAAAGACGAACACACGAGAGAAAAAGAAACGCTAAGCACCACCAGAAAGAGACAGAATACAGACGGACGCACACGGAAGGAGGCCAAAGATAAGCAGCAAATGCATCGGGAAAGAATCAAAAAGGAACCTAAAAGAGCCAAACAGCAGCAGCAGCTTTTCCCGGCCGCTTCACCCAGAGGGCTTAAGGGAAGACTATCGCTGCTTTTACAGCCTCCATCCCCAAAGCCCAGACGTAATATCTTAAACCAATTTTGGAGCACATTAGGATGTCAAGAATACCGAGGGTCGGGAGGGAAGGGATGAGAGGAAAAATACAGGGAGATGAAGATGGGTATATGGGAAAACATCTGTTAAAAATCACTGCCTCTTTCATCATCTTATTTGTTGATAAGTTTCTATGACCTCACTTACGAACTACAGGAATCAGTACAGAATGTGCTTCTTAATTACACTCTACTTATATTATCTGCAATTATGATTTTGGAGATCGTTCATTCATCAAATAGCTACATGGTCATATTTATGCATGAATAGATATCGAATCAAAGTTCTCGTTGGCTTATTCTTTTAACAGACTGGAGTGCTCGTCGATTAAATGAAATTTCTATAAATAAGGTGGG
>NC_087206.1:53724585-53747085 GCF_015104395.2 Macrobrachium nipponense | reverse complement strand
TTAGCACTCAAAATTGTAGACCTATATGTTTTGCTATGCATCGTTAATTTTATATTTTGTTTATTTATCATAATCACAATATAAAAAAAAAGGTAAAATAAATGTTTGGCTTGGCCTAATGTTCCTTGCCTGGTCTGTAAAAGGCGGTGACTCCTATAATATGCAGAATGATTTTCTTTTATAAGTACTATTTTTGTGGTATTCGATTTTTATACACAATAATGTGCTTTTACAGCCGTTATGCCAAACATATAACTGATCATTTCAGTACTGAATGGCCCAATTCTGAAACCGTAAGGCTGAGGACTGAATTAGTCACTCCTTGAGAGAAAAAATATTAACACTCTCCATAATGAGGTTATATTATTAGTATACGTAATGGGTGGTAGATAATATTGATAGTGAACAAGAGTTTGAAGCGTAACATTAATAAATTTCATTTAGTAGATAAAATCATCTAATAAGAGTTCAATAAATGCTTTAGAATATAATTAAGGGACATCATCATCTAAAGATAAGTCAATATATTTTTTCAAATGAAAATTAAAGAAAAACAACAATAAATTATGTCTATCCCATATAATTAGTAAGAGGGCGGGTTCTAGCTAGTTTCGGTTTATTATTGCTATTCACATTCTGATATTTAGTGTAATTCCCAAAAGCACGGATCACTCCGTTCACACATGTCCTTGCCAGTTTCGATCATTCTAGCCTATGTGACTAGCCTTAAACCATTCATTTATAAATTAAAAAGAAAATAAAATAAAATAAAAAATATGTCCAATTTCCTTCTCTGGCATATCTGAATTCTCCTTCATATTTATAACAATATTCTGTCAATCTGACGTTTTTTACGATATTCAAAAGAAAACTGGTATATGTAAGATTTAAAAGTTACCGTCAACACCAGACTCCTAAAAATTCGATGTTCCAAGCATGCCAACCGAACCGCACACTTGAAATGCATTTCACCACCCCTCGGTTAAGCGAAATGTATTTATATTTATTTAAGGAAGTTATAAATTATATAATGTTTTTGACGTATTTATTTATATGCTAACTTGAAATAAAGTTTTTTCTTTTACCAGAAAGATCTTTAAAAAAATGATAACCTGATAACATTAGATAAACCAAACTCCACCTACTCACGTATTATTTGTATAAAATAACAATCTTTATACAGATGGTAATCTGTTGACACGGTTGGTAGGCCTGTTCCTATCTAGACAGAAAGAAATATTTCATAATGATTCGCACAAAAAACTTAAAAACCTGCATAAAACAAGGTTTTTCCATACAGTTTTATTTTCTACTAGTGATAATAGATTCCAATTTTCATATTATAAAAAATTCTCAAACTAATTATTGTAGGGAAGATAAAAAAGAAAAAAGATCCGAACGATGTATTTCGTAGTGATGAAATATATAATAGTGTAAGTGTACCTGAATAATTTTAAAAGTTTAGAACTCAGTAAGGCATATGAATTTCATTTGGAATGTAATAAGAAAATTTGATACTACACATTTTTGTTAATAAAGGCAGCAGATAGTATTACTCCGTAATACATCTGGATGATTCCTAGTATTTATGCATATTTTCCTCGCAGTTAGACCTCCGGATTAAAGCAAAGTTAAAAATAAACAAAATATGATATAAAACTCCTTCAGAGAACTCAAATTGCTATATAAGCGTGAATTCACAGCCAAAGGGAACATTTGACATAGTAGTATATACAATAGCGACCACTGAGAACTTCTTGCTCTTAAACTTCAAAATGTTATGGCATTACAGTAAAGTTTCTTATGTTGACAAAACTTACCAAATACTTCTTTGTTTTTTGTATGATTATTTATATATTTTTGTCCCACGTGACTACATTCTAAAAAAAATAAAAATAAATAAACAAATAAAAAAATCGGAACACCTTTCCGTGTTCCCTTCCAGAGGACTCCTTTCAGCTAATTGCTCTTTTCATGACCTCATCAAGAGCCAAAAGTATCTTCCCATTATTGAGCCATTAACGAATGATGCTGAACTCCTCAGCCTCCATGTCAGAAAGAGTCTTTGTAATACCAAAGAAAATAAGGGTGACAACTTCAGTTCTCGGACAACAATGTTTCCTATCCATTTCATATTGTTTCGCTTTCAGATTCTTTTTACATTACTGGAAATGAGTGAAATGAGAGTTAAGTGGGACATCCTGAAATTACTAGAGTATAAATCGAGCTCAATTTTATTTCGATTTAATAAATGGTCCCATTCTGATAAAAAGCACTGTTTCCACAACTGTGTCGATTATACGTAAAGGTCTACAGCCCTTACTGTTCATTCATACCTAAACCTATACATGTTATTTGCATCCAACTGTTTCGCAATCACTCAGTATTAGCCATCAATCTCCGATATCTATGTGATGCTCAGAATGAAATGTCGTGCTGGCATAAGGCTAATTTAATCAAACATCAAGTAACATTATTGTTTTCTGATGCTGTATATTATGAGTTACTTGTAGTTATTCCTTTCTAACATTCACCCTCTGACTCGTCCATTCATTCTGTTCCTGTCCTCAGACCTATATGCAATTATGAAAAGTGAAAAAAAAGCATAGTTATCGTTTAAGCAACTTCGTCTTGCTGAGCCTCGCCAATTTTTTTTTTTTTTTTTTTTTTTTTTTTTTTTTTTTTTTTTTTGCCTAGATTAGCTTTGATGCATTACGTAGAAATCACTTATAAATACACATGGCTATGCATAACTGCAAACTAATAATAAGATATCTTCAACAACAACTACGATGGCCTAGAAGTGCAAATATGAATACAGAGGATCATAAGATAACCTCAAAAGACATTACAGTCTTTTACGGAAATAATACATGGAATATAGCAATTCATATACTGCACAATTTTATATAAAAAGAAAAAGATTGAAAAGGACATTATCAAATATATTTTTCAATATCTCTGCACACTACTTATACCACAGGATTTTTTCCAAAATATTTTTGTTTGAACTGACAGCACATGCACTGTTCAGGCAAAAATATGGAACCCCAGCTGTGTTTTTCGTAAAGCTACTGTCAATTCCTCTTTTAGCATCGGTCTTTGAAAGCCACGGAAGAGAGAGAGAGAGAGAGAGAGAGAGGAGAGAGAGAGAGAGAGAGATCGGGTAACAGCTGCATGTTATTGGTTCCCATGACCCTGATAGCCGGGCCAGGACCTCCCATCGACGCCTCCCCAATCTCATGATTTCTTTCCCAATGTTGAGGGTCTGAGCGGCAACCAATATCGAAAGGCATTTTGCTGCTCTTTCGTCTCTGGTTCGTTCTCCGGTCCCCTTTGCCTTTTAATACCACTTGCAATACAGGCCGGAATGATGTTTATTCTCTCCTTGGTGATCAATGCGCAATATGACATAGGACTACTTCCATGTTTACAACCATGTTATGATGCAGACCGGGATGTCAGAAGGGTAATGCAGCAGCCTTTGGTTGGCTTCAGACCAAATTAAACGGCTCGTTTCTTATGACCTCCGCTTTAAGAGCTTCCAAAACTAAGGCAATTGTTGGCCATGTAAATATCAAAGGGGTCTGCCCCCACCACCTGCTTTTTGTAACGCATGTCTTCTTCTCTGTCCGACACCATGAATTAAAATCCAAATTTCACGGTCATTAGGCAAAAACAAAAACTTTAGACACTGAATGATTAAAAATACCTTACATTGAAATATTATCAAAACGCATCACTGGCAAAATTACAATAAAATAAGATCAAAATTATAAATATAAAAGATAAACCATGAAATAAATTCTAGGCAGCGCAGCAGCAGCAGCAAAAATCAATGGAAACAAATTTTCCCATGGATATTAGGTTGGTTAAAAGAGAAGCGAAAAAAGGCTGAAGCTGTTGCGATGAATCGTTTGCATAGTAAATGGGGCGTAAAAAGTACTGAATCGGGTAAGCAATTTGGAGTTGTGCCGAAGTGGAATCAGTGTGTTCTCAGACGATCTAAAGGTTAGGTTGGAGATAACTGTATAATTCGAAAGTATCAGGAAGGGAAAATAGAGGATAAGTAGAAATATCTCCATAGATGAAGTGAAAGAGGTACCGGAAAAGAGGGACTTTCATCTCTAAGGAGCTCGAAAGTAGATGGGAATTCCTAACTTTGCTAGAAAGTTTTCTGTGTAAGTGCTCGAAGCAGCTAACGTTAGGAAAGTTGTTGCCTCAGGAATTCATCTCCCATTCACCAAGTGAAGTACAAAATGTTCCGACCTAGTGTTTATATATATATATATATATATATATATATATATATATATATATATATATATATTGTTCAGGATTTAAGCCAGAACTAAGACAAAATAGCTAATTTTAGAAGGAAATTCAAATATTTTTTCTGCTGCCCCTCTTCACCAGCTTCCATTCTCTTTGAATATTCTCTTTGTCCTTTCCGATTGGCTGCCTTTGAAATTAATCCCCGCAGGAATACAGCAGGGACCCCAGGATTCAGACTTTAGATGGGACTTATAGCAGAAAAAGAGAGTGGACGACCCTGAGAAGAGCATGTTGGGAAGAGAGAACTGTAAGCGAGGTTATGAAGCCACGATGTATCCGTCGATCTAGCTAAGACCTTCTCTGGCTGTCACAACATTCCCTCCTCTCCCCCCTCGCTCTCCCTTCCATCTGGCGACCCCAGTGTGTTCATTTACGGCCCAAAGTGCTATCCCTTGCTCAGCAATTCAGAAGAAAACAAGACCACGGATGCCCAGGTATTGTAATGGAGTAATTTTGAGTGCAGTCAGTTACCGTTTTCTACCTATTGTCTGTACTTCCTGTTCACTTTTCCAAGGTGGCTTTTCCCCTATTGGCTCAGCATCGCGGTCCTTATTTTTGGTTACCGTAATGCAGTTCCCATTGCTATCATCGATGCTGTAAATAATTCCCCTTGTGATGCTAGCAACGATATTAAATCTAATTGTGATATTCCCGTCTAGTTTAGTATCTGCTATATCGGGAAGTAACATTGTTGTTTCATGCTAAACATCCTCTTAATTAATTAAACAACGCAGTATACTTTTCTGTATAAGCTCCCAGTCATTCTATGTCCCTGTGAGCGGCCTTTGATGAGAAATAATAAGATAGAATCGTGATTAACCTTCCCCACTCGTCTATCACCTTGGTACAGATCCTAGAATGCAAACTTTTTGCAGACTAAAAAATCTTGCCTAGTTGTGAGAGGAAATTTGGAATCCCTTGGAAGCGGCGCCAAGAGTATTAAGTAACCCGCTGTGCCCAGACCTGATTTCTGTGCCTGGATCGTTTCCCAGCTACGTGACCGGTTGACTCACAATCAACTGCCTTCCATTTGATTTCTGGATCCATTCAAGTCCCTGTCACCCTTAAGGTGTAAATTGCTTTCTCATGTAATTTAGTGTAAATATAATTCAGTCAAACTATTTCTCTAGAGTTTTATATAATTTTTCCCTCAATTAATAACGGCTTTCCACCGCAGATTGTTTGTTATGTTTCCATTCTCTAGCAAGGCGTTTTAGGAGTGCCAGAAAGTCACCTCCACAGTTTTTCAGACACCGAGAACAAGAATTCATAGTATATAATATATATATATATATATATATATATATATATATATATATATATATATATGTGTGTGTGTGTGTGTGTGTGTGTGTGTGTGTGTGATGTGTGTGTCGTACTTTTAACACAATTAACCTATATTTCGCTTCCTTTCCATACAATAATTGAAATTGAAATTTAAACAATATTTGTAATATCGCATTTCCACTCTCTTACATGACACTGCAAAAATCACTTTGGATTCATGGTTTATTTATGTTATTGCATTACACAGGATTAAGCTGTCATTATATCTTTATT
Organism: Macrobrachium nipponense; assembly: GCF_015104395.2. NCBI lineage: Eukaryota > Metazoa > Arthropoda > Malacostraca > Decapoda > Palaemonidae > Macrobrachium > Macrobrachium nipponense. The sequence continues at coordinate 53,741,190 of NC_087206.1, read as the reverse complement.
TGATTAGATTATATATATATATAGATATATATATATATATATATATATATATATATATATATAATATATTCTAAAAGTCAATATTTTTATGTTTGTGCCTTATATAAATCCGAAGCTCTTGACCGATCTAGACAAAATTTGCCACATGACAAACATTTGACTTAGATAACAGGGTAGGTTTCAAAAACGTACCCTTGCCCCTGGCAACTTACGTGGTCAATAAATTCTACAGGTTAATCATACCTCATTTCATGCACTCGAGTTCATACAAATATATCATTGAAAATTATTTTCAGTGACCACAGTAATACCGCATAAAAGAGATATTCACCACATTAATATCTAGATAAAAAGAACAGTCGCCTTGTACCTGGGTAAAAGGGTTGTATAAAAGGGACACCCACACAGTAACACCTGGATAAAAGGGACAGTCACCACAGTAATATCTGGATAAAAGACAGTCACCACAGTAATACCTGGATAAAAGGGACAGTCACTACAGAAACACCTGGATAAAGGGAACAGATAGCATAGCATAATACCTGGTCAAATGTTCAAAGGGTGAACATTTGCATGGAAAAAGTCGAACTGTCAGAAGGACCATCAACATAAACATCTTCCTTCTTTCCTTTCCCCCTCACCCAACCCCCTTGCCCCTCTCTCTATTACCCATTCTCTTTTCCTTTTCTCTCCCCCTACACGTAGGCTATCATTCAGAGTTTTCCTAAGCAACACCAGATTGGTTAGGTAATATTATATATATATATATATATATATATATATATAATAATATATATATATATATTATATATATATATATATTATATATATATATATATATATATATTATATATATATTATATATATATATATATATCTATATATAATATATATATATATATATATATACACACACATATATACAACATAAACCAAAATAACTTTGCCAGTTTATTCGAAAATGTCACAACTATTCGGCAGGAAGTGTAACCTAAAGGCTGAATTCTGTAAGGCTAACGATCTATGGCGCATCACTATTCCGTGACCGGAGATAAGTTAAAAGCCACATTAATGTATATGAAACTGTTTTTTAACCGTTTTTTTGTGTTTTGAAAAATAGTATCACATTAACTGTTGTGGTTTTTAACTCATTACGGCTAACTATGTTATCAAACTTGTCATGCAGTCATTAAAAGATGAACGGGATTTCCTGCCTAAACAGGACAAGCACACGATGTTTGCTTGGAAGAGGCCGTATCGATTTGAATTGAATACAGAAATTAGACCAAAGGCCAAGCACTGGGACCTATGAGGTCATTCAGCGCTGAAACGGTCTGAAAGGTGTAACCGGAGGAAAACCTCGCAGCTGCACTATGAAACAACTGTTAGGAGAGGGTGGGAAGTAAGATGGAAGAAAGAGAATATAAAAGGAGGTATGGTAAAATGAACGAAATGGTTTGCAGCTAGGGGTGAGGCTGTATCAGTAGTTAAAAAGAAAAATAGGAAGTCACGCATGGAATCATCCTTACGAATTGAAGAACAGTTCTTGACAATCTCCAGCATTCCAACACATCTACTTTAGGAACAATGTTCTGGAGGGAGTCGAGAATACAGCAAATGTGACATGAGGCAATATTATGTTATCGGCGATGTCTCAATCCTTGGATTATGGAAGTAATTCTAAATCACAACCATACTTAAGCCTAACAGAGTGAATTAAAAATGACATCCACAGTGAGTGCTTTCCAATTTTATGCTTTATAATATATAGCTGCTGCCACTGTTTAGGTACTTCATGAAAAAGCCAAACTCTGACTGATGAAACGCTGCACTGCCCCGGTCAAGCTGTGCGCCGACCTTTCCCCAGTGAAACCAATACGTGAAATCAATAACAAGCATGAGCAAACAGTAGCTTCTGTATCCTGTTAATAATCTGTTCGTCAGAGTGAGCAGTCGAATGACGTTTGGTGCAATCATTCACTTTTAATCGGAGCATTAAAGGCCGGTAGCTCCGAGGGGTGACAGATGTGTGGACCCACCCCTCCATCACTTTTCCTCCGTTGACGCGGGAGCGTCTAATTCTTTTTTAATGGACCATCTGTTGCATCGTTCATTTGAATATACCAGAGATCCATATCTATTCGTCTGCATGATAATAAATTCCCCGGACTTGGTCGCCCGAATGAATTCGAATGATCCAGTCTGTTGAATCATTTCATTCCGCGATAAAACACACGAAGAGTTAATTACTGTTGCCGCAATTAATCGCAGAGTACCGGCTAAGAGGCAGTGGCAGCAATTTTACGCCACGTGTGGGTCAATATTGAACGTCCCTCTCCCACTGATCCCGGGAAATTTATCCCGCCTCGAGTTAATCGGAAATTCTCAAGTGGCTAAGATTAAGATCCCAGCATCTAAGGCCCTCAGCAGAGAGATGGACGGGGTGGGGTGGAGGTGGTGATGGGGGAGTGGAGGGAGGTTACGGAATGAGCCGGAAAAAGTTTGAAGGTTTCCTGTGCTCTCTCAAAAATCGTCCTCAACTTTCCCCCATTCTTGAAAAAAAAGAAAATTTAAGATATATATGCACGCACGAGAGAGAGAGAGAGAGAGAGAGAGAGAGAGAGAGAGAGAGAGAGATGAATTAATAGTCATCAACAGTGTTTAGAAAACAAGCAAACTAGAAAAAATAATAAATGTGTTGAATAATATTTGGCTGAACTTTTGCGCGAAATCTTGAAGAACCAAAAGCAGCAAGAGAGAAGGAGGCAACAGAAAAGTTGCGAAGGTGGTCAACAGGATGCAAAGGCTGAAGGAGGAAGAAGAGGATGAAAAAGGAGCGAGACACAAAAACATTTAAAAAACTCAATTGGTAATAAAAGATGAGGGAAACCAAAAGTGATGAGGGATAAGGAATGGGAGGAGCAAGAAGGCAAAGTATCTAGTTAAGATGGTGTGGGAGAAAATAATGGATGGGATGAGATTAAAACATTCTATATTAAGAGGTTAAAGCCAGTAGTACATTCGTGGCAAAACGTGATAACAATGAAACCATTTCCATCATTCTAACAATATTTTTCTTTTGATCATTGCACAAGAAGAGGCAGCTCTACAGTGGAAAATCAAGTAGGTTACGAAAGCCAACCATCTCATGATATTTTCTTAATCTTAACACTATTTCATACACTAGCACTCATGACTATCTACAGAACATTACCCTCTTTACCAACACAGCATATTCTTTCCATTTCGGTCTTAGGCTTTACAGTGACAAGCGCATCCAAAGTGTGAAGAAATTAAGAGGCTTAAGAGGGCACTGTATTTATTACAATGACCCACGAATGGTAAAAAGGGACCAGTAGATTTACATATTTATGCCCATGATTGTGACTGGGCGCAATGACCTTTTAAAAAAATAGTCACCCTTACTCTCCAGTTTTTTAGTTAAAATGGACACTAGCAATTAATTCCGAGAGCTGGAAGGAGCTCTTAAGAACGTGAAGCGAGAAAAGGAAATTCGTAAATTCGCCTTTCAGTAATTGTTATTCTTCCTTTCAGTCTTGGCATTCTCCTCCTACTTCCGTTTTGAATAGGCGGGATGAGGATATGTTATACTACCGTTCTTTCATTTCCTCTAGCTTGGATAACATAGAAACGGAGATGGGAATAATAAAGTAACAAGAATCACTTGAAACATTTATGACTGTTAGGAGTAAATAAATGTAAAAAAAAAAATAATAATAAAAAATCTTAACTTTGTAACTAGATCAACGATGTCCATGACAGACTTTTGTTAGGCAAATGCGCACCATTAAACACACAATTTGCGAGCCTTTCGTCTGCTGGAACTGCTCATTTGTTATCTGAACGACCGAATTCGTAATAAGCTAGCCGCTATGTACTACTACAATTTCTAAGTGTGATTAAATAACATTTATTGCAGTAAAATAAACAAATGATTAAACCAAAGCATAAAAGACTGGGGAGTAAAGTATTAAGCATGGATGAAGTATGATTTATACGAGATTACACTGGGAGTGAAACAAAAATGTTTCCTTAAAGATATCTAGAGTTTAGACTATGACAAAGGCAAATCGCTCATGTTTTTGTAGATTAGAATGGCTATCCTGGCCAATCAGAAAAAAGCATTGAGTAATAAAGAACCAGCCCGAATATCTTTTTCTACAATCAACACATACATTCAAAATCAGTTATAATTGTATTATTTAACTCTAGCAGTATATTCATGGACATGCTGCGTTGAGTCTAGGTTGAACCCTCTCTGCATCCATCACAAGAAAAACCTATAGCTACTCGATAAGATATTGATGAATGTTGATAAATATGACTAAATTAATCTAACAGTTCTTAAATTACAGCCAAAAGAATAAAATAGCCTAGCTTTCACTGAGGAGAGGTTAGTAACTGTGTGTAAATATCTAAAAAGTTTTTTTACTACAATTATGATTTCCCTTCCTTTTTGAAATTAGTTCAATACTTTCTTGATAGTGATGAAATACAGAATTAGGTGGTTAAATTTAAGATCGCTAATGTGAGAATTTTGTTTTCGGAGAAACGAGAAGCCAAATAAGTAGCAAGGTTAGTCTGTCAGGGCCCAAAAATGGGAGAATTCTTTTTTTTACTGACTGGGAGTGGGGTCGTTCCAAATATATGAAATACTTTGTGCCAGTTAACGATATATCGAAATAAATTGCAACAGTTATCATGCATATCTGAATAAATACATCATTTATCAAAAATATTTGAAGAAACTGTGCACTTAAGCAAATGTACAGTGCCAGCAGATATTGAACCATTTAACACACATGCGTAAATTAATTGCTTAAATAAACGAAAAAGAAAATATTTGAAGAGGAAAGATAGGTTGAAATTCTGAAATTCTGAAATTCCTACAGAGAGAGAGAGAGAGAGAGAAGAGAGAGAGAGAGAGAGAGAGAGAGAGATTAACTTCCCACAATAAAATAACTAAACCGACACAGGGCGAGAGAGTTGAGGAAAGGTGCCAAAGAATAAATCATGGGATCTAGCGTTCTTGCTTTTTCACAAACCAATATCCCTCGCTGCCGAGGCAAAAATTTTTACCTCGGTAACGCAACGGTCCGCTCCTGGCCAGCGATATTACACAAATAGTTAATTTAAGAGCATAAAAATGTTAAAGAGAGGAAGCGAAAGAGGTTCTGGCAGCGAAAATGCGAAGGTTTTTGCGAAGGTGCACGAAGAAACAGTTATGGAGCGTTTCCGCAAAGATTGCACACTGGACCATTTATATTTTAGGAGATTGTGTCCGTTTTTCAACTAAATTCGTCTAATTTTCTAAATTCTTTCAGCGCCGAATTAACGGAAATAAAAACACTCATGTTTACCAAATTTTCATACAGGAAGCGACGGAAGAGAATCAGGGCGTCAACTTGATGTATTTCTCAGGAAAGTTTATAATTTTGGAAACTTTCTTTTTCCTTAATACTTTTCCGACTTAAAATAACAAACACCACATGCGATTAACGAACAATAACGAAACAGGATTAAACCTCTTTTTAAGCGAATCATCATTAAAATTTACCATAAAAATTAGTTTTGGTATCATGGGAGATTTAGCAATATTATTAAAATGATCATTAAGAAAAATGCAAAGCCTTTTATAAATAACAAGTGTTGCTTCATAGAAAGCTTTGCATATTTTAATAATAGTTTAATAATGTTACTAAATCTGCCACGGTACCAATATTAGTTTTATATGCTAACTTTCCATTTTTACATGATGACTACCTAAGAGAAAGGTTTACATAAATTAAATTATTCAACTTTGGTGCTTCCATTAACTATAAACATCGGTCGAGTTCTTCTTTACTTAAAATGTGGTCTAGAACTGCATTTCTCCAAAGAGTAATTCTGCGACATGTGGGGGATCTACGAAGGATTACTGAAGGTTAGAATCGACTCCCAATGTGAAATAAGTAATCAAATAGGAAGTGAGCTCTCCAACTTCGAACATTCGAATATCAGGAACCCTGCAAAAATCTGTAAAACATATCGAAGGAGAAGATTTTTGTATTGAAAGACTCATGAACTACCTCTTCTGGAGTCCTTCCCCAACTGAATGCCCAAACCTCCTCCATTCAACTTTATCTTAGTTAATATTCTTTCTCTTGTCTTTCCTAATGGAATTTGGTCCTCCTTTCTCTTTATTAAAGGTTGGTTGTCGGTGTTAGCTTTTGAATTGTTAAATGCTGGTGAATTTTCAGTTCTTTACTTTTTTTTTATTTTTTTTAGCATATTAAGGTTGTTAACATCCTGCCTTATAGATCCCTCAGAAGATGTCATGAAGTATTACTACGAAACGTCGGATTAAATAAATATGATGAAATTAGCCTTAGTCATATATATATACATATATATATGGGCACTTAGAAGCGGCCTTGTTTTGGAATGGCCAAGTGTTATTTGTTTGTGTGTGATAAGTGCTGAAATGGATAAGCATACATTTATGCTCAAGTGTAACTTTGTTTTTTTGTATCTGAAACATTTGTATCAGAGATGTCCTCTTTCATATGACTTCTATTCCAGGAGAACTGATTTATATTACTTTGATTTGTTTGCAATTTATCTATGTGGGATTTATATTTTTTTCTCTCTCTTAGATGGTTCTGGAGATAGAGTGGTATTGGGAGACATTAATGACTTTTTGATTGCCTATCTTATGGCTGATGTCTAGTTATTGTAGAGAAAGGGGTGGATGGGTTTTGTCCGATCCCAGGTTATTTTGGTTTCCTGTTTTGAATTATACTTTTTATAATGGTGCATTATTTGGGTCATATTTAGTTCATCATTTTGTTCTTTGAGAATTTATATTTCACTAATGAAACCCCTCCTGTCATTCATTGCTTGATAAGGATGGAAGCAAGTCCACTGGAATACAGTCCAAAGCTTTAAAACAGTGTGTTTTAATGGGCCTTTTATATTCCGAGGTATAGCAAATTAAATATTAAAGGACATTTGTAGCTCGATTTATATAGGATATATATATATATATATATATATATATATATATATATATATATAATATATATATATATATGTGTGTGTGTGTGTGTGTGTGTGTGTGTGTGTGTGTGTGTGTGTGTGTGTAAGGGTGAGAGATCGAAGTGGGCTTAAACCACAGAATGCAGTCAAAGCCAACAGGTCCGTGAACCACTTATTCCTTAATCTTACACCTATATCTGACTCTAGCACTTTTCTTTTAGGAAAGATATTAAGCAGCTGAGGTTTGCACGGAAAGAAGATAAATTACAGAGAGGATGAGAAATTATGAACCTATATAAGTCTGAAGACGGGGAATCGACTGGTTTTGTGTAAAAATGGGTGAGAGATGCGGGTGCCACGGGTGTCTGCAATACAAAACTTTAGAGGAAGAATACGATGTAGGTAAAGTTATGGAATTACAAACTGAGAGCTGAACGAAGTGTGGAAAGGTTGAGTTGCAGTGATACATTACTGTGCGCGATAGTGGACAGGGCATTCACAAAATACTGAAACTGTTCAAATGTTAGCAAAAGTGACTTTTATTGGTATTTAGGAGTAAATATAACGGTTAATGATAAAAAGAGAGACGAGATAAGCACAGAATAGGTGAAGTGCGGAAGGTAATAGTGTGTTTGCAAAAGATGGGGAAGAGGGAGGATACATAGTGTTTATGAAAGGTATGAGGGAGTGTAAGAAGGAACTGTTGAGCCAACACTCATCTGTGATGGGACGTGCAGATACCAACTGCCAATCAAAAACGAATAAGAATGAAGCCTTTAAGTCAATGAATAAAGTATGGAGGGTTACGAACTGGTGAAAAAGGTTTAATTTATTCATACATATATACATACATACATACATACATATACAATATATATATATATATATATATATATATATATATATATATATATATATATATATATATATATATATATATATAACACACACACATATATGTATATATAAAGGATATATATATATATATATATATATATATATATATATATATATATATATATATATATATATATATATATATGTATATATATATGTATGTGTGTGTATATAAATATTGTAATAATGGCTTTAAATATTTTGATCATGGCTTCTTTTCATAATAAAATTTTAGTAAGGTTTGGTTAAGCCACGAAAATGGATCTTGGAACTTTCAATAATCCCCGGCCAGGGTTTTGTATTTAGTTGTTTGTATATATTGTTTATTCACCAGATTTCTTTCCTTTTCATATTCTATTGAGCGGACTACCCACGACGGTATTATGCTTTTGTTCTCTTTTTGCAGCCCGCATTTTACGCTGTGGGTGGGTTTGAGCAGTTGCGAGAGAGTATCGCCTTCCCAACAGAGGAGGTCATTCGCTATTTTTCACGGCTTTTTGAGCTTAAAAGACCTGTGACCTATTTAGCACCTGCGCACTTGTACATCATGCTATATAACGCCCCTGGTGAATTTGAGCTGCTACCTGCTGATCTGCTGCTGTTAAGCCATGTGTTTGACCTCCTAGAGTCACCAGGAGGCCTTCTGGTCTTGGAAAACGGTAAGTGAACGTACTATGTTCTCCCCCACACCACACAATGAATGTTATTATTCATGACCCCTTACGTATTCCTGATGATTGCATCAGTTCATGGATGCAGACCGTGATCATTCAGTAATCCTGCATAGCACCTCCCCATCATTTACAACGTCCCTGTGATCATCCAGTGATCCCAAATGCGACTTCCCATCATTTACAACGCTCATGTAATCCTTCAGTGATCCCACATAGGATCTCCCCATCATTTAAAGATATGAATCAAGTCCTCACAAACCTTACTATTTCATCAGTTGTGTAAATACATTATTGGAGTGTAAAATGAAAACTATTGTCCTTTAGTGATTATTATAAAATGATTAAAGTGCACTTAGGGTAAGTGAGGATTTCCACCTTTTAGGCCGTTTTTGGGATTATTTGTTGCTTTTATATTCTTCTAGTTCCTCATGCCTGCTTTTTGGGGACTTTTTGTTATGTATTAAGGTTTTGTAAATATGTCTATTGTTAAATTTTTATGTCAGTGTTTCTTGTATCCCTATTTGAAAGGAAAATTTACTTTGTTAATTTTGTGTCACGACTGATTCCTGTCTGGAAATTGGCACTGAGTCAGTCTGGAAGAAGGATCCTGAACTAAATAAATAAAACTAAATCTGATTTGGGCTCTAGGGTAAAATCTGAAGTTCGTTAATAGATATATATATATATATATATATATATATATATATATATATATATATATATATATATGTATGTATGTATATATGTATATATGTATATATGTATATATATATATATATATATATATATATATATATATATGTATGTATGTATGTATGTATGCGTGTGGTGTAGTAGGTTCCATATCACTAAATTGGCGGATGTTCAACACTAGCCATAACCTGTTTCAACATCATAATTTGTTTAATGCGACAAAGCCTATCTTACTCTTGTTAGCCATGAAAAGTATCAGTTAATTTGAATAATTCACTAACATTTATCACCTCTCCCTTCATTTATAAATATGATATTGAAAGTATGGCAAATTTGTAACACTGAACGGTCATAATAGTTAATTATAAATGAACCAAACCTAACATGACTTTAACTTGCTCTGAGCTAGCTTAACTTATAGAAAATTTCAAGAAAATAAAAATCTGAAGAAACTGATCACAAGTACGAAGCTAAAAAACAGCTGAAGACGTCTGCTAAAGAACTTGGTTCTATGTAATATTAAACTGAATACTGACTTATAAAGACTACAGTTTCCTTGAAACATCATGGATTTCAATTCTAGACAGAGTACATTACTATAATTTTTTTTAAATAGATATGTTGGTATAAATGATATTTTTTGGAGCCAGAAGTGGACTTTAAAGTTCAAGATAAATTTGAGCAAAATTTATCAAATAAATATATGGTACATTTCCGTTTATTTCACGGAATATGATCTTTTTTAAACACAAAAGTTTCTCAAACGATTTAAATCAAGTTCTTAACAAAGATATTGCTATATGTTGCGTATTGGTGATACTTATTGCTATTTTCTTACGAGTAATAGAGAATTGCCACGTAGAGTAGACGGGAGAAAAGTTGGTTTGTCATCCAACATAAAATTTTGACTCCCGGTTAATGCGCCCGTTCTCCTTTTGCATAATTCAAGTTTATTTACTCCTCTGTTTTATCGCTGTACCTGCGTGGGACCAAGTGGTGTAATTGCTGAAACTGTCGACGAGACACGAGAATATATTAGTAGACGTCTCTCTCTCTCTCTCTCTCTCTCTCTCTCTCTCTCTCTCTCTTTATTTACAAGTGCTTCTGTATGCTTAAAGCGAGAGTAAACACGAAACAAGATCCCTGTTCTCTAAGCACTGTTTGTCTAAAGTGTTTGCGCGAGAATCCCTTCCGCTCAGGTGGGGCTTGCTTTGGTGTATTTCGAATTTTATTTCTCTCGACTTTTATTCAATCTCATTGAAAGGGCCTCATAAACTGGGCTGAGAATGGCAGAGGAAGAAGAGGAAGAAGCGAAGGAGGAGGAGAATCTTCGCCTTCTAGGCAAGGGTGGTTACTTTGGAGGACGTTTTGAAGAGAGTGGAGAGATAGAAATGAGAAAGTGGGGACACGAAGAAAGAGGAGGTGATTGACAGGAGGACAGAAATATACATTTTAGGTCATCGCCTTTATTCTGTTTGCTTTATATTGAAACATGAATGGAGCCATTCTCTCTCATGCATCTTCAACCCGCAGTGCACTATAACTTTCCTATTCCGTCCTAGCAAAAATTTATTAACTTTATTAATAGTCTACTACCTTGGTTCCCTTAAAACAGTACAAGAGGACATGTTTTACCAACGCTGTACCATGGCAAAGATCGTTTTAGCCAGAGGGGTTTCTTTTGATCGGCGATACTCAGGACATGAATACTTACATGTATAGGTACTCCCACACCCACACACACTAAATTATTTTTAGTAATAATAATAAGTGCTGCAGGAAAACATTAAACAACAGTCGCTGCCACCTGCATCCTCTAAAGGCTTATTCAATTACTTTTTCGGTCTCCCCCCTCTCTCCATCCTTTGAAAACATCCAGATCATGCACAGTTTTGACCGACATGTTGCCATTGTCCATTCTTCCCACGCGATCTAAGCACCTCCCAGAACCTCCAAACACTCCGACCAACTTTTCGCAAATGCTGACCATTGTCTCTGTCTACATCTCCCAACCCAACAATATATTAGGTGTCACCCAAGCTGCTGGAGAAAACAAGCCTGGGTTTTGCTAATGAATGCAGGGATACTCCTACTTTTAGGAGTTGTGAAAATTTTTTCCCGTCGTCTTAATTAAGGTACACTTGTATTGTTATCCTGGCAAATATAATGTAAGTTTCTACCACGCTGTATCTGTACCTGCGATGACGTCCATGCAGAAAAAATTACGAAATCATTTGTGATCTATGGCCCGTTTTTCATTTTTACTGCATATATATATCACGTGTTCCAGAGACGTTAAGCACTCTCTCTCTCTCTCTCTCTCTCTCTCTCTCTTTATATATATATATATATATATATATATATATATATATATATATATATATATATATATATATATATATATACACACACACACACACACACACACAGGGTATAACACGAGTTTATGCAAATATTTGAGGAGATGAAAGAAAATGTCATCCTGAGCAGAAAGTGTTCTATAAACATATGCATTTTAACGCTTCGTTTGCTGGTGACGTGGATTTTTACAAAAAAACTGCTATCATTAAATGGCCAAGACGGCGCACACGGGATGTCGGAGTAGTCACGGCTATGGGGAGAGGATGGAGCTAATCACTTCACTTGTTACTTTAAAAGTCTCGCTTTTCCGCCAAGATCGTGTTCGGGTTGCAAGTGTCAGATTCCTTATTCATTTTGTGAGCGAGAAACTAGAGACAATGCCACACCATTCCAGTAATGTGGTATATATGCAAATATTTGTGGAGATGAAAGAAAATGTCATTCTGAGCAGCAAAATGTTCATAAAACATATGCATTTAACGCTTCGTTTTGCTGGTGACGTGGATTTTTTACAAAAAAATTGCTATCATTAAATGGCCAAGATGGCGCACACGGGATGTCGGAGTAATCACGGCTATGGGGAGAGGATGGAGCTAATCACTTCACTTGTTACTTTAAAAGTCTCGCTTTTCTGCCAAGATCGTGTTTCGGGTTGCAGTGTCAGATTCCTTATTCATTTTGTGAGCGAGAAACTAGAGACAATGCCACACCATTCCAGTAATGTGGTATATATGCAAATATGATGTTATTTAGGGGTTTTGCAACAAAGAATTCCACTGTAAAAAAAAAAGGAAATTGGCGATTTGGCCGATGTGAATAAAACACTTCCAAATCAAATGTATTCTTTAGATATTGAGCAAAGGGGAAAAATGCAAGTATCATTGAAACCTCCCTCTGCATCAATGGTATTCACTGGAATCCGATAAAGGAAAGAAAAGCAAGCTGAATAGAATTTCCCCTCCATCAAAAGGCCTGTTCATTAAACACCGATCAAAGATTTAAAAAGTATTTTTGAAAATCTCTCGTTCTTCAAAAGTATTCATCTTACACCAGTCGAAGGGAAAAACACACTTGAGAAAATGCTTTCATCTGTCAGATGAAAAAGAATGGGAACATAATGGAAAATTCACTTTCTTCAGTCTTTCATGAAAAATGTAGTATGTATATTCATGCAGTAATCCAAATAGGTAAAAAAAAGCTGACGATGTTCAAAGTGTATCCTCCCTACCTGCATTTCCTTTTCATCGTGATTACTTTCATTGTCACTCATTCAGCATAGGCCTAGTTCTGACTCCTGATTCAACAATTCCGTGACATTTACACTACTTTTTTTTATATATGTAAGCTAATCTTTAAAATTAGATTACAGTGAAGTCTGTTCACAGGCGATTTCTAATTGAGGGCCTGTAATACTACATTTTTCAAAACCTCCGAGAAAAAACTCATAATTCAAAGACTAGCAATCCAGTTGCCTAACGCACTTCATCATACGCCCTGTCCACACACCTTATCCCTGACTACTCAGACATCGTGTACGCCATTCGTTAAGGAAAACTGGTTATTTTAAAATTCACCTCACCGATAAACAGAACCTTTTCTGCTTAGAATGGCCTTTTCTTTCATTTCCCGAATTATTTGCATAAACTCGTGTTACACCCTATATATATATATATATATATATATATATATATATATATATATATATATATATATATATATATATATATATATATACATATATATATATATATGTATAGACTTATATACATATAAACTATAAATCTTCAAACTTATACACTGTAAATCTTCAAAAGTGGACTGCTGTGTTCATGCATGTAAATGATCCACATTATTTATTCCCCGAAGAGAGAAATAGGCTTACGGAATTGAAAGAAATGGAGTGCTCATGTCTTGGGAATTTCCATCGCTTTAATCATACAGTGTTTTTTAAACAGAAAATAGGCATGTACTTCAATTAACAATAGTTAATGTATGTAAATGATCCACAATATTTATTCCCCGAAGAGAGAAATAGGCTTACGGAATAGAAAGAAATGAAATGCTCATGTCTAAGGAATTTCCATCGCTTTAATCACACTGTGTTTTTTAAATAGAAAATAGGCATGCACTTCAATTATAAATAGTTAATTCAAGGTAACACTGCCTTAAATCACTTGAACGTTACTTGTCCTGGTTAGAAGTACACACACACACAAATAGTAAAGAAATAAATAAATATTATATACACACACACACACACACATATATATTATATATAATAATATATATATATTATTATAAAATATAGATATATATTATACTAAATATATATATATAATAGTTATATATAATATATATATATATTTTTTTTTTAAAGGCGTTTGGACTCTAGTTACCTTGAAAGCAAAGATAATTAGGTCGAGTGGCCACCTCGGCCTCACCTTTCTCTCTCTCTCTCTCTCTCTCTCTCTCTCTCTCTCTCTCTCTCTCTCTCTCGACCGACCGACCGACCGACCGACGCCTTTCTTCTTCTCACACAACCCACAATTCATAAGTAACCAAGGACGCTGAATTAGATACCGAATTTAAAAAAAGCTTCTTTTTTTTGTAAAAAAAAAAATGAAGGTACTGATTACCTAATAAGTCGAGTCCCGAAACTCTAACTTCTACATGAAACATAAGTAAAACCCAAATGATACACCGACACAGAACATGGTAAATCAAAATATAAAATAGGAAACCAAAATAAAACTGGGGACTGGACAAAACCAGTAAAAATCCCTCTTCCTCCAGAACCTAACCCATCTTTAAACAAAAATACACAACTAATCACAATAATTCTCCCCAGTCAAGAATATAAAGTTGATATAGACCCAGTCAATTTGACATGTACTACTTCACTCCCCATCATTAGGGACTTCCAGAGCCATCCTTTCAGTAGTAGATAAGCTCCCACTCAAAACAGGTCCACGGTCACTCGTGACACGGCCCCAAGTGCCGTACTATACACCATTTTCCATATAGGAAACATACACTGCCACGTACACACTTACGTATGGTCGTACGACCCGCCCATAAGACCTGATCAAAACCAGATCGAATGTATCACATGGCACCCCAATTGCCGATCATGCACAGCAACACAAGTCATGATCTTCATGCCCCGATCACATATCGAACCACTGATCATTCGAAATGATGTCCCGAGGAGCTGAGTATACTTTCTTCCGCCGATGACTCCATCATCACGCCACCTCACAGGAGCACTGAATCTCGATTACAAAATGGAAAAAAATTTTCGCTTATTCTCGAGACAGAACACAAAAGATTGCTCAATCAATTTGTTCGTGACAATGCTCATATTTCAATACCTATCTACATTCCTATATATATATCCATATATATATATATATATATCTATATATATATATATATATATATATATATATATATATATAATATATATTTATATTATATATATATTATATATATATATATATATATTATATATATATATGTATATATATATTATATATATATATATATATATATATATATATATATATCTATATATATAATATATATATATATATATATATATATATATATATAGTAATATATAATATATTATATATATATATATATTATATATATATATTATATATATATATATGCACACAAAACAGATACATTCATAAAATTTTGAGATCAGTGGTCATTGCCTTGACTTCCTAATCTGTAAGGTCTATAATGACTGAAGCTTTTAATGATAAATGAGTCCTGATGTTATGGGGTTTAGTTTACAAGTTTTCTTAATGGGCGTTGTTTGTTCACAAAGACGCTCTAAACGGCATGTCTGTGACTATCAAGTGACGATTTTTTTTTATCAGCAATCATACTATGCTTGCCGTATATTATTATAATCGTTAGTTTTTTTTTTTTTTTCATCTTTCAATGATGTAAATACAAGCGTAGTAGCGGTAACTTTCAACCCAATATTTTTATAGTTTCCACAACAAGTTTTCAGGTATACCTTATAAATTCGAAGATTTTTTGTTTATCTATATTCGAATCATCGCAAATGATTATCGAGATGCCGATGTCTTACCTTAATTCTTACAAAAATGGCCAATGCTCAGTTCATTGCTGGATTTTTTTCCATGCATGGATTCACTTTTGAATCAAGGTTGGGGGAG
The DNA here is from genome assembly GCF_015104395.2 of Macrobrachium nipponense. Taxonomy (NCBI): domain Eukaryota; kingdom Metazoa; phylum Arthropoda; class Malacostraca; order Decapoda; family Palaemonidae; genus Macrobrachium; species Macrobrachium nipponense. The sequence continues at coordinate 53,725,331 of NC_087206.1, read as the reverse complement.
CTACAGGGTGGGTGACCCGTTAGGTCAGGCTAAGACGCAGCCCTGAAAGGGCAACCGCAAATTATTTTGCCCAAAAATGTTAAGGCATCTCCAGGAGTCTACATAACCTCCTTGCTGGGTGGGGCTTAATTAACACACATGTTACGTTAGGTTAGGGTAGATGCTGATGACTTATTTTTGTTTTTGTTTTGTTTTACTCTTATTTTACAACTGTTTACGACGCTTATAATTTATTTCTCGTTTCATACATAATATGGAATAATCTCATAATTTTTACGAAATTATGAAACGTAGAACTACATTACCTAAGTATACCTAGTTGATAACGAATATATTGCATACCGGAATGAAATGGTGATCCATGCATCACGGATCTAGCAACGGCATGCCCTAGCAGGAGCTGCACATTGAAAAATGCAAGAAGAGCGAGACCTATCTCTGAAATAAGACTCTCCTCGTAAGAGAAAACTGTCATGCTCTGGGGAAACGGAAACTTTTCGTGAAACTCGACAGCGGAAGAGAAGAAACAGCCACGAAACTTCACAGTTGTGAGGGCGATGCCCCACACGGCAAATGTTGGAGCCGGATGTTGGCTGAGTACAGAGCTGTGAAACACTGGTTGAAAGGCTTACTGTATCTGTGTCAGAAATGTATTCTTACATATATGCGTTGAAAATGTTTTGCAAAATGCTGCCTAGTATATTTCTTTCGGAATGTTGACGCTGCGCACTGCACGTTCCTACAAT
>NC_087206.1:53642085-53719585 GCF_015104395.2 Macrobrachium nipponense | reverse complement strand
GAGAGAGTGGAATAAAAAAACAGCTTAAAGGCGATGGAGTATGGAAAAGAGTGACACAGTGAAATCATGTGAGAGAAAATGGTGAGAAAGTGAACGTAATATGGCAACTGTGCTAGAAGAAGAAAGAAACCGGAGAGGAGCGAAAGTGAATAGAAAAGAGGAAAGAATGAAAAGGTTGGTTGGAACGTATAACAGGGGAACACTAGAAGAGGAGAGAGAGAGGCAGAGAAGAGAGAAGAGGAGAGAGAGGAGAGAAGTAGAGAGAGAGAGAGAGATTGTTACTTTTTGTAAATCAAAGAAAGGCAGATGCTGGACAATTTACAAGCAAATCAGGAAAATGCCTTGAATTAAACATCCCTTTACAACAGCGAGGCTGAGCAAAAAGGCCTGCACGACCTTCCAACGGAGAGTGGGCAGCTCTTACCCAAGGAGGAAAGTGGTATATGTCTCTGGAAGAATACGGAAAAAAGGGAAGAAGAATAAAAGGCCAAGGAGGAGGAGGAGGAGGAGGAGGAGGAGGAGGTATGCCATATCCCCTATGGATGCGGATACTTCTCTTGCTAAGATAGGAACTTCTGAAGCGGCAAAGTTTGAGAGAACGCGGGAAAAAAGCATCGTGGTAGTTCTCCCGTCTTTTGGAATGTGTCTTGAGGGGATGGATAAGTGGAAAATAAATTACGGTGGTGATTCCACAAAGGAAAGCGTCATGGCCATTGCATCAAACTTACTTAGATATTATAGTATTTAGAGAGAAAGGGAAAGTTGCATATCTAAAATCTAAATACAATTGTCAACTAAGTTCTGTTTCCGTGATAGCTAAAAACATCAACTCAAGTCCCATTTGACCAATGAGGTATGAAAAATAAGCCACTACAGGTAATCTGATACCTTCTATTTCAATAGTTAAAATGGTAAGTATCTTTTTAATTTTACAATGACCATACTTTTCATCAAAAACTTAACCGTGTCACCGACACCAATAAATTTAATTACGGTGAAATACAAATGGCTATTATCATAAGCCATAAGAGGAACAGGGATATTAAAAAAATTATCACATTTGTAAATTGCGTCAAGCTGACTGTGACCAAGGACAAATAAGATTACAGCAAGATCATCCGGATTCATATATTTTTTTTATTCCAGTTACACTGATTTGCTTTATATTTTTGTATTAATTAAATTGAATTGCTTTGCTAGTAAAAAGAACAAACATTACAATAAGCATCACATTAAGCCACGTACACAGACTTAAAAACACTTTACTAACCAATTAAACACCTACAAGTTTCAAATATGACGCTATTAAGTTCACCATGATGTAATTTCAAGTGTGCTTGCTTCTTCATACATAAATGAGATCAATAATGAAAATGCCATCCGTAAGTTCTTACTTCCTGACACAAGCAAATGTTCATCATGGAGAAAGTGCTTATGACTAGCCTCCCTCCACATGGGACCACCTTGACGAAGTGAGAGGGGTCTTGAACCCCTGCATATATCATCACATGTCAATTTGGATTAATTTTGGGGAATATTCCACTTTTGGTAAAAGTTGTTGGACCTGATAAACAGGAAAAGGAATCATAGCTGGGACTGAGTAAATAATTATCTGAAACTAACAGTGAGAACTGTGCTAGGATCACCAACTACCCAAAGATGTTTGGACCTCAGAGATATCAGATTGATCGCTCAACGGCGGAACTATCCTGCATGGCTAGGCAACGGATTCCAGGGGTGGTCTGGTTCTGGGGATAGGGCTCTCGGCATTCTGTCCAGTTTGCCCATAATATCACTAGGGTTAAGATGATTGCATTCTTGTAATATCTTCAGTCCCAAGAAAAGGGTCTGGCTTGAAATTAGGCCACACTAATTGTGTTCAACTATCCACAGTAGGATAGGGTAGGGGCCAGACGTTTGGGAGTCAGCTCCTACTAGTGCTCATTGATAGAACAGGAGCTCATTGATAGAAGAATAAACACCATTAAAGGCTGACTATATCTTTTTAGGGTTTTCAGGTTTACTTTAATCTTTATTTCTATTATTATTCAAGCTTCATGAGTAGTAACAAAAAGAATCGAGTACCCCTATATATGTAAGTGAAGTGTTTACATAATAAAAATATGGAATGTTAGTCCATATATATAAAAGTCTAAAACTAAAGAGGTCAACCAGATTGCTTGCAGGAATGTGATCAGACTAGAGACGCTAAAGATGACGTATACAATAAGTATGTAGGCTAAGATAACATGCCGTCACCTGTAGTCATTCAATTGTTTATAAACATTAGTCCAAGCTCCCTGCTTGAGACAACTACCCCGACCTATAATTCAAACGGCCTACGTGATCTGTAGCGTGTCTCATTTTGATTGTGTGTTCGTATGAAACTATGTCATTTGTATGTATGTTCATATGTTCGAACTACTGTCTGTTCCTTCATAACTTGTAACAGAGATGGTAGACGAGCAGAACAGAGTTAGCGATCGTCATTAGAAGACCTGTACCTCTTTACCTAAGCTTTATCATGTAGAGGAATAGGATTAGCCATCATCATTGGCAGAAGCGATCAAGCTATCGTTATTAGAAGACTTGTACAATCATATCTGATCTTCAGCATGTAAAACTTCAGAAGAATACATATATTTTTATATTTCGTGTTTTCTACAAGAACCTCCTCACCATGAGTTTAACACATCGTCGTAATAACCAACAAGATAATACCGACTTCGTAAATGATCTACAAACCCCCAGACACTCCATTGAAGATGGAAGTGCAATACCAACCGACTTAGCGTAAGATTATCGCTAGTCTAACATTACCTCATAGGGCGCCTTATCATACAAGGCACAAGCCCTAATATATACAGTTTTGGCACAGTTGAAGACCTCTGCACCTTCCTCTGACAACCTGTGGTTGGAAAAGGCTACGAAACCTTTTAGTGCAATTACACTGGACCCCTATGCTCCAGCATGGAGCTAAGGAAAATTGACTCGAAATGTGTGGGAAATAAGACCAGGTGTATTCAAAATCTCTCATGATAAGTATTTAACTCTTCTTCAGGAAGATTCCAATTGTAGTATTTTTAATGTGTACAGAGACATTGTAAAGTGTTATGGCCGAGAGCCTAAGATATCTGAAGGTCTAGGAAAACCGACAATAGAATAAATAATCTTCAGCAAAAAAAATAAAGAAAAAAAAAGTAAAAAATTGAAACCATTATCACATCTTGGAGGAGTTAAAGTAGACTGCTCAGTACATGCTTTTTGGAATCACACCAAAGGAATGATATTTGAATCCCCACTGATAACATACTCGGAAGAGAAACCTGTAGAAGAATTAAAAGATCAAGGTGTGGTTAAGATTGAAAGAATGTACACCTCATTAAGACCTAATTAAAATACTTGATTCAATTCATCATGGAGGAGTAAGATTAGCTACATGCTTATTTAAGTCATCTCCTACTGAGAGCATGCTTGTAGACACTGGTGAGGTGCCTCTGGTTCTTCATTACCAACATCTGCTGATTTGGAGCTGGTATAGATTTCAGAGCCTTCCTAAATCCTTAACCACCATTTGCATCAGAAAGTAAAGGTATTGGCTATTTTATGAAAAGTTTTTCATAAAATAGCCAATACCTTTACTTTCAGGTGCAAATGGTGGTTAAGGATTTAGGAAGGCTCTGAAATCTATACCAGCTCCAAATCAGCAGATGTTGGTAATGAAGAACCAGAGGCACCTCACCAGTGTCTACAAGCATGCTCTCAGTAGATGATTTAAATAAGCATGTAGCTAATCTTACTCCTCCATGATGAATTGAATCAAGTATATTAATTAAGTCTTAATGAGGTGTACATTCTTTCAATCCTAACCACACCTTGATCTTTTAATTCTTCTACAGGTTTCTCTTCCGAGTATGTTATCAGTGGGGATTCAAATATCATTCCTTTGGAGTGATTCCAAAAAGCATGTACTGAGCAGTCTACTTTAACTCCCCCAAGATGTGATAGTGGTTTCAATTTTTTACTTTTTTTTATTTTTTTTTTTGCTGAAGATGATTCTACCCCAAGCTATCTCAACCATTTGCTTTTAGAGTAAAACGTATAACCAGACAATTATACCTGCCAAGGATGGAGATTTACCAGCTAGGTACTTGGTTACGCCACTCAACCAACCCACACCCCCAGAACCTTCCAGAAGAAAAATTCTGTATATTCTTTAATTCGACAAATGCAGAAATGACCAATGAGGCAATGTGGTCAATATTTTTAGATCATTTCTCCCAACATGATAACTACATAGCAGTTTTCAGGGAAGGCTCAAAGTCAGACGTTTGTGTTAGCTTTGGAGTGGCCTTCCCTAGTGTAATAAGAAGTGGAAGATTATAATGTTTTGCATCTATTTTTACAGCAGAACTGCATTCAATTTTAAGGATTTAAAGGAAATTTTAACTCAGTATGAAAATAGTTTTACTATATATTGTGACTCAAGGGGCGTTCTGTCTTTAGAAAATTTCAACTCTTTCAATCCACTGATTTTAGAGATGCTGGAATGGCTACTTTTAGGGAAAAGAAGACGACCCCTGATAACTGAAAATCATTCATTCATTAGCGAAAAGAAGAAGTAAAGAAGGCAATTTTTGCTGGGTGCCCTACATGTTGGAATGGTTGGGAACGAGCAAAGCTGATTAACATGCTAAGTCAATAGTCACCTTCCCAGAACCCAGAAGCCTACTACCATATTGGGATGTTTATCCTCTCGTAGATCACAAAATTCAAAAGGTTTGGCAGCCCCTTTGGGAAAATATTACAGCGATTAAAAAGACATAAAAAGACAGGTAATAAGAGCCACTGCACGTGGGCTCAGTATCATAAAAGCAATCTCCCTTTCACTAATTGTGGTACAAAGCAAGCGAATTTAAAAAAAGGCTCCTCTTTTGTATAAGTAAGAACTCTAAGCCATTCCCGTTGTTCACTATGAATCCTGTAGCCGACTGTCTAGACCTTATGTCAACGTTTATTTTTTTATCTCTTTTATTTTTTATTTTTTACCATAGGAGCACAAATACTTACATATGTCAATTCAAAATCTGCATAGTAGTTGTAAGGGGTTCATTCTCTCTTCCAATAGTTTAATTCTTTCTAAACGTTAAACCCCACTTCCACACACGCTAATGGAGTGTCCCTTTCCGCACCACCTCTAAATCGTATTTTAATCTTCATTCTCAGTGTTAAAGATAGTACCACGGATCAAAAACATCGATTAACTTAATAAGAGCAAAATTTCAAGACCTGATTTTTTCAAGACAAAGTTTTTTCTATTACCATTTCGAAATCATCTTGTCTATCATTTTTTTGCATCAATGAGATCTCAAGTCACACAACCTAGAATAGCCGTATCTGGTAGGGACAAGTTTTCGTTGCAAGGATGGGGACATGAAATTATGTAATAGTCGATGTCTTTTAAATGAGCACCTATTTTCCTTCACATTTCAAAAAAACATATAGAAAAGTAAAACAAAATAATAATGACCATTTGGTAAAAACAAATAAAGACAACTAAAAAGTTTCTGAACATATACCTGAATGTTTCACTAATTACTCTTAAGAACCTGATAGGCGGAAAAAAATCCCTAGAAACTTAAACAAAAACACAAAATCGTACATGTACGAAATTCAACGAGAAATACACAAATACTAAAGGCGGATAAAGAGTTTAACATTTTGAAAATATCTCAGAAATAGAAACAGCAGCAAAATACAAACAAATAAAAAAAAAAAAAAAAAAAAAAAAATAGAACGACCACAGTCATTTCAAGGGCCTGTATATCCATCAAGACTTAAGATATTAATGAATGCGATTCACTTGTAGAGCGCACCAGGTACAAAGAGAGGGAGGGAAGATCTCACAGAGCTCAGAGGAGCTTAAAATGAGCTGCAAGCACAGTTTCCCCAATGAAGCTTGTTGGGGAACATCAAAGATTCTTTCCCTTTCCCTTTCGGTGCGCCAACTAGGATTGCTGAGAAAAAAAAGAACACACACACACACATACACGCACACACGAAAAGATATGATCCTAACTAGGACACCTAAAGTTATTTCGTTTTCTCATTTTTCGTTTAGTGGAATTATCGCTTTCTTAAGGTTTTGGTGAAAAACGTAGATGCATCAGGTCTTGGAATTAAACTTTACACGTTTAACAGAATCTGACAATAAATAAATATATAAATAAATAAATAAATATATATAAATAAATACTTCCATTGACAAAAAAAAGTCATTTGATAAAAATCAATAAGTTTTTAAGATAAAACTTTCCTTATAATACAAGAGCCGCATGACAAAATGTACGCTGAAGAAAAAGCTAAAATTAGTTACAAATGACTATTCATATTTTTCTACATCGCTGTTCATTACTTTATCTAGAGTTTTTAATCAAATACTTTTCTCGCTATTATTATACATACTCTCGCCATCTACGTACAAGGATGAAATCTGAATGAGTTAGTTTACGATCGTCATAACGATACACATTAGGTATACTTTAGAAAAACAAGCTCACATTTCCATGGGAATGAACTTGCATAGGAAGCTTTCAACAAATAAAAGCCGGTTCAGCAAAAGCAGAGCACAGGAGTCACTCACTACAACTCGAACACAGTGACACTGTACCTTGTTGAGAAAGGAAACTGAATGTCAGATTGGTTAATGTTATAAGGGTGTTACGTAAATAAAGACAAAACTAATTCATTGGAAACTAGGTCAAACTCGTGGAAGACATAACTTCAATTTTTAATAAGCTTACATTCCCTTGCAAGGCTACAATAGAAGACAAAGGGGTCACAAAAATAGCAGCGGGATCTACGCCATTCAAGGCTCGTCTGTTCTTTAACTTTTTGCATTCTGTCGCACTTACCAGTAAGTAACATTATTCTCAGTGGTATTAGCTATATTCCCAGTGGTATTAGCTAATTCCGTGGAACTCTTGGCTCAAAAATAGAGACTAAGATTTTACGTAAGTAAATTGTGCCGCTGGTGGCATTTTTAAAGCAGGAAACAAACATTAGTTTGAAACGTGTTGGAACGACAGTAGGCAAAACGCTTCAGAAAATTAACCTTCTACATATACAGAAATCAGACAAATTTAAAATTGGGGTAACTCATTCTTATCAACAACTAATTAAGGTATCATTTTATGGAACTATCATAAAAGGTTTCGAGTAACTAGAGAGAACACCGAATATTTAACGAATTGTTTTGTTAACTATAACTGGAAAAGACTCGAAAGAGCAAGGAACTTACAAATCTCGAAGCTCCGTTTGGGAGGGCATTGCAAATGACGAATCTGAAATGGAGGGCGAGTGACAGAAGGAGGATTTCAACCCCTCTCGCCCTTTACGAGTATAGGAAAATGGCCTGTAATTACATTATGCCTTTATACCAAAAATCTCTCTCTCTCTCTCTCTCTCTCTCTCTCTCTCTGGGAATCATTACTTTTGTCAGAACAAGAAAAACTTATATTTGTTATTTATGATACATTCAAATTTATCTGAGTAACTTTGGATATTCAATTTATTTTTCTTTTCATCAAATTTTTTTCAAATCATTCAGAGCCTCCTAATTAAGGCTGTCAATTTATGCAGCAGATTTAGTTCCTTTCTGTATATTGCTCTTCATATCATACATATTATCTACACATATAAACGATCTCGCACACTTCAAGTAAGTAGACTGCTGTTTCATTTTACATAGACCTGTATATTATTCTAACAAAAAGAAGTCTGTAAGATTACGAATACCAGCTTATGCTTATTAAAAGCGTTTTCTCATCCCTACTGCGGGTAATGTGACAGCGAGAGCAATACCCTAAACTGGGGTTGGGAAGACTGAATATGTAGACATTTTCCCATACTTATAAGGGGAAAACTGTCCGTCTGCAAGCGCTCTCCAACAATTATTGTGAACAGTCTGTGAACCTTGGAACCTAGAACAGTTTTTGTGGGAAGACTTCCAACTAGTGAGCCATCTCCAACAATTTGAGCAGGAAGATTGAACCCGTGAGTACCTATACAATTATGGTGGGATATCTGTGAACTTGTTAGCAACATATATGGGAAAAAGACTTGGATCCTCTGAGTGATGTCAGAAAGTAATATGGGAGAACTGGGAGGGCGTGTGATCACAGTTTAAACCTAGTTAGGAGTCAGATAGCTGGAGTGCAGATCCTTTGCCTATTATTTTGTCTCGTTTAAGTGGACTTCCTACTTCTTCATTTTGTACGCTTAATAAAGGTACACTTCATTCGCTTTCTTAGTTCACGTAAGGATTGACAACAATGAACAAATCCTCACCTTTATGATGGGCACCCAATGAAGAGGTAGGAAGTGCATACGCGTGTATATTACACACACACACACACAATATATATATATATATATGTAATTATATATATATATATATATATATATATTTATATATGCGCACACACACATACACACACACACACACACACACACACACATATATATATATATATATATATATATATATATATATATATATATATATATATATATAGTTTACCTTTACCATTACATGCTTTTAGATGAAAAGCTGAGCCGTGATTGGTGGATATATGTTGGCTTATCCAATCACATACAACCGTACAAAGCAACACCAATAGATGGGTTCCTCCTCACTATCTCATCAATGACATCCCCACCGCCCCCACCAATTCCTCTCCCTTACTACTACTCGGTCTCCTAATACATGATATTGATTTTCTATAGTTTTATCTGATGAAACACACTGGGAGCTTCCACCCACTATCGCTACACCACCCCCGCCCATCTAACCGAAATGCATAAGAAAATTGGTTTTCTTTACACTATTATCGCCGGAAGCGCGTCCCGTCGAAGAAGAAGGAGGGAATATGCAGAAGAGGGGCGAATGGACCGAATGCCTCACGTGGAATATATTCATAGATTTGGTTTACTACATTTCACATGAAAACTTTTGTACAAATTCAGTAACAGACTTGGAGGGACTAGGAAACCGACATTTGAGATTTGGTGGATAGATGTAATCCCTCCCATATTGAAGGTATATCTACTACAGATATTCCCTTCCATACTGTAGGACTACAATAGACGCTACTGAGAAGATAAATCTGATGTGTACTCCCATTACCCGGACAACGCAATTACTCCCCGCCATACGCTTGGAATGTACGAGCAGCATATGAAAGTCCCTCCATTATATAGAAAACATAATAAATGGAGTGCCCTCCCTTACTTTGAGAATACAATAATAGAAGCTCCAGCCTTTGCTCTGGAAGTTATAAAAGATGATGTCTGCTCCCTTCTCGTGGAATGTAATAGGTAAAATGCACTAACTTTCCTCAGGAAATAAGATAAATGCCCTTCTGACTAGCAAGGAATTCAAACGATGAAATTCCCTTCCGCACTCTGAATCCAATATGGCCCATCCCCAACTGTCTTGAAATGCAACAGACTAATTACTTCCCTTTCTGCAGAAATACTACAGATAAAAAAAATCCTCTCCGCTACTCAAGGAATTTTAAAGGCAATATTCCCTTCCTTACTCTGGGAATGTACTTTAACAGATGAAAGCGTTGTTAGTAATCTTGGAATAAAATAGATAAGAACCCTTTCTGTGTTAAAGACTCTGATTAATGATAAATGCTCTTCCTTACCGAAGGAGTATTAAAAATTAAATATCCTTTCTTACTCAGGAAATACAATAGCTGGAATCCCCTGGTTTACCCACGGAAAAAATGAGATAGAATGCTCTCAATTACTCAGGAAACCTTATCCCTTACTCAGGGTGTATTATAAATGGTATCCCTTACTTCCCTAGTACTATAAATGATATCCCCTCCCTCACTCGTGCAATAAACGAAATACAATTCCCTCCCTTATTCGTGTAGTACAGTAAATGAAATACCACCCTTGTTCAAGTACAATAGACAGAATTCCTCCCTTACCCGCAGAAAGTACAACAGATGAAATCACACTACTATTCAAGGAATACTGTAGATGAAATTCCTTCCCTTACTGTTACTGTGGGAATACAATATATGAAATCCCTCCCTTATTCAAAGAATACAGTAAATTTAATACCCTTCCTTGCACGGGGACTTGAATAAATGAAATTTCCTCATTTACTCAAAGAGTGCAGTAGATTCAGCCTCCTCAATTACTCTGAGAATGCAATCATTGAAATCTCTCCTTACTCAGAGAGTACAATAGAACATTCCTTTCCTCGCTCAGGACAAAAAAAAAGGAAATCCCTTCCATTACTTGTACAATACAGTAGCTGCAATCCACTCCATAACTCAGGGAGTGCAATAAATGTAAAAGCCACTCCCCTGCTAGGGGAGCACTAGAAATGATATTTCTACGCTTATTCAAGGAAAACCATCGATACAATCCCTCTTTACTCAGGTAACACAAAAAACGAAATCTCCTCCCTTAATCTGGGAATACAGTGGATAGGATTCTCTCCATTAATTAGGTAATACAAAAGAGGGAATCGTTACCCTTACTCAGCAACTCAGTAGATGGAATCCCATCCTTTTCTCATTAGTAGAACAGAAAGCATGCCCTCCTTAACTCAGAGAATACCTTTAATGGAATGGCCTCCCTTACTTAGGGAATACAATAGAGGAACTCCCCCATTACTAAGAGAGTAAATGAGATTGAATCCCCTTCCTTTTACAGGCAATACTTCTCTGGAATTCCTCCTACAGTCAGAGATTATAACTGAATCCTTACTTACGGAATGCAATTTATGAAACTTCTAATACAGGGGAATACAGTAGATCACATCCTCTCCCTTATTTATTAAGTACACGAGGGTCAAAGGCACGGCGGGCACTCTGATTTGCCCATAATTCTCTCGATCTCAAACAGTGCTACCAGATCACACGGTCCAAGGCAGACAGTAGGCACAGGCAGGCGAACCTATGACTTGGACCACACTCGTGATTTGCTATCCACCCACAAAATGGTAGCAGTGTCTGCCTGCAATGCATTTGCCCCTCGTGTGGAAAGGGCTTTACTCACGAAGTATGATGGATGTAATACCCTCCATTTCTAAATATGAGAATACAGTTGACTGGGTTGGACAAGGATATGGAATTTAGGCCAAAGACCAAGCACTCGGAGTGAAAATACAATGGATGGGATTCCCTTCCTTTACATAAGTAGTACAAATGGAATCGCCTTTCCTTACTCAGGGAATACATAGATGGAATACCTTCCATTTCTCAGGGATAAGACTAGACAGATTCCATCCCTTTCTCTGAAATTATAATAGTACAATAGATGGAATCCTCTTCCTTACTCAGGGAGGATAGTGGATGGAATTCCCTCCTTCATTCAAAGTATCATAAATGACACCCTCTCCTTTACTCAGTGAGTACAACTGACGTAATCTTCTCCATTACATTTAGTGATACAAGCATGAAATTTGGCATAACTGCTCATTTTAACCCCTTCTTTTGAAAAATCTAGGTGTCCGCGCAAATTTCAATAAGGCTTCCACTTTTCAAGATGGCCACTAGTTGCTTTGATTCCTGGCACTTTGAGTATATCATTGTTGAAATAAATACATCAATCATTATTCAGATATAATGTCTTTCTGGTTAGAAGAGTTAATTGAATATATCACCAGAGTTCCTAATACTATATTTACCATTGTGATTTAGATAGCGCACAAAATGGCCACCATGAAACGTTTGGCTTGATAACTCTGCAACTAGGAAAGATAGAGACGTGAAACTTTTATCTATGACCACATTTATGAGGCCAGGGAATCTGTTTCCAGTATTTCTATCGGGTTGTTATCAATATTACATCTTGGAAAGGGACCCCATAATGCTACTGAAAATTATACAAGCACAAGACTATAATGGAGTATGATAAAGTATCTTATCTATGTTCGAGCCCTGCCTCAATGTCTTTTTTAAAGCCTGAAATGAACGATAGATTTTAAAGATGCATGGTGTCACCCTTCAGTGTGACGAAATTCTCATTCTGAAGCATCGTTTGCAACATTATAGTTATAAATCACATTATGATTACAATGCAAAGTTACACCTCACATTAGCAGCTACACGAAGCTGAGCATTTAAGCCCAAGCCTGTAGCATTTGCACCTGCCACGGCAACCACACTTACAGCCACATTTTGTAAGATGTTCACAACTCTATGCAATGGGGGAGTTGGCTGTCCAGAAGACTTGACAGTCTCTGCCAATTTTTTCCCAACCCCAGCCAACTGGACTCTGTGCTTCTGGCTAACGCAGAATTACCTGACCCCATACACAACCTGCCTGCTAAGCTGAATGTTTGGAGAGTTGAAGCAGAGATGCTCTAGTTGAAGGATGGCCTCTTATGGCGTCTGCTTTCTGGCAAACAAGTCAAGTCTGGCCTCATACACATTGTCAACAGTGCTTGACCTGTCATGCATGAGGACCACAAACGTCTCCAGAATCTTCAAATCACGATCCTCGATGGTTAGTGGTAATTGCTGAGCTTGGGAAAAACATTGTTGTACAGGTTGTGAATGCTAATCCATCGAAGGCTCTGTCCTTGGCCAAATGCGAGCCACAGTTTCTGCAGACCCATGCTTTGCAGAGTTAGGAACACACTCAGGCCAATGACAAAGACATCTGTGCCATTGACTTTGACTTTGACCATGATAGACTTGCGGCTGTCTGCCACCTCATGAGAACATCTGACCAGTTTAAGTAGACTCACTTTGTGAGTGCCAAGTGCTTGGGTTCCCTTGGTCACAATAACCAAGTTTGATGCAGACATCTGAGCAATGTTGCCCACCCAGGAACAATGGCACATTGGTTGACATCATTACGTACCCATCATGTTCAGTATTTATGATGTACAGAGGCCAAGGGTGAAGTTAGACCTCCATTTTTCTTGTCTTACTGGCAAAGAAAACATTTTCTCTATAGAATCTATTCAGCATACATAACCATTACTTTCATTAGCCTGGTTACCCATTATAACTAATACAACACACAAAACAACTGACAAAAAGCAACTATACTTTTCTGTCGGTATGTAAGGAATAAATATGCGTGTGCGTGCGCACACACACATAGACATATATATATATATATATATATATATATATATATATATATATATATATATATCGAGCTACAAATGTCCTTTAATATCTAATTCGCTCTACCTAGGAATTAATATATTTTCATATATGTTTAACCGAAGGGGAATTCTTTGGGCGATAAGAGATTTGCCGGTTCAACGGCCGCGAACCATCGACACCTTCATATCCAGGACGACAGTGAAGCCTTAACCCACCCCGCCACCGCAAGAGGATAATTCCGAGGTAGAGTGAATTAGATATTAAAGGACATTTGCAGCTCGATATAAGTATATGAATCACGGTAATGTGAAATGACTTTATTGTAAAGACGTCATCTCTACGCTGAATCTGAATTGCACCTGATTCCCTGAATAACTATTCAGAAAAACGGTCATTTCAAAGCCAGGAAACCTGTTTACGCTTTTTCGTAGGACAAAATTAAAAATACCGAGAGGTGTAAGTGCATTACGTTAAGGGACTGAAAAGGGATGGAAGGGGCATTATGGTATACTTCATTAACAGCAGGGCGGGCGGGAGGGGGAGAGGCGCCATCAAAGCGCATAGTTTCCATACAGTTGAAACGACTGGAAGCGTGTCTGAGACATGAAAAGCGTCACGTACTGTATGCCAAGTCCTAATAGACACTGTACACACACGTGTTTATATATACACAGTGCGGCGTCCTTGCATATTACACCAAGAATTAGTTGGACGGTCAAAATATACATTTGTTTCCTAAGACTCCTTATTTACATGTTTTGCTTCAATCTTCCCAAAACCTTCCGCCAATTTACCATTCTCATTTCTTATTTCCTTTCTGGCATCCCATCCACACCTGTCTTTCCGCCAGACAACGAAAAGAGCTTTCAATCCTTAGGTTTCACATCATCACCTGAAGCCACAAATATCGCCCTTAATGATACCTGTAAAGGTCTTGTATTCCCCAGACGTCCTGAATTTCCATATATATTATTTTTTCCAAATACTATTGCTTTCTATACACCACTGGGTAAATAACACTTATATATATATATATAATATATATATCTATATAATATATATATATATATATATATAAATATATATATATATATATATATATATACACAAATTTGCTGAAGAGGATAAGGACTTTTCTGTTTATATAAGCACTTGCGGTTGTCCCTGAAGTCGTTCTGTCCTTTTCAGAACTATCGATGTTTTGATTTTGTTTATGCTGCTGTTGCTCTGTGGATGACTAAGTTGCTGCAGAGATATTGATAACAGACAATGTTAGCATCTCTTTCCTTTAGAGGACTTTGCAGTTTATTAATCGGGTACTTATTTTCCCTTTAAATGTTGCTAGCAACATTGAATTTTAAAGTCATGCGCGTGTTGATAGTATTTTGGGGTAACTTTTTTCTTTGTGGATTCGTAAAAGTAATTTGTGTTGTGTGTGTATATATAAGTTCTCTGTGCTTGATCATTTTTCCTCTTGGTCAGATTTAGATGTCATGCTGCATATTGTAACAAAAAACGATAACATATTTTATTTTTATTATTGTTCTTTTTGTTGTTGTTGTAAGTGACAATGATAGGAGTATTTGTAAGGTGAATGTTATTTATTCGAGCATTATGAGTTGCTTGCGTGGAATTGTGAATCTTCAACGATTCCATAATTACAGATAAGATCCATAATAATTAGAAATACTTCTATAATTACTAGAGATGATATGAGGAATTATAAAGAAAATTCGTATGAACTGAAGAAACATTATTTCGTAAAGTGTTTAGGGAAAGGCACTCAATAGTTTGAACAAATATAAAAATGAACCTTGACTTAGATCATGTAATCTCTGAAAAGAAGTAGAAATATCTTACTCGAAGTTTTCCAACTATAGACGTCCTATTGTTTGATGGAATCTCTGCATAAACAAAGCATCATTGCATAAGCAAATCTGTCTCCTCATACGTTGGCAGTCTATTATAAAAGCACCTCATAAATGGCTCAACTAAAGCTTTGTCAATAGTAGGTTAGTTGTACAAAGTTTAGTTATACAAACTTTAGTTACAGTATTTATGTAGATTTTGTAAATTTCGGTATCACAATTACGGGTTTCTGAAAAATTCCGCGTCAGGCTATTTATGCGGACCTAGTACCCTCAATGTTTTTGATGCTTTGCTACCTTGAAGCTCAAAACGAACATACTGACAGCTTGAAACCCCGCATTTATGGATTTATATAAACGAACCTTAGAACTTATTCATTTTGTTTTTTGAAAATTTTAAAATCGGCATTTACGCATATTTATCTCGATTTATCTACGGACTTTAATCATTTTTATGGTCAGAACTTAGGAATCTGCATGAAATAGAAGACCAGAATTTACGGACTTCTCGATTCCTATCAGCGTCATAAGCGGATGTCTGAAAGCTCCAGAAGCAGCATTCATACATTTATGTAAACTTTAACACTCAAATAAAATGGTTGCTGCAAATTTCAGCGCAAGAATAGTAGTGATGATCTGCGTAAATTACCAATTCATTCTTTATATTTTCTAGCTTCAACTGGAGAAATGGAGGTGAAATGGACTTGGCTATAAAGATTACTGATTGCCTGAATATTTTTCTCGCTTGATTAATATGTTATTACTGATTTTGTAGTTATTTATCTCTATATTTTTAGCGCTATTGTATTCGATTCTCTTATAGCTTTATATAAGTTTACGACTTTTAGTCCTGGGATTGAAGCCACATATGTAATGCCTTTCCAATGATTGGTGAATACGTATTTGTAATTTTATTTAAGAAGCAAAGGATAAAATTTCGTATAGTTTATTACAAGAATAAGGGAGGGGATTAAATCTATTGTATTACTAATTAGTGCAGCAGATAAAATCCTTTTTTCTTCAGTTAATGACACAAGCATGAAATTTCGTACTTGTCTTTTTCATAGACCACTTTTTGAAAATGACTGGGTGTCCACTCAGAATTCCAAAGTGGCTGGCGTTTTTCAAGGTGGCGCTAGTCAAGGCTTTAACATGGGACTCGTGTGCCTCTGGTCATGTCATGTTTTTATGTTTTTATGTTTTTATGCAGTCATCAACCAAGCAAAAGTAAAATGTATTTCTGTTAAGGATTGCATATAGCAATGATGACATCCAATACGGCAGCCAAAAACCTTAAATAATCGCGTCTCAGGATTCAGTAGGCATGGAAAAATGTCTCCGTGTTCAATATAATAGTTTGTAAGTTTATATATAATTTAGGTGGTGATGATTTTATCTTTATTTTTAGTTTAAAAGAATGAATGTCAGCGCACAGCCAAAGCACATTGGTGACTTCACTGCTGTGTAACTCAGCATCGGGTTCAGTGTCAGCTAATCTTGCTTTACTTACGCTGTACATAGCTTTGCTTTAGTGTAGTTTAGTGTCCCAAATACTGTATGATAGCCCGATATCAATTTGCTAGTAGAAAATATATATATATATATATATATATATATATATATATATATATATATATATATATATATATATATATATGGTAGATCTAGTTAGACAGCCCCGCCTGAACTGACAGGAGGTGCCAGCGTGGGAGAGCCGAGCCAAGGGTGAGTGGGGCTCGAAATGGCTTGTTCATGTACTTACCTGGATGGTGGCCAGATCACACGGGACTTAAATGGCACTGTATGAATGATTGGGCTAGGTGTAGGGTGACTGAACCTAGTTGCATTCCATACTTCAATGTGCATATCAGATTAAGGTGGTATAAGGATAACCCCTCTGAGTTAACCAAGAGCTCATAATGACAAGTGTAAATTCAATCACTAGCAAAAGGAAGACCGACTCCGAGCAAATGCTTTCTTTGCCAGTATGACAAGAAAAATGAAGGTCTAACTTCACCCTTGGCCTCTGTACATCATAAATACTGAACATGATGGGTACATAATGATGTCAACCAATGTGTCATTGTTCCAGGCTGGGCAAGACAGCTCAGATGGCTGCATCAAACTTGGTTATTGTGACCCCCAAACATTCATTCGCTGGACACGCCTCTACATGACACTGTTGTTTCCTGAATATGACGGCAGACCTTCCACTCAGTCCAGCACTGTCTCAAAGCTTTCTCTATTCCTTCCATCCTTGCTTCCCAGGCATCTAAAATACCAAACACTTTCATCTATACACGGTACTCCTATGTCTTCACTGGGCCAGACCACCTCAAATACTCAGATCAATCTTTCCATCAACCTTTCACCACATCGCTGTATCACTACATTTCTCAGTCTTTCAAAGCTTCTTACCCTACATGTTCTACACAAACAATTCATCCTAATATCTCCACCTTTCTTTCATTTCCTACTAACTTCTTTATTTCTCTAGCATAACAATTAAATTATTCAGTAATCCTTTCATATATTTACATTACTGATACTATTCACTTTACAGATACTATTGTGCACATTCTTCTACCTTCATCGCTTCACTTATATAGTCAGCAATTCGTTTATCACATTTTCTCTTTTTACCAAAGCAGATTTTTCGCTATTATTCGTCCATCATGGCTGACACTCCCGACTTCCTGATTTCCACTTACATTAATAATATCATTCTTGTTTAACATTTACCTCGATTCTGCTTCTTTTACAAACGCTTTCCAGCTCCTATCATCACTTTCCACCGCATCATCTGAACACTTCTTGCACCTTTATTCTTTCTTCTTGATCTGACTTCTCCATTCATTCCACCCAGTATAAAAATGCCATTTGTCAGTATTTATTTTTCAGTCGTTAGTGTGCACGCGCATCTCTTAATGTAATTAACCTAAAAGTGAGTCATTACTTATTACCTACGATGATGATCTAAAGAATATGTCCGTTCTCCCTATTGTTATTCGTCATCTTTATCTCCAACCCCTTCTTCCCCACTACCTTTTATCACAATTTCTAACAGCTGCACCCTCTAAACTCATATTATAATTTGGATAAAGACCCATTTATGCTCGAATGGGAAAAAGAAATCAGAGCAAAGGACGGCGCGTTCAAAGGGAAGCAAAATACCTGGAGTAAATGGAACGAAGATTGAAAACAAAAAATAATCAAAGGAGTGCTATCCAGCATAACAATTGGGAACGGTCTGCGTATACTCGGGGGCGGAGAGAGAGAGAGAGAGAGAGAGAGAGAGAGAGAGAGAGAGAGAGAGAGAGAGAGAGAGAGGCGGGGGGAGGAAGCACAAAGCAACAGAAAAAAAATTAATTACAGTTATAAGAGCAACTGTAGTCTACCTGTACTACTACTAAGAACATATGTGGTTTTGATGCTGAATCCTATTCAATACAGACCTAAGTCAGATTCTTATATATATGCAATGAATATGTAATAACGTAATTGTTAATATGTATTTGAAGTTATAATAATAATAATAATAATAATAATAATAATAATAATAATAATAATAATAATAATAATAATAATAATAATAATAATAATAATAATAATAATAATAATTCTTTTATGAGATCGTTTAAATGATTCCAATATTAATTAGTGATGAAGCGAGAGAGAGAGAGAATTGAGATTGTAGTCATGTGGTATGTATTCTATGAAAAAGATACTTGAATTTTTTTGCATCCAGAGGTGGCGTGATGTATGAAGTTGTCAGTTTGCCGTTTGGCGGCAAAATGCTTGATCCACTTAAGGATTTCAAAATGTTTATGTTTTTGCCCTAATATCCCATTGAAGATTTATGTTTGTAAAATTGTTTTTTTGTGTTGTTCGAGATAATATTATATGTTCGTGTGTAAGTACTTCATGCCGAGTCAGGTGTGGTTGATCCTGATGACTTATCACTTGCTTTACGTCCATCGGGACGAGGAGAATGTCCCATGAATTACGTGTAGCTATCCCGAAGAAAGCTATCAAATCCACGACCAATAATAAATTTTGGTTTAATAATTCATGTAACGAAGACAAGTTCAACGTAGAGAGACGTAACTTTACTTTCAACAGTCAAAAAGCTCTTCACAGATTTACTGAGAGAAATTATTCTTATTTTAAAGCAAATCAGGAGAAACTATCACACAAGTCTCATCTTTAGTTGACCAAGTTACATTCCTCCATCTTTGGGCTTAGTCCATTTCCAGTCCTTCACTAGTTAATGGTTGATAACTGCTGACCCACACAGGACAGTACATGCTAAGGTCTCTGATACCGATGTCTTCGGCTGGTGTCCATTTTCCTGTGATATTGAGCAACTTCTACCTGAATTTGTCTTCCGTTCGTTGAATAAACGTAGACCGAGCCAAAATACCAACCAGGGATTTGCCTTTGAAGGATCTCTCTCTCTCTCTCTCTCTCTCTCTCTCTCTCTCTCTCTCTCTCTCTCTCTCTCTCTGTGTACCTATCAAACGTCTTGGAGCTTTTTCATTTGCCTATCAAACCTCTTGGAGTTTTTTTTAACGTAACATGCTGGTATTTGCGACAGTAGTATAGCAATAGATATTACTCTACTTAGATTTCCAAAGGGCTTTGACAAAGTTCCACACCAGAAACTTATGACAAAAGTTAGAGCTATAGGAATTGTAGGAGAAATAGTAAACTGGGTCGAAGACTGGCTAACTTATAGAAAGGAGAGTAGTAATAAATGGTGAAGAATCAAAATGGCCTAATGTGACAAGCGGGTTCTTCAGAGTTCTGTCCTTGACCCTCTCTTGATTTTTATTTACATTCATGACAGTGATGTAGGTTTAACTTGCAGGATAGCCAAATTTGCAGATGACACCAAATTAGGTATAAATTCAGCAGACCCAGATACAGTAAAAAGTTTAAGAAATGATCTAAAGAAAATAGAAGAGTGGTCAAAAACAAGGCAAGTGCCTTTCAACTTAGATAAGTGTAAAGAGTTACAAATAGGAACAAACACCCCTCAAGCCAACTACATGCTGTTTGGGAATAATAGAAATAGTGTAGAACAAAGCAGCGCATAAAAGCTAAAAAGAAGGCACAGAAACTAGTGGGATACATAAAGCGGCAGTTCAAATACAGAAACAAGGAAACGGTGCTCTACACATCGATAGTTAGACCTCATCTTGAATGTGCAGTACAGTTTTGGTCACCAACACTAAGAAAGGACATAAATAGATTAGAAGGGGTACAAGCAAGAGCCACAAAATTAATTCCATCCCTCAGGAAAATAGGTTACCAAAGAAGACTAGTGAGCCTGAACATGTATGGCTTAGAAACACGACGACTGAGAAGACAACTAATAGAAACATTCAAAATACTGAAAGGCATGAAGAAAGTAGACAGTAACCTATTTACGTTAAACGAAAACCAGACAAGAAATAATGGATGGAAACTAGACCTGAAGAGGTACAACACACCCCATTGTGGCTACTTCATTATATAAAAGATATGTGACACATGGAATAAACTGCCACCAGAAGTTGTAAACAGCAACAGTGTGGAAGAGTTTAAAAGAAAGCCAGAAAAAAATCATTAGGACATTGTGAATGAACAGTAAAACCTGCTCCAAGAGATAAGTGAGCACACGATGTCTCCCCGGATGGACAATTAAGTCTTTGAGACATCCTAATCCTTGTAACGCCTTTCAATTCGACCTTTAGTATATTTTTACAGAAGCGCTCTCACAGTCACATGCACTATTTAAATGAAGATGCCCAAAGCTGAACACTCTTTTAGAACTAAACACTTAAGAAAGTGTTGCAGTTCGTACCTCCTTGTCTCTTTTCCCACTCACAAGGATTTCAGCATGACCCAACTGTAACAGATACTTCTTGTGAAATGAGAAACGGAAAAGCTATTCTTCGCCCTTTCGAAATATAAAGGATAATGAATGTGAAACAGATTCAATGAGCGCATAACGCCGAGTGCTGAGCCAATTGGCCTCACCTGAATTTCCTTATACATTTATGGCAGTAAATTAGTCTATGTATGCCCACTGCATATTACTACTAACAATAATAATTTTCATAACACTCCTCATTTAAAGACCGCTCACACAATTAATGATATTGATTCAGGCTACCTTTACGATAAAGGTGAACGTCTCGTAATGTATTCTCCGTTGGGGTTAACTTTTAAGAGTTTAGGGTTAAATTTCCTCCGGTTCCTTATCAAAAGGTGATGTTTGATATAAAAGCCTTCACGGTTTAGTTCTTTCATTACACTTACAAACCTACGGGATCTCAAAAGCCTTTCGGGTGGAGGAAAGGGGAAACATAATAAGGGTGGAAGTGTAACTCAATTCACCATTCTCACCGCAAAGCATGAAGTAGAATGCCATCTTTCAAATTCTTTTTTTAAGGGCGCTTGTCTTACCACAGGAGCAAGATGATGAATAATATATTTATTAAGGGACAAAGTCCCCTTCTTAACTTTCACATAACTTCTCTTTGTCACGACAGGACCTTTTAATGACAAGGGAAAATAACGGTTGCATATCAACAGGTAAAATTGGCACTCACAAAAAGAGTAAGAAAATACGCTATTGAACTGCATGGCCCGCACAAATCTGGATTCTAGGTAGCACTTATTTCTGTGTATGTTTAAATTATCTGTCACTTTGCACATAACTTGCCTTTTCCCTAGCAGCAAACAGAATTCGCAACTTTCTACCATAAACTGAGTACAATTGACCTTATTACAACAAGTTAAGCATTAATATATATATTATATATATATATATTATATATATATATTATATATATATATATATATATATATAGATATTATATTATATTATTATATATATATAAATATTATCATCTTATATAAGTAAATGAAGAGGGAGAGGTTTAAGAAAACCACGCGCTCTAACACTCTTACTCACAATATTACATAATTTAACTGGATTTAATTTTTTGAATATCTGTTTTGGTAATAAAACACCATGCAACAATGGGTAATAATCAGAAGCATAAAGAGAAAAAGAAGC
This sequence comes from Macrobrachium nipponense, assembly GCF_015104395.2. Lineage (NCBI taxonomy): Eukaryota > Metazoa > Arthropoda > Malacostraca > Decapoda > Palaemonidae > Macrobrachium > Macrobrachium nipponense. The sequence goes on along the minus strand of NC_087206.1, from coordinate 53,697,497 downwards.
TTGAATGCAGACAAAAAATATGTTGATAAGCAGATTCTAAATATAAATGTAGGGACAAAATGAAAGGTAAACGGACACATATGCTCATTCTCTCTCTCTCTCTCTCTCTCTCTCTCTCTCTCTCTCTCTCTCTCTCTCTCTGAGCACTCACTAGCCGAAAGAAAAAACAATGCACCCAACCTACAACAAAATCCCTCGCCGGTCACCATTTATAAAATTCTTCGTGAACTGAAAGACGTTAACGAAAAACTCACCATAAAAGATTCAGAAATTAACGAATTAAAAATCATGCGAAAGACTGCACATGTAAACTATAAGTAGACGAAGGTTAGCCAGAGAGCAACCAATTAATTCCTGCCGGTGTAAACGAAAAGATACTTCTCGGAGACGAAAATTTGCATGAAGTACACTGATTTGATCTGGGAGGCAACTGCACAGCGAAGGCTATTAGGGAAACACCATCGATCTGAGCAGGATGCTGGGTGAGCGCGAAGCTCGACTGGCGGACGCCTTCAAAGTGCATTATTCACTGAGACACAAATGACCTAATTGAAAAGAGGGAACTAAATAATGTATTAGATGACGTAGGATCCTTAACCTCAGAACTGAAACGTAAAAAAGGGAACATCGACCTATATGCATGTGAACTTGTGCCCAGTCTGACAACAACTTAAGGAATGGTGTTCTGTAAACGGAGTAAACTTCATTAAAACGAACCAAGTTTCAGGTTGGGCATTGGTGAAATTGAAGATATTGTGCTTTGATGACAAAGAGGAATTTCCTGATTCAGTCCTGAATAGGTATGGTGTACTACGATTTATATTAATCATAAACAAACAGTGCAGTTTTCTGAAACTGCGGTAATACGAAAGCCCACACACAAATCAAGCAGACTTATGTTTATTACGTTTCAGTCTCGAATCCTCTGTAGAAATAGACATTTTAACATCCAAAGGGCGTTCGAGTCTGGGGAAGTTAGACAAATAAAAACACTTCATTACTCTGAATCCAATAGGCACAACTACAGATTTCACGGTATACAACAACGTGAGACTTACGAGATTCTCAGTATTGCAACTTCCAAACAAACAACAGTTGCAAAAGAGGTTGCAATAACTGTGGTGAACATAATCATAGACGATCAAATTGCCGTGACGATCACAGAATTAGATGCAATAATTGTTATAACTATGGTCAAAAAAGAGGTAGGTGCAATGTAAAATATTATTAGGTGACAGGCCATGTAGGCAGTGCCGTCACCTCTGTATGGCCAATGTTTGAAAAAAGTGAACCTTTAACAATGAGGTGTTTAAATGTTCTATCATTACTTTGCCATTTCGATGCAATGGAATTTACGTTACAGGAAGATGATATTGACATTTAATGCATATGTGAGACTTGGCCTGTATCTTCACCGGATGATCAATATTTTTTTAAGTCTTAAGTATAATGTTGTCAGATGTAATACTGGACAAGGCTCAGGAGGATGTACGTGCACTCGTGAAAGCCTGAAATTCACAACAATAGATAATACTGACGTGGAAAATTCCGAGGCTACTAAGGATGTGTAGTTGCAGATTCAACAGAAACTTTCAGAAGCCGTAAAAATTATGTCGTCAATATATTTTGGATATACTGATGAGTAGAATTTCAACTTTGAACGAAATATCACTAATAATGTAAATATTCAAGTTGGCATTCTTACAGATTTATTAAATAGTTCTTCACTAGTGAGCCCCAGTTGAAACAACTGAAATAACTCATCCTTCTGCCCCTTGGACTGGTGATAATTTAAAAATGTGTCTGGCAGAAAAATATAATTAAAATTTAAACTTACAACCGACAGGGCTAACTAATAATTAGACAATGAATTTAAGCAGACTAAGAAACAGGTGGAACATTGCCTACGTAATGCTAAGGTAAACCATTTCAGAAACATGTTTAATAATAGCAAAGGCAACAGTAGACCTATTTGGCAGGTATTTGGAAAACGAGATTCCTGGTTTCAGAAACAAATAGTACTTTCGATGACCCTCTTAAAAAAGCAGCAGATTTTAACCTGTGTTTGTCACTGTGGGAGAGACGGCTTTTCGGAAATCATAAGAAGGTATGAAGGATGAAATAGCATATGAAGAGAGAATAAACAGTAATTTTCAGTCTTCAAGTATTTCAGATATTCGACCTCAACCTGTGGACGGTCACACAGTTGTTTTAGCATTCAAAGAGCTACGTGAAGGAAATTCGCACAAGTCAGATGGCATTTCATATAATTATTTAAGAGACGCTCTTCTTGTTTTGATCTTTTATATTTCAATTTATCATTAATACGTCCATTGGTACCGGTCTCTTCCCAAAATTTTGGAAACAACCTCATGTCATTCCTTTACACAAAAGGGCTATGCTCACAAAGTAGGGAATTGTCGCACCAATTTGTTCAATTCCATAAAATAAAATAAAATAAATAAAAAAATTCTTGAAAAACTCGTTTTTGGAGAATATGGGATTATTGTCAAATATCCAATATGGTATTATTCTTAAATATCCACGGCTTTGCAGTACAGTTATCAACAAATCAGCACTTATGAAAGTTAATTAATATACATATGAAAACATCGACAGCCCTAAAAATGAATTCTACTACTCGACCTTTCTACGGCTTTTCATAGTGTATCTCACTCAATACTCATTCACAACTATGAACAACTGCATATCGACGGGTTCTGGTTTAATGACTTCTCACAAACGGAGTTCAGTCAGTAAGAATTGATTCAGTTTTGTTATCTCCAAGGAGCGATGGATATGGCTTGCCACAGGGCTTAATCGTAGGGCCTTTACTGTTATTTTTATTTACATTAGTGACATGGCAAATATACTAAGTAAATACAATTTAATGAACTGGAAGACTTCTAAATCAAGCAAAAAATGATTTCCAAGTGAATGGCTTACATGTCAATGAATAAAGCCCAGTGTATATTTATAGAACCACGCAAGTTGATATCTAGAATATCTGCAAATGTAACAATACTCTTTGATAAGACACCTATCACACAATCGCGAACAGGAAAAATCTTGGTGTGTAAATGTATAAATATAGGCTTCTGATCACCACATCAGCTACAGAGTAAAAAAAGTAAATGGTATATTATTCTTTCTAAACCGCATTAAAGACAGGTTAAATAAGACAACTCGATTCACAATAATGGAGTTGTAGGCCTTTGAGCTTGATCTAATAATGCAGCAGAATATGGGGAATGATAACCAAGAAACAAATAGACATGGTTAAGAACGCTCAAAATTTCGCAGCTAAAATAGCTAGCTTATAGAAGGGCTAGGAAATATCATATTTCACCAATTTTGATGGAGTTCGAGTGGATGAATAGAGAGAATAATAACTTTTGACATTTGTTTGTTTACATATAAGTTTGCAATCATTTACTTCCCAACTGGCTTTTTGAATTCCCCGCGTAGGACCTAGTACTCGCCAGTCGAACGACCTCTTAATAAGTCGAACACTACTAAAACGAGAACTAAAGCGATATCGATTAAGGGGCCAAGGGTCTGGGACAGCATCTCAACTGATATTAAGACTGCGCCTGCAATCAAGGTTTTCAAGAGAAATTTAAAATCACATTTTCTCGAAAATGAATAATAGTATAGAGGAATAAATAGAAGCAGTAATAAGTGGTTTGGTTTCTTCGCGAGTTTTTAGCGCCTTTGTTGCAAGTTTTTGCTTGCATTTTTACTATGTTGTACTTTTAATGAATAGATGTTTTGCAAGCGTGTTTTGCATTTTAAATCAACGTTAAATGGTGGTCTTAACTACTGAAGATGAAGCTAATTAGGTACAGTAAGTCATTTACTATCCTTCAAGTTTTTACATTGTTTGAAAATGCTTTCAATTGTCATTTAATTCTTATCTTAATTTTCATGCTTAGGTCATTCAATACAGTAAAGATGTGTTTACACAGTTACAGGTTTAGGTAACTTATGACTTTAAAACGGCAATACTTATATATTCAAATGTTTTAGATTTTAAATTTTAATCATAAGTGTTCCTCAAAAAGGGCGAGCTATTTGTATTTTACCTGATGAGATGTTCTAAGAAACAACGGTCTGTCAGTAATTGAATCCCTAGTATTTTTTTTTTATTATTGTATATTGTAAGTTTTATTGTTTAAGCTTCCCCCTGCACCTCTGATAGCACTAATATATAGAAAATTAAGGTTGTGAATTAAGTCTGACTCAGATGTTGCTGGCAAGACTGCTCGGCCTGTTCAGCAATATGGACTATTTTTTCATAAAATTATAGAGACCACATATTTAGTTCAAAGTATTAAAAGGTCATATACCTTTCTATCATGTAAACAAATGACATTGACTAATCCTGTTCATTTTACATTGTACGGCCGCGCTATATTAACATTTCTGTCGTTTGGATCTTCATTGCTAGTCTAAAGGTATTTCATGTAGTAAATACATCATTTCGCTTTTTTATAACTCTTGGTAATTTATCAATTTAAAATGGTTTCTCAGTAAATTACTGTTTTAAGCCGATTAACTTTTTTATGATTTTGTTGTTTTTAATGATTTTAATTATAGGTATTGTTTGTGGAATGACGCAGGCATGTACATTTGACTTTATGATATAAATTACATGTATATGGTATTTTGTTAGTCAATGGACGTTGTATATATTTTCAAAATATGGCATATAGAATGACCATTGTAAAATTAAAATAAGCCTAATTTTACTCTCTCTCTCTCTCTCTCTCTCTCCTCTCTTCTCTCTTTCCGCCTCTGCTCTCCTCTCTCTTTTCTTTCTCTCTCTCTCTCTCTCTCTCTCTCTCTCTCTCTCTCCACGTGTATTTATCTATCTATATATATTATCCTGGGATGGCGCACCTCTACATTTCCTCTCCCCTGTTACGTATCCATCAACTTACTTAAAAGAGGCTGCCAGAACCACCTGCCAGAGAAAGGCTCCATTAAGAAATGTACACTTTTCCCACCTGGAAATCGTTAAAAAAAAAAAATAAACACACACACACACACACAGTCACACACTTCCCACTATATGGGCCAGCACATTCATAGTCCCATTAAACAAAAGCGTGGCACTTAAGTGTCCCCAATACATCTAACACTAAGAGCTTTTCGTGTCAACAGCAGCACGAGGTATTTAAAACGTTGGTGCCATTAAGGCATTGGAAATGAATAAGGTACGTATGTACCTGGACAAACACGATAAAGACCATATTTTCCATTTTGGATTTTACGCGGAGTTGTCATACAACAATTAAATGTAACTGCGATATAACAGTGCATTACTCTACTTTATAAGAAAACCAGCAGAGTCTAGTATGTTGACTATGGTTATATACAAATGTTGAACGCCCTAGTCACAGCAGACGAATAAGAGCTATGGCACTGCGCGCGCTCACCAGCTGAAGTTACTATATATGTTTCTATGATATATTTTCGACAGTCACGGAAGACCTGGAATCTCTGGAGGTCGGTTACTGTGAAATCATCATTCGTCATCACAAAGAGGTCATTCCCATTAAGACGAATTAGGTTTCGCTACAGAGATCGAATACCTCATTAAGAAAGCTTTCTGCCATATCTGACCTCTTAGCACTGCCATTATTTCTAATAATATTTAGAAATATCTGAAATATATTCCTTATGTATATTAATAAACAAGTTCAAATTAAAGAATTTATTTACATAAACTGAGCTTTGATACAAGGCTAATTCCAAAACTTGTACAAATTACTTGCAATATATCCTGTACTGTAATATATCCTAAGCTTAGAAAATCTAGCATTATCGTACCAGATATTAACTCTCTGATACTTAAAATTCGCAAGTCAATCAATTCAATAAACCATTTACATTTTCCCCAGGTCTCCTGTTTTGGATTATAAGTTTTTTAGGAAGTGCAAGTGGCAAAACTCACTGAACCATAATGAAAATGTTTTTTCTTGGCTCCTCTTTTATCTGATTGTTTACCTGCTACAATATTTTGCACATTATTCCGGAAGAGAAAAGAGCTAGTGGTCATCCAGCTACTTAAAATGACTCATTGGTTAAACTAGCTAGCGTCGTTATCATTCACTGGTTAACATTTCTTCGCTGACGTATTTAAAAATATTCTCATGTTTCCAGTCTCTTCAAATGATCCTTGTATTCTTGAAAGGACTGCTTTGGAGGTTATAGAACTTTCAGGCTTTTTACATTAAAATGTGAGCCTTCTTTCTTTCACCCTTCTTACATTTGGGCCCTCTATTATTTGGAAGCATTTCCAGGGCCTTTTTGGCCTGTTTCCTAAGAAAAGTTTCCATTTTGAACAGCAGCGCCATATGCTTCCAGTGGGACTTTGCAGCAAGACAATGAACGCTACGAACGGTTCATGGGGGTTGTACACATATACAGGATCATAAGGCTACTGGATAATGTCCATAAAGTGAAGCACAACAATTTCCGCAAAAGCAATCCATAAGAAAGAGCTATAAGGTAAAACGAAATTAATTGCAAGAAGGGAAAAATAACGCACGCAATCTGCAAGTCTTCAATAAAGTCATCCAGATTTTAATTGCAATCAAATACGTCATTACAGAAACTAAATACTGGAGATACTCGAGGTTTCTCAAATAGTAAAAAATAAAGATTGAGACCGTCTAAGACACGTTTCCTCAGATAAGATGGGGAAAAGACAAAAAGGGGGTTCAATTAAGACTTCAAAAGACGTCCTTAGCCGTACACAATAGGCTGAAAGAAGAAAATGGAGTCAGAGAAGTTTCAATTAAAGATAACAAAAGATAACGTAAAAGTATTTGAAGCAATCACGGTTATGTCGAATTGACCAGCTTGGATGCGAGTAGTTCCCCGGAATCCTTAATTCTACAAGAAATTGCTCCAAATGATCCAATACACTGGTCATTACGATTAAGTCTGATGTCGGAAGCTATCTTTTTCAACTGTACTCCATATACGATATTGGAACACTTTGCCCTTAGTACTGAGCCTCAAGAACTAGTGCCCGATAATCGCTTCGCAGGAAGTCAGCATAAACATTCGGCTAGTGTCCCACGATGTCACAATATTATGTAAAGCTGTGGTAGCGTGATCTCAGGCTCCAAGGGGCTGCTCCAGAAGCAAGAGGCCGCGTTGGTATAAGATCAGATTATGGAAGAATCGTTCTCGTTGCTGCTGCCAATGATTTATTTTTGAAAGTGTTATTCATCATAACCTTAGTTGTTGTTTTGATGATTACCAATGCACAATCTATTTGTAGCCATTAATTATTCCGTGCGAGCGTGTTCTGCAAAAGTAAATAAAAGTCCGGTACAAAGCACATTCAAGTAATGCAACAGCGAAAACATGTCAGTAGAAACAAATATAACAAGGCAAAGTTGAACAAGACAACAAATGATGAATTATAAGATGAAATTAGACCAGAAATACAAATGTAATATGCATTGAATGTATACGTATGTATGTATATACATATATATATATATATATATATATATATACTATATATATATATATATAATATATATATATATATATGTGTGTGTGTGTGTGTGTGTGTGTGTGTGTGTGTGTGTGTGGGGTTTTGTGTGTATATTGTATATATGTGTGTATAAGTATATATAAAATTGTCTTCACGCCGTGTGATAATCTTTCTGGTGCTTTATCTTCCACAAACCTCCACTCATCTCTAGCTTCCCTCCCCATAGTTCTGAACCAAGTGTGGCCTAGTGCTCCAGCTCATCTGGTCCCCAAAGGAGCCAGGCTGACACTATCATTACCTATTCTCCAAGGATTGTGAGAAAGACATATCCAAACCATCTCCCTCTCACTTTCATTATTATCTTAGCAATGTAGCAATGTAGGGAACTTCCATATCTTTCCTTATTATCAAATCGACAAATTGTTTCAGATATACTTTCACCCTCATACCATGAATACGTGTAGCAAATCCAGTTAGACATAAAAGGTTTATAATTTCAATTTCATATGCAATGTCAATCTATTTTAGTCCTAAATCTTATTCAGCTTGACCATTGTTTAATCTGCCTTTTTAGTCGAAGTTTTTCACCAAATTCTATCTCCTAAGGGCCCGCACTGGATATCACTACTCCTCAATATTTGAAACTTTCAACCTTGTACATTTAATCTTCATCTAATGCTATTTCTGTCTTCACTACTGCACTTCTTTGCAAATTCATTTTGAGTTCCATCTCTAAATATATAATGAATTTCATTAAGAAAAATTTAAAACCTCATGTTATGTTGCTGCTTAGAATATTGTTTGCTTTTTCTAAGGCTGCCGACTTTCTACCATTATTCCAGGCTAGAACTCCCATTCCATTTCCGGACACTTTTCGAATAAGAAATCCCCGGCCTCAACTGTGACATATCCTATATTGGATTTACAGGTAAATCACCCTCAGAGAGAATATTACAACACAAACATTAAGTAAGACGTCAACAGAGCTCAGACATTTTCAATCATATAAATGAGCAGAATTATTAAATAAACAGAAATATGTTATGTATAATTTATAACAACAATTGTCAGTTTAAAAGGCCAGAAGTTAGAATCACCACTTATGAAACAAAGAAATACGATGAACCTAACCTTCAGCTATACAAATACCATTCATCTGTACCTCTTAATCCACTATCAGTTCGTTGAAGGAGGCATTAGTTTCCGAAATATAACACAAGATAATCTACTCTCATTCGTGTTTTTATGAGCAACATATATATGTGCATATATATGTATATGTATATATATATATATATATATATATATATATATATATATATATATAATATATATATGTGTGTGTGTGTGTGTGTCTGTGTGTGTGTGTGTGTGTGTGTAACTGAATCACGAAAGTTTGGAACGTGCTAAATCCATAAATAAAAGGCATAAGTCACGAAGGAAAAATAAACTACGGATTTTCTGCAAGATCTTTCGACTCGACGTCCTTTACTCAGCTGAGTAAAGGACGTCGAGTCGAAAAATCTTGCAGAAACTCCGTTGTTTATTTTTCCCTCGTGACTTATACCTTTATATATATATATATATATATATATATATATATATATATATATATATATATATATATATACACGCGCAGCAGCATTGGTGACGACATCAATCAGCAGTTCTACCAAGAGAACGAAAATTTCACCAAGATGTCCCGGTGATCTGTACGTGCAATTTTACCGTGTTCACTCTCAACGAGGGATACTGTAGGCCTACGCTGAAGCCATCTGCCAGGAAAGCCAAGGTAGAAAATAGTAGCTTTCAGTGAAAAAAGGTCTGAACCATTGTTTAAACGTTGCATGCATTAAGCATGACCTACTAGGGCGCGCGTAAATACTAGTGGGTTTATCCTACACCTATTCTATGCTCTTTCTCTGGTCTTTTTATAAATATCACCAATCTGCCCTTTTTAGACATTTTATGTCTTATCTCAGTCACCATAACATCAACTTAGAAAGTATAATATAATTGTGAACAACACTAAGTTCATAATTATCTTTCCCTGATAAAGAGGACAGTACCTTCATACAGTATTAACTATCAAACACTCAAGAGTTGATTATTAAAGCAATACTTTTCCCATTCCGTCTACCGGCCAACTCCACTCTAAGAGCATTCCAACTGAAAAACTCACCATTGTGGCTCTTCCACACACGAATGTTCCCGATGGAAGCTATTTTTAGGCAAAGGTTATGGTCAAGGTCAGATTATTACTAACCTTGGTGTCTTCTGAAAGTGCTCTCTCTCTCTCTCTCTCTCTCTCTCTCTGAATAGTTCGAAAATCATGGTCAATCTTGATATTTCGAAAATTATGGTCAAGGTTAGCGCTGTGTACTGTAGAGAACCTGCAGAATCTGGACCTACAATCTAACCTTGTGGCAGGCAAAGTACTCATATAAAGCCAAAGAACATAATAAATGGAACACAGCCGACGATCTCCCTTCATGTAAACCAATGAATAATGATCTACATTCTGCCAAGTTAGACCTCATGTAAGAGCTGGGATGACAAGGCAAGAGTGACAAACAGACAGACGGAAGGACAATCTAGTCTCCCTAACACTGTCGGTGGGGGACTTTCGATATTCTCTATCAAGTACGGTCATTCAGCTTGATAAGAACGAAAATAGAGGCACGAAATTCATAATACTATAAGCATGTATTTGAACGCATCACGATAAATGTATTATTAATATATCCCCCGACTAGGATGAAAAATAGAATAAGAATAAAAAGTTTTTCTTCAGAGGGATCATCATTTCTTTACATTATGAAATGTTTGGCTATAAACTTTGAAATACAAAAATAAAACACTTGAAAGTAACTAGGGAGAATTAACTATATTACTCTCTCTCTCTCTCTCTCTCTCTCTCTCTCTCTCTTATCCAGCTTAGCTCCTTCCCAGCCATTGTAAACCAACGATATGATGATTAGCTACCGGTGTGTAGAAGAGAAAGGGAGGAGGAGGGCTAAGCGAAGTTACTTTACGTTACTAATTCCACCTCACCACCCTCAGCTTAATCAATATCTCTAATACTGCGAAAGTGTACAGAACGTCACTGTAGCTTTAATTCAATTTCTTCCAAAAAAGTAAAATGTGGAGGAAGGCAAAAAACTGAGAGAATTGTTATATAAGAGAGATGTACATTATTTTCCACATATCTGCACTGCAATTGTCAGTTCTTATACAATTCTCAGTTCCTGGCCCCTTCACAAAGCGGAAACGGAAGGGAGAAATGAAGTGGTGGAAGAAACGCGAACAGCTCCCCTGGGAAACATCGAGTGGGAGGTCAACGAGAGGGGCACCGGGAAGGAAGGGGAGAACGGAGCGAGAATTTGGCATCGGATCCACATTAAACGCCGTGAAAGGCAAACGCGGAGAGGAACGGCCAATAAAAGCCCATCGCCCAAACCGGTCACTAAAATGTGGACGATGTGTCTACGACGTGGAACGCCGGTAATACAGGTGATGTAGGTGAGGGGCTGAAATGGTTAGACTGCTCCAGACAACGACGGCCAGAAAATATGTGAGGGGCACACATACCGTACGGAATAGAAGGGATGGATACACATATGAACTTATATTCAACAAAGATAACCATGAAAATATTTATCGAGGCGTAGCTAATAAAAATGATATATGCATAAATGTACATAAAATCAACTGCTAGTCCTAATAAGGATGAAAAATGACAAGGTACACATGTAATACAAAATAAATTACACACACAGAAATATAAAGTAAACAGATAATACAGCGCGTGATGAGAACATCAAAAACGTACAAAGGAATCATATTTGTATGTTTGCTTCAATAGAGGGCCATACGCATAAGTAATATAATCAATTATATACAAATACAAAACCCGGAAGAGAGAAAGGTCGTGAAAATCTGTTTGATTTCACAAGAAAGTTCAGCCTGCTACGAAACACTTAATCTGGAGGGTTTTAAAGGCGCGCTGCACAAAAAAGAGCAGGATCCCTTCGTTGGTTTTCCGCCGCGGAGTCTTTACATACATTCCTTAACATAAACTTCAACTTTGCTGGAAACCTATACGCACTGGGAAATACAATCCGGTTGAATTTCACTCGCTTCTTGACAACATAGAGATATTGCTAAATAAAATCCAATTAAATGTCACTCATTTCTTTGCAATCTTGAGGCACTGGAAAATAAAATCCAATTGAATTTCGCTACCTTCTTCACAGTATACAGACACTGGAAGATAAAAGCCAGTTGAATATCAAAAGCGTATTCATGTTCTTAAAGCACTGGTAACTTCTTTACAATCTAGACTGAAAAATAAAATACAGCTGAATTTCACTGGCTTCTTTGGAATCTAAAGGCACTGGAAAATTAAATTCTGTTGAACTTCACTGGCTTCTTTAGAATTTGGAGGCACTGGAACATCCAGACTTCTTCTGAGTGGGCATGAGAATGCTTGGCATTCACACGCAACTCTTCGTTATCTCCTGCCTAAGGAATAAGGCAAATGAAGATAACATGATCCATTCGGAAGTTAACAAAATTACCTACACGAGCCAGCAACACTGACTAGCCGAGTCGACACGAAGAAAGTTATCGTGGTGATGAAAACAGTTTGCATAGTGCATTGTCGAGATAAAATTATGATTTTAAAGTTAAGTAAAATATGTACACAACGGACTTAGAAATACCTCATAACTACAGAAATTTCCCAATGCCTACTACTCGAGAATCCGCATGGTCCAAGTTTATAATTCGTACAAATACTCTATGAAACCGAGGAGTAGTACAGATAAGGAAAGAAGAAGAAGAATAAGAAGTAGAAAGCGTTTTCGATATATTTCTGTTAATCGTTATCTAATCTTGGTTTCAGACCTGATACAGCTTCCAATAAATTAATTTTCCAAATTCAAGGATTAAATATCTCCTGCAGACCGTCGAATCAGCCCCTTGTAGGCGCCTAGTGAAATATCGGAGAGGCTCTTGCTACTTGATGTAAATTTACGACTGATGCCAGAACGCTGTATCGTTGCATGATAGGAGCTACCAGGGAAAAATCGCTTGTTGCATCATAATTTTCATGCACACATGTAATTATCATGAAGACTGGCAATGATCTTTGCACCGTAACGATAATACTTTCACAAAATGTTTATGAATGAGAGAGTAAAAAAAGTTATAATTCGACATTTCTAATTAGTTTAAGCATGGTTTGAATTCTTTTGAGAGGGATATTATGGATGTTTAGATATTCCTTGTTATACGTTATTCACTCATTTTTAGTCATACACATAACCGAACAGACAAACACACACACATCATACATATATACATACACACAAACACACACGCACACACAAAGGTTGCATAAATCAAATATTTTTGTTGATACATAGTGCAGTAGCGTAAGTTATTTAAAAATCCTTTTCCGATGGCTTTTGTCGATAACGAGAGGGCATTTTGACCGTTTCCATAGACTCGTATTAAGGAAGGTCGTGTGTCACTATAGCATTCCCTTCAAATTTGTAAAGCATTTACTTGAAATTAGGCATGAACGGACCACATACATTGTTCATGTTAATGGGGTTTTGTCATGTTATTTAAGGATGCGACAAGGAAATGTTAATTGTTTTTTTTTTCCGTCCTCATAGTTTTGATGTAAAAGTCATCGGAAAAGGAAGTGACGGTTTACACTGAAGAAACGACAGAAACCTGACATACTTAGAATGCGCATTCGATGCTATTTTAATCAACAAAGCACTGCAAGATTAACAAAGCTTGTTTAATAGAGATGGGAGTAAAAATAAATCTAATATATAAATCTAATAATATCAGAAGTAAAGAAGGCAGAGCAATCTGAAAAAAGACGAAATGATTTTAGATCTTTCTTAAATTTAGGACTATTGGTGTCTAATACAGTCTCTTGAGTTAGAACAAGTCAAAAACTAAAGAGGCAGATCAACGATGGGCAGACTAAACGCTGACTGAAGCTGCACTTGAAGTACATATTTGCACCTGTCGAGTGCGATATGAGCATGAATCATGATGTGTCAATGAAACTACACCCCAAAGATTTGGTCAATTTGAGAATAAAACAGGAAAGAAGTTGGTAGCCAGATGGTAGGATAGAGTTCGAAATGATACCTTAAAGTAGATTACAGGAACTCCACATGTAGACGACAAATGAGAGAATAAGACGCGCTAAGGTCAGCTAGAATCATGTGGGCTCCAAAACCAATAGAAGGAGACTGGAGATGAGCGGAGATATGTAGCATGATCACCTATGACTTCTGTATATCTTAAGAATTCAATGACTCCTTAGGTATCACAGTAGAGATCTGTCATCTTTCATTTGTGGCATCAGTATATACGCAATTTGAAAAAGCATCTCATTGTTCTGCTGTTTTATCAATAGCCTTAGATGAATGACAGGAAATTTTATAAAATTTTAATTAAGCGTGAATTAATTAGAACTTTCTAATCTATACGAGGGTATGACTTTATTACTAATTGGGGACTGGCATACCATTAATGAGATTAGGGTCTCAAGATCTGAGAGGTGGTCAAAGCTGCTGTTACCATCAACTAGCAACCTTTTCAGAGACACCGAGGTTTTAAGGAATAAAACTGAAAATTGGAAGTTTTCCCATCCATACAACGCTCACGAATTCTACGTGATCTCCTTACCTTTTGAATGACCGTTAACAATTTATTATCAATCAAAAGAAAAATGATCAATGCTTTTAAAACAAATCACCGGTGTTTATCGGATAATATTTCAATGTGCAAAATAACTCAGAAACCTTACCGGGCACCGATCAAAGATGATAAACAATGCTTATTGGGGATTATTTCAATGATCCTGAAAATGATAAAAAGCTTTCCAAAGACAATACCAAAGATTATCATAAAGCATTTCAGTGACCATCACTAAATATACCCGAGTACGTACATCGCGATGATCATGAAAAAGCTTACCATAGACATTAACGTATATCAGAGGACATTTCTATTCTCATACAAACCTTATCCAGTACATTAACGACGCTCACCAGAGAATATATTCAGTAATCCCGAAAAGCCTGATTATCAAACATTTTAACATTATTACATTATTAATTATCAGAAAACACTTCGATCATCAAGAAAAATTTTGAACAAATATGTGATTATCGAATCATTCCCAGAGGATGTATAAGAAGATTTTACAGCTTATTATCAGAAAATAGTCCAATGCTCTGCCGAGGAGTTGTCAGCGATTTAATTAGTGAGCGACGATAAAAAATATGTATATTCCTATGATTTAAAAAAAAGATCTGTTTAGTATTTCTATAATCCGCTAAAGATCTGAATAGGAGTGATCAGTTCTTCCAAGCATTCGTTAATGAGCCACAGACAATCCCTCAATGATTTTCCAGGGATGGGCAATTTTCATAATTCAACGAAGCCGGGCTCTTTGCGCGCCTAGAGCACCCACCCACCCACCTCCCACACCACCCACACAGCCCATGCTGGGTTAAAGGTGAGGGGCTTTTGGAAGCGCACGTAGTAGTAGGTACTACTATTTCCTCCCAACGTCTAATTAAAACCCAATCTCCTCCCTTCTTTTCTCTCCTTTTTCTTTGTTCGTTTTACCTTACATAGAAGACACTTATGGAGAAAGCACTGACGGTTCACAATGGATCGTTCTATTAACGATAATGATAGATGATGCGTCACACATTATCAGTGTTACCTTGCATAATACACTACAATTGATCGATTTTCATGAAAGGTATTAAACGACTAAGGAGAGAGACTTGAGTGCATCATTGGTCACACCCAGTTTGGGGAAGGAGAAAATCATGCTGCCGAAAAACAAGAGAAATGACGATACCGGATGACGACGGAACACTACTAAGCCACAGGTATAACGAAAGCAGGATCCATACAGAGAGCGAAAGATACCACTTAGTACACGTTTACGGGAAACGGAGCGGCAGACCAGATTTGTTTATAAATGGCAGTCGAAGATCAGATCTATGAACCAGGCAGAACAGAATCCTAAACGTGGAACTGTAATGAGGTAGCGGAAACGTTGGCGGTAGCACAAAAATAGAGGGCGGCTGCTTCCATTAGCAATATTTATTAACGGCAAGGTCCAAAGAGGAGCTAACTTCAAGCTTCCAGTACGCGTCAGTCATTTTTATTCATCTGAATAGCATTGTAACTTCGATGCAACGTTGGCCATCACACTTACATGAGAATGCAACCCTCACGAGACAAAAGCAGGCTGCAAACGCAGCGACGGGATTCCACAGAGGATTTTAGCAAACAGTTATAAAGGCAGAAAAAAATCGAAAAGTAAGACCACTATTGTAAACTGACACGGAAAGTGTATCACTAAGATTAACAAAAGAAAGATAGAGAAAAATAACAGGCGTACAACTGACAGATATAACTGACAGAAAGAAGAACAGCGATAGGACAGACCTAAAAAGCAGACCACCAACAGAGCATTTCACCAAGATAAAACGAAGACCTTTACAGGAACGATATGATTAGACAAGATGGAGCGGCAATTACTATCAAATAGAAGGCCACTGACAGCACTGCAAAGTCTAACATACATTCTCTCTCTCTCTCTCTCTCTCTCTCTCTCTATCATTCAACATACATATATATATATATATATATAGAGATAGAATATATATATACTATATATATATATATGTATATATATATATGTATATATATATCTATCTCTCTCTCTCTATACATTCATACATACATACATATATATATATATATATGTATATGTATATGATATGTATATATATATATATATATATATATATATATATATATATAAATAATAAAAGGCTCATTAAAACACTATAGCTTCCCCAGTGTATTCGGATAAGTGAAGATGAAAGGGTTTGGCTGGCCTAAGGTTTGTGTGATCTTTCGTAAATTATCCACGTGAGAGATTATGACATTCCTTTGCGAACTCCACTATTTACAACAAATCAAATAGATAATACCCGTTTTACGTGATAACTTTGCATCTTTCTGGTATGAGTCAGTTTAATAAACAGCTCACTGCTCTCCCGTCGATCAGCGCCTTTTCTGCATTTGACATCAAGATCATGCCTACTCCTCTGCTACCAATTCCATCTACTTTTCCCGAATAAATTTACACATGATCCCCTTCCAATATCGCTTTCCCATTCCATTGTGCGGTGATTCACAAACAGGTAAGATGCCCTGTCCATATCTCTTGAGTTCATTTCCTCTTCGCTTTGATAAAGGGTTCTTGGCTAAGGATGCACATTGAAGGATAGCCAGTTCGTTGTGGTATATATATATATATATATATATATATATATATATATATATATATATATATATATATACACACCACATATATATATATATATATATATATATATATATATATATATATATATATATATATATATATATATATCTCGAGCTACAATGTCCTTTAATATCTAATTCGCTCTACCTCGGAATTAATATATTTTCATATATGCTTAACCGAAGGGGAATTTTTTTTTTCTCGATAATAGACTTGCCTGGACCGGGGCGCGAACCCATGGATCCTTTCAAATCCAGGAACGTCAGTGAAGCTTTTACCTACTACACCACCGGTGGTGTAGTAAGGTAAAAGCTTCACTGACTTCCTGGATTTGAAAGGATCCATGGGTTCGCGCCCCGGTCCAGGCAAGTCTCTTATCGAGAAAAAAAAATTCCCCTTCGGTTAAGCATATATGAAAATATATTAATTCCGAGGTAGAGCGAATTAGATATTAAAGGACATTGTAGCTCGATATATGTATATGAATCACGGAAATGTGATATGACTTATATATATATATATATATATATATATATATATATATATATATATATATATATAATCACGGAACAGTGTGATATGACTTAATATATACTCGTATATTTATATATATATATATATATATATATATATATATATATACATACATATATGAATTTTTATCACATAACCGTGATTCATATACATGCATGTTGGCCGAGTCGGTAAAGACGTCAGTGAAGCCGTGGTTTGAATCCATGATAGGACGAAATTATTATTAACTAAAAAATTCCCTTTCGGTTAACATATATGGAAATATATAAATTCCGACGTAGAGCGAATTGGATAATAACGGACATTTGTAGCTTAATGCATATACATACATATACTATATATATATATATATATATATATATATATATATATATATATATATATGTGTGTGTGTGTGTGTGTGTGTGTGCGTGTGTGTACCCATAAGGAAGAGAGGATAAGAAACTGACAAGGGGGGTAAAAAACTTTGTGCAAAGATAAATACGGACCCAAAAGTGATTATTAAATTATGAAAAAAAAAATATTAGTTACTGGGTAAAAGACACACAAACTAAACATGGCCGATACTTAACACTAGAACAATAGTTAGTTAGTTAGTTATTTTATTGACAAAAATACACAGGCGTCCTAGTTGTCTAAATTTCATTAACATTATTTTACGATGAGAAGGATGGTAAACCAAAAACATCCTCCCGTAACCGTTGCATAAATGAAAAGAAAGACATGGTGAAGAAACCAAAAAGTATGGCATTTCACGAAGGAAAAAACTGGCACATTAAGGGGGTTGGTTATAAGAATCATGGAGAATCGAACCATAAAAAGTGAATATAACCTAAATCTTTTTTTCAAATTCACTCGTGTGTCAACTCTACCTTACAACATCAGCCATCGCTATTCTTCGAGAAGGCAGTTAAATATTTGTCATGAAAAGATGTGTAAGCATACGCAAATGTGTGCATTATTGCAGCAACACACCAAGTTCTATAGAAAAACTACACAGTGAGCGTACCCAATTGATATAATCCCTGAAAAATGCTTGTAATCAAGTCTCCATCCTGCCCCTTGGTGCGAGTACAAATCTCTGAGAGAGGGTGCACGCAGTGAGTCCATGGACTCAGATACTTGCCTCCTAGCAACAGGTTCCACATGCGATAAGTTAAGAGGGCAATGTATACATACATACATACATACATACACACACACACACATATATATATATATATATATATATATATGTGTGTGTGTGTGTGTGTGTGTGTGTACATACGTCCATATTTGTTTATATATATGTATATCATTATATATATACATATAGATATATATATATATATTTTATATATATATATATTATATATTATATATATGCATGTATATAATATATATATATATATATATATATATATATAATATATATATATATATCCAAACCTTGGTAAGTTTATAAATTAACAGTTGATAAATAAAGACGTAGGGAGCACCAGTCAAGGAACATAGAGTTTCAGGGCAGCTTTGTAGTTCTCATAAATTTCAAAGCATCGACGACCATACCTGCAAATAATACTGTTACTTACCTGCATCCTATAAAAGAAGTGGAAGACCTCGGGAACTGGGCAGTGTACCACGATAATACCTTAAAAGTATATGGTGATTAATACTATAAAAGAGCAGTTCGCATTAAATCAAAAGCCATAATATAGGCAGCAACGGCCGTTCTCTACTAAAATCTAATTTATGAATGATGTCAAAGGCGGCAACCTTCCCATAATGATCTGAATCCTAACCAGAAGAGCCTCAAAAAACTAAAACACCACTGAATAATTTTGTGGATCCTATAAAGATCCCAGAACGATGATGATCCCCAGATTGGAGAACGATTTTCTAACGATAGTACAACAAACAATCAATAGAATATGGTACGTATCAGTACCACCATTTTTTAATATAAAATCCTTAAAAACAACTGACCTTTCTTATTAAATGACATCACTTTTAATTAAGAGCTCCTTAAAGAAACCTAAGCGTCAACAGTAACAACAGTATTGTCAAATGCTCTGAATGAATGGTACATTTCACAAAAGACAAGTGACTCATGGAGTTGTGACAAGGCTTGTCACTAGAAAATCAATATCATTGGTTGCTTTTGAGATCTGCTGTATAACCCAATAACACTTATGCTAAATCTGGAAATAATTTACATTGCGTTGAGAAAAATCTATAAATGCATCCTGCGTTAGTTAGAAACAGAAGCAAACGTACCAGCTATATGCTGCTTGTAACTAACAATTTGGATATCGAGTGAAGGCCTCCAAACCTAAGTTAAAATGTCATATCCGAGACTTATGGTTATCTCAGACGAGGGCAGAACTGAACTCCATTTTAACAAGCGTAGGCTTCTTCCATGTCAGCGCCATCACGGATGGAACTAGGATGATCTATCATATATGTGTTAAAATAAATCCGTCGCTTATTTAACCTACAACTCTTAGAGCTCATAGTTCCAATGAAATTGACGCTCGTGCCTGAAGCACTCAAAC
Organism: Macrobrachium nipponense; assembly: GCF_015104395.2. Taxonomy (NCBI): domain Eukaryota; kingdom Metazoa; phylum Arthropoda; class Malacostraca; order Decapoda; family Palaemonidae; genus Macrobrachium; species Macrobrachium nipponense. The sequence goes on along the minus strand of NC_087206.1, from coordinate 53,677,516 downwards.
CTACTGGGTCTACGAGTGCTTGCCTTACCTATCTACTTCAGCCCGAACTGAATTACGAGAATCCATTACGGAGAGAACCGAAACCAATTTAGGCTCCGGGTCGTTCGCAATGCAAGCAACTGAGGAGGGAGCGTTTATTACGGCGATATTCGAGGGAAATGAGTTCCTGGACAACATCGAGCCTCCTACTTCTGCCGTGTTACGTCCACGTAAATATCTCTAATGCAGGCACCATGTTTTCATGGTTATCAAACTGAGATAAGGCTTTGATGGCATAAAAGGTAAAGTTTATGGAAAAACTAGGTGACAGTAGTAATAAAAATACTAAAATAATGCACATGCAGGTACCGAGCAGGGTATAAAAAATAAATGTATGTGGATATAAAACAATTATTTGGGTTTCACCACAGTAGATCAAATGATGCATCGATAAAGCCGGCTGTCAGTTTCTTTTCTTAATAAAATTAAAGTCTCCTCTTTTAACAGTTAACGGGAAAGAATGGACGGGAGGGGGGACTGAATGAAATGAAAGCAAAATGAACAAGATTTAGTAGGACGTGCCCACATTATGACATTGAAAAAGAAAGGTACTGTTTTGGTGCCAGTCTCTGTGTGTTTTGATGTAACTGGCAATTAAATAAGTGAGCACGTTTCAGCCCAGGTGCTGGAGGCTACGAGCACTCAGCATTATGGACCACACCACTGCAGAATGCTTTCCTTCTCCCACTCGGAGTCAGTCCCTATACACCGTTGGCTTTCAAAATATTTTCACTGAAAGCATTCCCGCACGCCAGTGTAGATGAAAGTGTAAATCCCTTTTTCGCATAATATGAGAGAATTTGTGTCAGTCTGGATGGACGGATAGGGTGGGATAGGATAGATTGAGGGTTCGGTTGCAACCGATTTAAACCCCAGAGGGGTCACCCGGAAGGAAGTTTAGGTTGTTGAAGGGGGAATAGGATGGCGAAAGGAATATATTTGAAGGAGTACAGAACGGGGCAGACCCATTTGTCTTAGGTGTTTTATTTCGTGCATGTAGTGTCTTATGTTATGTGTTGGAATGACTCTGATAGCTTGGTGTTATGTGGCTAGAGAAGTGGCAAGGTTTCTTGTTTTCTGTGTGTCTCCCCTGTTGGGGAGGCGGGAGTTTACTTAAAGTTAATGAGTGCATATGTTAGTATCGTTAGTTTTTCGGGTTCTCTTCCCGATAACAGAGTTGCAACGTTAGTCATTTTCATTGGGTGCTTTGAAAGTAACTACTTTTGGTGCGAGATAGATCACCTGGGACGAGCGCTATACATCAAGAGTGCTCTTTTTTTTTTATTAGTTTTTGTCAGTCTTCAAGCGTTTTGAAGTCTAGATTCAAGCCGCTAAGAGTTACAAGAACACGGCCCAACCAAATCACAACACGGAAGGTACTTTTTAATTGTATGCCTTTTCCCTTGGGAGTGGCTTTGCCACAGTCGAATAACTCCAGGTATCTAACTCACTGTTTTGGTAATAGAGGCGCAATTTGTCAAGATACGGACACAAGTCTTTTCTCTACGTGCAATTGGACTCTTACTGTATTTTTATATATACGAAAATGAGTCGTGAATGGAGTCTGGTATAGTTGATGTCTATATATATATATATATATATATATATATATATATATATATATATATACATATATATATAGATATATATATATGAATGAATAACTTGATCACGAAGTATATAAAACGTGATGCTATGTATAAATAAAGGTTTTTTGCCACGAAGGAAAAAATGAAAAAGCGAGATAGCCAAGTACTTTCGGTCCTGTTCGGACCCTTTACTGAGTTTGCCTCAGTAAAGGGTCCGAACAGAACCGAAAGTACTTGGTTATCTCGCTTTTGTTTTTCATTTTTCCTTCGTGGCAAAAAACCTTTATACAATATACATATATATATATATATATATATATATATATATATATATATATATATATATATATATATAGAAAATAAATTACTGATTGGGAACAGAGCAAGGGAAGCATTTGAAATGAATGAAAACGTTTGCAGACGTTTGCGGGAGAAAAAGTGGACAGCAAATAAGCAAGAGTAGGATCTTGAATGTTAAGGGAAAGAAGAATTATGTAGCAATGAATGTTCACATGGACAATTATTTATGGTGGCGACAAGGTGAGACTAAAGGTAGGTCACAGGGTGTAAAAAATTTAAAAAGTTAAGAAATGAGCCGATGCTTAGAAGTATTAAAATAAAGGGCCATATCATCTAGAAAGCGCAAGCTTGTGTAAGATTCAGCTGAATGGCACAGTGTATTAAAGCGGGATTCTTAAACTTGCTGATGAACCTTCTGTGTGGGTATTTGAAGTGGCTTGCGTTGTGGAGTGCTCTGTTTTTATCCATGATTCACTACTTGAATTATTAATCTGTCAATGACCACATTGTTTATTTACTCTGAAGCCTCCCTTAGCAATGAGTAAACAGCTTAGTGTTGAAGCATATATACATATATATATATATATATATATATATATATATATATATATATATATATATGTGTGTGTGCGTGTGTGTGTGTGGAGGGGGGGGGGGGGGAGGGGGTGCGGGGGGGTAGGGGGGATGGGGAGGAAGAGAATGAAAAAACGACCGATGAGGACTGGGTTAATATTAGGAACTTGCTGGTAAAGAAATCCTGTGATTTGAACTAACAAGTCGGAAACCTTAGGGCATCGGAAAGGACGTGAGATACAACAAAACTATATCCCAGACAAAAGCAGAAGATATAGGTAATAACATTTCTGGCTAGATGTAAAGAATACAAAGAAGAATGTGCTAAGCACCAAAGTCTATTATTATTATTATCATTATTATTATTCCAAAAGGTCTGGTAAGAAGAGGGATTTACAAATAATAGTATCAGAAGAAGAAGAAAGACAACAATGGGCAGAGCATTTAGTAAGATCTTGAAGAAGAACTACGAAATAATTTAATTGATATACCAACAGCTAAAGAGGATCTACATATACTGCTGAATAAACTTGCATTTTCTGCAGTAGAGTCAGTAATAAAGACATTTAGGTGATGGAAGGCAAGGGGCTTTGATGAAAACACTACAGAGAGGATTTTTTTTAATGAAAACGAAGTGGCACCTTGGATATTAACTAGACTATTTGGCAGACTAATGAATGAAGAAACTAAACTCGATTACTGGGAATTGGAAGCCTTAACAGAAATAACAAAGAAAAGTGACCAAACTGAATGTGGTAAATAAGGAGGCACAGCACTTACGTCGGTTGTCACGAAAATATACAGTATGTTCAGTTGCAATAGCCTACAGAAAAAACTTACAAAATTCTTAGAGATGGATAATCTGGTTTAAGAAAAGGTTAATGAGTATGGGATTTATAAATCCACTGGTGATGGCTTTTGCTGATTAATAAAAGTCATTTGACTGAGTTCTCAAACAAATATTAAGGAAGGTTTAAGGTCACTAGGTATGTAAAGTTAACAAAAATTATCCACGAACGGAGCCAGGCAAAGTTATAATCTGAAGTGCTTCTGTCAGGTGAATTTAAAGTAGATATTTGAACGTTACGAAAAAGTGCTGTCACCACTACTGACCGCCCTTCTCGTGGATTTAAGCGAGAAAAATCGTTTGATTTGGATGTCAAGGTTCATATTGGAGTAATAACAGAAACTTGACAGACCCGGAATATGCTCACCATATTGTCTAACTCAACAAAACGCTACAAGATTTCAATGCATATACTTGAAGTGTTAAAGATTTATGATTAATAAATGACTGTGAGCTTAAAAAACTAATAGCTAAATAAAATAAGGGTTATCTTTTATTTTGGAATTGGTGTTTGAGAGGCTTGTTGTGATGTTTGTTAAGTAGCTAGATATTATGAATGAGAATATTTTCCTTTTTATGGACAAAATACTTTATAATGTATTTGGTGAAATAAGTTACTGTTATAGAGTAAAAACCACTGTTTTGTGCAAAATAGATGCAAATATGGTATTACAACATATGTAATGTTTTATCAATAAAGAATAATAATGAAATGTCATATGAAGAGAAATGGGGCTTAAGATGAATATAAACAAAGCAATATTAAGGACATAATATGTACAAAAGGATACTTGTAACACTCGATGGAAAAAGGATCCATGAGGTTTTCTTCCAGGTATTAAGGAACAACGATATCAACTACCGGTTCCTATTTGGAACCGAGTAAAAGACAAAATTAGGCAGATCAAAAATGGGCAAGCTGAATGGCATTTGGATATCGAACTGACCGACTGCAAGCCAAGGTAACAAGAAATGTTTATTAACTTGATCAGTATTTCTATAAGGACATGAATCATGGAGCGCAATTAAAGTACACCATAAAAGTTTTGACGATTTGAAAATGGAGCTATGAGAGTACCATCAGGACAGAGTGAGAAATAATCCCATAAGCGAAATAACAGCAGTTCCATACATAAAGGAGATGAGCATAAAAGGGAGATGGAGATTGCTTGGATCTTTTCTTCGCAGTTTTAACTGGGTTTCTCAGAGTACCAGAAGAGTTAAAAGACCCAGACTTACTTGGATGGAATCAATGAGAAGGGGACTGGAGATGAGTGGAGATCTGTGAAAGGGAGCACAGGAATGACATGCAGGGGAAAATGTCACAGAGGCCCTATGCGTCGCCTGCCCTTTCAGGTGATGACGATCATATAGCATTACTCACTTGAATCGTCGTGCAACACATGGAAGTATGTGATTATGACTTTCACTGTATATTTCTAAGTAAAACTGCGGACTCCTATTGGGATCCTAGCCTAGACCGGTGGACTACTGTTTGAACAAAATTTCATTTACAAACTGTAGCCTTGTTGTGTTTGAGGAGACTTTTATTGATCAATTTCTTTAATATTCCTTTGTAAAACATGAGAACACTGTTCTGTCCTTACACTGGAATCTGGGGCCATGGTTTGAGCAAAACTGAATCTACACGACACAAGGAAGTTTCCACCTAAGTTAAGTCCTTTCTGGTCAGGTACTTTCATTGAGATGATTTTAAAATGGCCCAACGTTTTCTACAACAATCTGTTCGTTGCCTTACATTGAAAAAGGGCGTGAGTCCCAACTTGAATAAAATTGGGATCACTTTACCAAATGATGATCTCTTTCAAGTTGGCTTGAAATTGACATAGTGGTTCTTCGAAAAGTTTAAGCATGCATACATAAATACATACATACATACATACATACACGAACTTCGGTCAGACATAATCATGTGAGTTGATGACTTGAAGTCATCATGATAAAACTAAAGCTGATGCGGCGAGTATTCAGCGCAAACATAGAGTAAAGCAGACAAAGCAAACTCATACAATGTAATCAAGGACTCTCAAATAAACCTCAAAGAGTTCTCTGTAATGTACACTTAGTCAAATGAAATACTGATTCGCGCTAAGAAAATAAGTCGATGGAAAGGTGTTCTTAGAAAATGTATATTCTATACATGAAGGCGGCGAATGTAATATGTATTTATTCATTCTTTTGGAGATTGGCAGAGAAATCGCAAACAGTTTACCGTCATACTGGAGAGGGAAATTTGCACGTCCATATGCGTATAACGACAAAACGGCTTCCGTTAAAAGGCTCTCCCTGAAGTTTGCAAAGGTGCAGTCACGGGTGCAGTAAATCATGTCACAAACACACGTCGACAACTGACTGCACAAACAGGTTGAATACACGTCCACTTCCTATTGCCAATCCTTTCTCTAAAATGCTCGTTGGTACGTATGCGATAAAAGACAGACGTGTGTTTATGAAGCACTGTAATGTGGACGCACCTTTTCACGCTACAGCATATCAAATTTGTCTTCAGTATTTTATGCATTACAAAAGCACTGTCCACGAACGAATTGCAAAGCAAAGTGAGAAAGGTAAACCTTCATTTGGGCCAGATATCACCTGTAACAACATAATATTCGTCATTTTCTTAATTTACATCAGTCCCAAATGGAACAACTAAAGAATGCGGCGAATTTTCTTCGACGCAATTGAATTTTCTGTATAGCATAGAATGCTGTGTGAAACTATCAGCCAAGGCCCATGAACCCCTCAGCCGCGGCCCACGAATATTTCAGCCACAGTCAGGTGGTAGGCACCATTAGCAGTGCCAGATGCAAAATCATGACTAACTTCAACCTTAAATAAAATAAAAACTACTGAGGCTAGAGTGCTGCAATTTGGTGTGTTCGGTGGCTGGAGGGTGGATATCATCATACCAAAAATTAGCAGCCCTCTAGCCTCAGTAGTTTTTAAGATCTGAGAGCGGAACGAAAAGTGTGGACGGACAGACAAATATCCGTCAAAATAAATCATTTTCTTTTACAGAAAACTAAAAAACCATTACAATTCAGACTCCGTGAGTTGAAAATGTATATCCTAGAGCACAAAATATAAAAACCTCCTCCCTCATCACCCATGAAAACTGAAAAATAAATGGAAGACAACTAACTCACTCTGCGCATAATATTTTCATAGCCCTGAAACTTTACCTTAATACGGCATTTCTATTTCAACGCTGCTCGATGCTGCTTGTTGCAGCACCGAGCAGCATTGCGAAACGAGTGCAAGAGAGGGGATAGGGATGGGGTGGGTGGGCGTTTACATACGGTTCTCAGAAATACAAGAAAGTCATTTGCAAATGGCGCATTATGTAATTACGATGGCCAAGTGCACGACATTGTTTCTTGGCTATCTTGGATGAGAGACAAGAAACCGTTGCCTGGATGAGGGAGGCGGTCATCAGCTTAGAGGCATGAGACTGTAAATATGGAAATGACGTCAAGAGGGAAGGAACTGGACATTTTGCTATTTTCTTATTTTCACAGGTCTTTAACCCCACGTGGAATTTCTTTAAGAACTGCCATTTATCAAACGCATACCGAGAGCCAAATGAGCAAGAAAATCGTGACGGAAAAACCAAGATGGCTTCAATTGCGGCTCCTTTCCCATCTGTCCTCGGTCCTCCTCCAGCGTCAGCGTTCGAGGCGTAAAATAGAAGGGGGGTGGTTCCTCATTTGAGTGTTGTTATTCAGCATACTTATATATCTGTAAATAGCAAAGTACGTGAAACTCAAATATCTCAAAGAAAAAATATTTTTCATATCAATATAGATCATCTGATCACAAAGTCAACCTAAAAGTGTAGGATCATAAGAATGGGTCGTATACTTTACTTCAAATAGCGCTGAAGGCTAGAGCTAAAACCTCAGTCTACGTATGTACATTTTAAAATAAAGCCGTCCCAAATGTAAGATGAGCGGAAATTCATAATAGTCATCGTCATTTTCAACCTTCCCGATTGAACTAACAAGTAAGTTGCCAGTTATGTCATTCACAGTTCCAAAGCTCCAAAGCAAATTTGTCAATGTTATTCACTGGAAACAGATGCGCTCATCCCGAATATTAAGGGCAATTACAATCCATCTCTTCTGTTTGTTCTTTAGTTTCCTTAACCATTATCTCATTCCATACGCAAGATTATCCAAATTACCCTTCTACAGTGGCGGATTTAAGGCAAGGGCACCTGGTCACGTGCCCCCCACCCCAATTGATAGATTAAAGTGTAAATCTCAAAGCTATAATTAAATTTTGATAATGTGCACCCACTGCGCACAAGTAAAATATTGATGAAAACACTAAAAACAAAATTATTTCATTTGTTTTCTCATGCATGTATTCAATGCCTATATTTGCCGAAGAAACTTCACCTGCTACTTTTTTTTGTAAGCTACAGGTGTTGGAAACACTGTAACAATCTTCAGAATTATAATACTCTCTCTCTCTCTCTCTCTCTCTCTCTCTCTCTCTCTTGTACACACACACACATTGATAGAAACAACTTGTTAAACAGTCCACACTTTTTCAGACAAAACAGATCCTACTTATCTAACCTCTTGGAGTATTTACGATAGTAGCAAAGCAATAGATATACTCTACTTAGATTTTCAAAGGTCTGTGACAAAGTTCCACACAAGAAACTAATGACAAAAGTCAGAGCTTTAGGAATTGTAGGAGAAATAGCAGACTCGAACGAAGACTAGCTAACTAATAGAAAACCGAATCGTAATAAACGGTGAAGAATCAGAATGGTCAGATTGTAGGCTTCACTAGCAAGATAGCCAAATTTGTAGATGGCACCAAACTAGGTGTACATGCAGCAGACCCAGATACAATGGAAAGTTTAAGAAATGATCTAAAGGAAATGGGAGTGGTAAATAATAAGGCAAATGCCAACTACATGCTGCTTGGGAATGACATAGTGTAGAACAAGAAGAGGACCTTGGAGTTATCATTACCAAGGTCTTAAAATCCACAAAACAATGCATAAAAGTTGAAAAGAGGGCACAGAAACTAGTGGGATACATAAAGAGGCAGTTCAGATACAGAAATAAGGAAACGGTGAAGCAGCTCTATACATCAATAGTTAGACCACATCTTGAATATACAGTACAGTTTTGGTCACCAACACTGAGAAAGGGCATAAAGCTAATTCCATCCATCAGGCAAATAGGTGACCAAAGACGATTAGAGAGCTAGAACATGTATGACCTAGAAACACCACGATTGCGAGGACAACTAATAGAAACATTCAAATACTAAAAGTAGACAGTAACCTATTCAAATTAAACGAAAACCAGACAAGAACTAATGGATGGACACTAGAACTGAAGAGGTACAACACATCGCATTTGGGAACTTCTTCACATACAAGATATGTGACACATGAAACATACCACCAGAAGTTGAAAACAACAGAAGTGTGGAATGGAAGAGTTCAACAGAAAGCTAGAAAAAAAAATCATTAAAACACTGTGAATGAATTCTAAAACAATCTAAAACCTGCTCCTGAAGATTAATGAGCACATGATGTAAATTAGTAAATATTATATACATATATATTATATATTATATATATATATATATATATATATATATATGTGTGTGTGTGTGTGTGTGTGTGTGTGTGTGTATGCACATATGAATATTAATTTATATGTACCGTATGTATGTACACACACATCATATATATACATACATACATATATATATATAATATATATATATATATATATATATATATAAATATGTGTGTGGTGTGTGTGTGTGTGTGTGTGTGTGTGTGTATTTATATTAAAATCCTAAGTGCCCCCCCTCCCCACCCTGTGAAAAATTTCTAGATCCGTCACTGCCCTTCTAACTAACTACCAGTACTATTTTTCTTTTCAGACACAAGAATTGTTTCATCATAAACTGTCATATGTTCCCCCACAACACATTCCCATCATCTCAACCCTTCAGCTCGACTTCCATTCCACAAACAACTAATATCGCCGACTTTCACTCACTGTCTTTCGCGAATATTTTGACACCCACACTTCGGTCCCTTAAAGCCGACTTGGTTCGATAAGCCCTTCATGCAGTCCAGCTTTTGCTTTTCGTCTCTCTCTCTCTCTGTTGCATACGCTGCTTCACACACAAATGTGTACACGTATATACTTACACAAATACGCAAAGACACACACATACCGTGCATCTACGCATTAATACATATACTGCGAATTGGAAATCAATGAAAGAAGACGGAAATATAGAGCAAAGGTGAGATAAGAGATACAGCAATTTCGAGAGAGGGCAAAACCTTTACATTATGTGGTGAAAACAAAATAAGAGATAAATTCAATGCATTGTAATTTAGCATATCAAGAAAAAGGAAAATAAAAAAATATGATAATAAAGGAAAACATAGGAAAAAAAATGACTTTTGAATCGGGAACAAAACCCTGCAGACCAGACAAAAAACATGTTTTAGTTGAGAACAAAAACAAGCCCCGTGGAGGAATTTTCATTAAGAAGAACGGGAATGAAGTTTCGTCTCCACTGCTCACAACGAAATAAGAGATGATGCTGCACTCAGCACTAATAACATGCCTGATAATACTGTCGAAAGAAAATGATGCTGGAGGGCTCGAACACAGCGAATGACAGCATCCTAATTGGGAAAAATTTCCAGGATCGCGATTATATTATCCAGCTCAGGAACAAAGGTGCACTCTAACTATCATCCAGAACACGGAAACCAAATATCTTGAATCTAATTCTCAGTCTAATAATCACATGCAAACCAAGCCCTCATTTAGGTTTTGGAAATATAGTCCCTCTAAATTTTTAATCTGCCGATGACAATCTGTAATCTCATTTGGATCACGTGATGAAGGGAATCTGAACTTTCAGTCCAGTCAAAATGTAACACTTTAACCCATTACAATAACACGGCTGAGGGACTATGCTAAGTACTAGCAAGACGCTGATGCTGAGGACTTGAATACTTTGCGAGGAGAATACTGCTCAATTCAGTAACAATGACGCTGATACTACAAACACTGAACTCTTTACATTCGGTCGGGTGCTACAGGACCTAATCTGAGACCAGTACTGTAGGTAGGTGTTAAAGGGGCTGCATTATGACGTGTCCGCTCTTCGTTTTGATCAGTCGGAAAGCAGAATGACAATAACAACAACATACAGTGTAAAAAATCAACAATAAGCGGGGTGCTAATAACAGTTGACCTTCGACCAATTTCAAGGGTGCCGAAAAGAGACGATGGTCCACTCAGTAAACAGTCTACTTAAAAGAGCTGATCTTCAAAATGTTGCAACAGCTGATCTCTGAGTAATCAGTAAAATGCTACAGAAAAGCCGATTCTAAAGTCAGTAAATGCTACAAGACCGCACTTTTGACCTGTCAGTTAGCCAGCAAGTTAACAGTAAGGTGTTGGTCGCTGAATGAGCTCCCAGATCCACTATTTTCTTACTGAACTTGAAAATATAAGTTATAATACCCATTTCTATTACATTCCATCCTACCCACAAATATATTATGAAGGAGGTGGAGAAAATCGTTTCTTTATCCCTTTCCATCCGTGTTCTCTGTCAAAAAGATACAACTGAATAGAGAGAGTGTGATGCGAAAAATCAAAAGAGAGAGATACGAGCGTGAATAAATTAATATTAAAACTGTTCTACAAAAAATAAACAATGAATGTAGGATAAGAATACCAGAAATAACATAGCATATAAAATGTATTTTTTTCAAAATTTCTTATGCACAAAGTCGAGACAATTTGCCTAGGCGTCAAAGTAAACAAAAATGAAAATAGCACTCCCCATATACTTCACTCAATGTCTTTCTTTTATGCCTTTCGTATGGCATAAAATGTCGATTTAAGATATAAAGGTAATGGCGGTCGACTATAAAAATAACGGGAATAAAATTCATGCTCACCATAAAGTCAAGGTTGTGGAGGAAAGGACAGCCCAGGAGGACACGGGTAAAAGCATTTATGGAGATGGAAACCAAGATGTACAGCGCTGTTGAATGACATTATTGTACTTCACAACAGTTACGGGAAGAATGTTAGAATAAAATTAAGATTATCATTTATGTTTTTTTATTTATTCCCTTACAAACGCTTACATAATGAGCGCATACAATTTGTGTGCGCATGTGAGTGTAAAAACTTCTCCAGCAAAAATTTCCTGTAAAACTACGAATAGAAGAGCCGGGTAAAAATAAAGAACCAAAAGGCGTTACCTAATTTCTGGAAAAGTGAGGCACATATAATGCAATAAAAGACGTAATCAACACGATTATTTAAAGCTGATCATAATAAATGTAATTATATGTAAATTTCAAAAGGGCTGTCTTTTTCTCCAAACAGAGCACAGTGAATGGGGCGAATTTGAGAGAGAGAGAGAGAGAGAGAGAGAGAGAGGGGCGGGGGGGGGAAGAGAACATTGAATAATAAGAACTAACCCCAAAGGAAGCAACAACCCGTTTGGGAAGTGGAAGGTTACAAGATAATGAGCATAACTGGCTTAACTTAGAATGACATGAGTAACACAAAATCTGCTCTACAAAACAAGTCATTCAGATTTTCTCGGCTTTTAGAATAACAAAATTGACACATCTAATTGGCAGCGAGTTTACGAGGAAAGCTGGGAAGGGTAAAACCATTCTCAGTTAGTTACGATAAAAAACAAGCAAATAATGCTCCGAAGTTTCTTCGACGTAATCGAGTTTTCTGTAAAGTGTATAATGCTGTATGAAACTCTCAACCACGGCCCATGAAACTCTCAGCCATGGCCCATAAAACTTTCAACCACAGCCTGGGGGTGGCCTGTTTTGCTGGACATCTATAGCGGTGGCAGATGCGCGGTCATGGCTAACTTTAATCTTTAATAGAAAATAAAATACCAATTTGCAACCCTCTAGCCTCGATAGTTGTTAAGACCTGAGGGCAGACGGACAGACAAAAAGCCATCTCAATAGTTTTCTTTTAAAGAAAAATAAAATGGCAAATATCCATAACGTGAATATTTGTGACAAAAGCTGATACTTTAAAGCATTAAATAGAAAAAAAAGACAAAAATAAAACAACCCAACCACCATTCAGTAAGCCGTCTTCACTTGCGATCTCACATCTGCCTCAGTTTTCGATCTCCCATTTCCAGGACTCAAAATTATTTCATAATTGTATTAATCTCATAGCAAACACAGTCTCCCCGGTCTTAATTTCAATAACAAACAGAGGGAAGAGAGCCAGCTGAAAGTTATTCATAATCATGAAAGGCAAATGCATAATAAAGTGACGCATCTTTATGGAGGAAGGCAAACCTATGGAATAACGCACACATGCACAAATCGAATCTCTGCGAGGGAATAAAGAATGTTTCTGAAAATAGTAGCATCCCCCTTTCACCCTCAGCAGCTGTGCGACTCCCACCCCCAACCCCACCTCCAGGCTAAACCTGGCCCCATTCTGTCAGGTCCCCTCAAGTCCAACCTCCAACCCACCCCAACATCCAACCCCCTAATGGAACCATCGCCACCACTTCCCATACCCGACCATTCCGCCCCTCCCAATACGGCTGATATCCCCGTTCACCCAAGGGCCACCCGACAAACATTTTACTTAACTAATGAAGCAGAGTTAATTGCAATTCAAATTCACTGGTCTATGAAAGATGGAACCGAGAAACCGTGAAGGAGTGGAGGGACAGACAGGAGAGACTGATAATAGACGTAATGCAACATAACATTGAACCGGGAGAGAAAAGAAGAGATTAACGTGGAAGGATGGAGAAACGTTCTTAACTTTTTCCCTTCCACTGCAATATGCCAACGTACATGCATATATACATATACATATGCATAAATTAGTGCCATAGCCAGGTAGTTAGTGTATTCGGATCATGTGGCTCACGTTCACGAGGAAAGTGATCCAATTCCCAGCTGCAGCCGGACAGTCCACCCATCTGCGATCAACTATCAATGTCAACTAGAGTCAAGAAAAGGGGCACAGGGAAAACAACCTCATCCATAGAAACTTGCTAGAGAAAAACATATACATATATATATATATATATATATATATATATATATATATATATATATATATATATATATATAATATATATACATATATATCATATAGTAAATATTATATATATATATATATATAGTATATATATATATACTATACATATATATATTTTATATAATATATTATATACTAGATATATAATAAGCTATAATACAAGGAAATATGTCGCCTGTTGGGTCTTACATGGTAGTACGACACCGACCAGTGACAAGTGAGGAGAAAATGTATAAAAAGGGAATGGGCACAAAAGCATGCCAATTTTTTTTAACTAGGTCCTGGTAATAGCAATGTTCAACTTGAGAAGCTGAGCGAAGATAGGAAGTAACCAGAAGGTAATACAATGGCCTCCTCACTAGGAGAGGAAGCTGTAAATTCGTCCGGAAGGAATGGAAGAGGAAAGTTATGTTTGCAGAAGTTGCTGAAAACTGTATTGGCTGAGGACCAGAATTCTTTCCCAGCAGGAGATAAACAGGAGATAATAACGGAACATTAGATTTCTTCCTACCAGGATCAAAGTTTACCTTTAGCAATGAAAGCATATCCAAGATCTGGACACTTCTGAATAATGGAACCCACTTTATCAATTTGCAAAGCTATATGCATAACACATCTACGGAAAATAACATAAGGAGGTTTGTTGATACCTCTCAAGCATAGGACAGTTTAATTGGAATGACAGAGTTAATTATTACTGGTAATAATGACGGCAATACTAGTTGAATCTTAAAGAAATTTAAATAACATTACTGAATACAGCCATTATTCATTACTACATTTAAGAGAGTCAAATCACATGCTCATGAACCCGCACGTACACATAAACATGCATGCATAATAACCTAAAAAAATATATATAAATTAAATAAATAATCTGAAATAATGTTATATACTTAAAGAACCAATAGTATTTAGTAATATTGATAGATTATTACATTTATATATATACGTATAGATATATATATTATATCTATATATATATATATATATCCTATAATATATATGTATATATATAGATAGTATATTAATAATAGATATAATTATATATATATATTTATATATATATATTATATATATTTTCTATTATAAATTCTATATTACATCTGTCATACATAATATAATGTAAATAAAAATTCTATTATAATATTATATTATCTATGTATTGTATCTCTCTATAACTATATATATATTATTTTAAATTAATTAAAAACAAAATCCTAGTATAATTTCACTATTGTTATTTTATTATTATATCTAATTTCAGATTATGAATAAAATTATGCCCGACATAATATATTCCCCCTTTTTGTCCTTTGAAAGGGATGACACCAGAAGGGAGAAGCCTTCCTGTGTTCCAGCAAAATTTTCCACGGCAGATATTGGTAGCCCATAACATGTTTGGTGGACTATTCTATACGTGTACTAATATATATATATATATATATATATATATATATATATATATATAATATATATATATATATATATATATTAATATATACTCATACAAGTAAATAAATTCTTCTGTTAAAACAGGATACGTCTCAAGTATAAAAGGCCCATTAAAACACTGTTTAAAACGAAGGACTATATTTCGGTGAACAGGCTCCCACCCTTATCATGTTGTGAATGCATTCACTACTTGATAAGGGTAAGAGTCAGTCCACCGAAATATAGTCCTTAGTTTTAAACCAGTGTTTTAATGGGCCTTTTATACTTGAGACGTATCCTGTTTTAACAGAAGAATTTATTTACATGTATGTATGTATGTGTGTATATATACTATATATATATATATATATATATATATATATATATATATATATATATATATATATATATATATATATGTATGTATGTATTATATATAATATTATGTGTGTGTGCTATTTGTGCAGATTTTCTTTCTTATGAAATTCCTGTGTAAGTCAACGGCATTACTCCAGATACTAATTTCTAATTTAGACTTTGAATCTGTCTATACTTTAACTTCTTCAGACGATCTTCTTATGCACAAAGAAAAATTATTCACGTTTCTTTTTATTTACTTATGATAGACGACGGACCGTTTCCTTGCTCATCAGCGACGTCTTCAGGACTAAATTACACTTTTATTGCTACATACAGACTTAGCAGCTGCACCTAAAATAATAAACATGATGTCATTGGGATCTGAATTTCTACTGGTCGGCAAGTCTCATTGCCTCACTGGTGGTTTGTGCGGCAACAAGGGCATTCCTGATGCTATGTAGGCCACACCTAATACCACAGCATGCAGCAAAGGGCGTGTACAAGGGTGTGATTCCCGTCTATGGCTGAAAGTCTTGATTTGTTTCATTGTCAGTAATTGCGTCCATAGTTGTGTCTCCTTATGGATTCTCACAGATGCCCTGTGGTTTCCTAGGCAAAGGGAGGCTAAAATCCGGGTTTCTTTTGATTTTCAAAGCAGGCTGTTGTTACTTTATAATCACAGCTTTTACTATTTGCAATTTGTGGGGCTGGGTTTTTCTATAAACAAATCCTGTGGTTACTATAATTCTTCTAATATAGGTTGTGGTCATCTATGTAATGCTGTAATATTGCCCCTGTATTGCAATGGGTTTACAATCGCTGATGGCTTGATATGTCCCTTCAGAACAATTTCATATGTTTACTACGTTGGTCGACTCCCACATCTCTCAAACAAGGGGCTGTGCTATTTCTTATTATATGTGTGTTGACTAGGTTCGGGCGGCAGTTATCATGAACTTGACTCCATCCCCATCCTTTTAATTGGCTGTGATTTGCGTTTGTAATACAAAATTATTTTATGGTGAAATAGGAGCTGTCACTGGTGTGCTGGCATACATGCCCAATTGTTTTCATAAGCAGCCTTCTATTAGGTTGCTGTCATATCCGCAACTTGTCAGGAGCTCCCTAACACGTTCGAGCTCTGCAGAGTAGCTTTCCTTGAGCAACACTGGTTAATTGCACGTTTCACATATGCAGCTACCACAAAGAACTTGTAAGTGTCAAGGCATTCCCTATGAGTAGGACTGTACCTATCTCCTCTCTTCACCAAGTTTACATCAAAGAAGGGAAGTCAGCCTTCTGTACCAAAGACGAGAATCAAGCCCTTGCCCAAGCCCTTTGCAGCACGCTGTGGCATAGATCGTGGCCTAAAGAGCATCAGGAATGTTTTCCTCCCATACATACCAGCAGCAAGGCAATGAGACCCGCCGACCAATAAAAAGTTACCATCCTAATGTCATTATGTTTAAAATTTTAGGTGTAGCCGCTAAGTCCGTATGCAGTAATAAAAACCAAGTATGTCAACTTGCAATTTAGTTCTGGAGACAGAACTAAATTGTGATCTTCCTCAAAATCTTGTTTTAATAATTAAGGTTTTGTTTATTGAGCTGCCAATGTTAGTTCTGAAAGTAATTTTCCTGCTCGCTATAAGAAAAGTTTGCCCTATCTTAAAAAAGACAATATAATTCACATCACAAAAGCTGATAAGTCGAATAGGACTGTACTTTTAGATAAAGCTGACTGTCATGTATGCAAGACTTATTGGATGATGATACGACTTGCAGAGACCAACAACAAATTTCAATAGCACAATGAAAAAAAAAATTCTTAAAGACATTAAAAAAACAAATAGCTCAATTGTCAGAAAAATTGCCCTTGCTACCTTACTTGAACGGATTAGTAAAAACACAAAGAAAATAATCCTATGCGGCACTGCTGGCTTAATATCATATAAACTTCCAAAGTATATTACTAAGTTCTTATCCACACTAACTGGAACTATCTCACATATATAATATTTTAGCTGTTTTGACTGATGGTGTTGACGTAAATGGTTTACTCTCTAATTTGAATAACCATGTACCGTCTATAAAATTTACTTTAGAATTAGAAAAAGACAGTTGCCTCCCTTTCTTAGATGTTTTATTACATACAGAGCCATTTCAATTGAAATTCAGTTTTTACAGAAAATCATCCAACCACTTTATACTTACGTCCATTCTATTCAGGCCACAGCCTTAATATCAAAATATTTATTTTTTTTCTTCTACATTTTTACGAGAATTGCACATTGCCAGTTCCAAGTCTCTGGATCAAGAAATCGAATGCATAAGAAAAATAAATATATATTTATGTTACCCTTTACATATATTAGATATCTGCTATTATAAGGCTCACAAAGAAGTTTTAGTGAAAGTAACATAGAGAAAGAAACCCCTAGGAACATTCTTAGTCTGCCTTATTTAAATGGTTTTGAACCATAAAATCATTGTTAAAATCTTTTAATATCAACCTGGGTTTTTCATACCATAACACACTACAAAGAATGTTAATAAAAAATAACCCTAAAGAAAGCAACCACATATGAATAAAATTCCATGCTTGGACTGCTCCTCTTATATTATAGGTCATTCGAGTAAGGATTTTGAAGTGAGAATTAAGCAGTATAAGTAAGTATTCTGTCAAAACTTGGCAAACATCCAATGCAATATTAATTCACCCTCACCTTTCCTATCAGGACTGAATTTGGACTTGAAGAGCATCAGGAGTGTCACTATTCATCTCAGCGACCTCAAAAACTATGACACTAATATGTTGTTTTCACTTATTTTTACATCACCCCCTTCCCACCCCTTTTTCAACCCCTTCCCTATTGGGATGAACTTGGACTTGAAGTGCAACAGGAGGGTCTCTATTCTTCTCAGCGACCTTGAAAAACTATGGATTAGACATCAATATCTGTTGTTTTAGGTTATTTTTACATGTCACCCCGTCCCATCAATACTGAACTTGGACTTCAAGGGCATCGAGAGAGTCACTGTATTTACCTTTATTTGTACATTCATCACATGCACACACACATATACACATGTATGTGTGCTAACACTCACTCACACACACACACGCACACACACACACACACACAAAACATATATAATAATATAATATATATATAATATATCTATAATATATATATATATATCAATATATATAATATATTACACAAATATATAGATATTATATATATATATTTTGAATATTTATTTATATACATACAAATATATATATATACTATATAATATAATATTGTATATTATAATATATATATATATATGTGTGTGTATATATATATATACAAATATATATATATATATACATATATATATATATATATTATATATATATATCTATATATATATATGTTTACAAAAAATCTTGTAATAATTAGAAGTCACACAATATATAAGGGATATAAGGGTAGTCTCAAAATCTCTCTTTTAGCGAAGTACACTAAAAAAATCAGTCAGTGTGCAATGCTTGTTGAATAGCATTCGTAGAAAATAATGAGAGAGAGAGAGAGAGAGAGAGATCAAAATATTATAAGAACACAATAACAGCACATTTTAAACTTGGAGGAGTCCAAAATTAGAATGCATACTTTAACGAAGCTAATAATATAGACTGAATATACACCACCTTAGTGCTGCTCAACGGTATTAATGCATATCATAAATCTCTTAATGCCTCGTAATATCATCCTGGGGCTAACTCAGCAACACCTGTCGGCGGTATTTCAAGCCCCACCAACTGTATTACGGTCGACAACAGCTGCAGCAGGATCCCGACTCACGACAAAATTATGTTCATACAAACTCAACATGAAATCGATAGGGCGCCGGGTAAAGAATGGGCATACGTAGCGCACACTCAGAAAGAACGAGTCGTTATCTCTGCAATAATTTCTATTTAAAGCCACAAATTTGTTTTTGTTTATGTATGGGTTTCCTTATTCCAGAGAGAGAGAGAGAGAGAGAGAGAGAGAGAGAGAGAGAGAGAGAGAGAACGATGAGCCAAGTGGCACTCATGATAAAAGCTGCCGAGTGATGCATTTGGGTGCCACTTTTTGGCGTCATATTACATCAGTAAATATAAATTTCCCTATATCAAGACCACTTTATGAACGCATTCCCATACACACAAACAATGACACATACACACATAATATGTGTGTGCGCGCGAACGTATTATTTCATAATGCACGTGGCTTCCAAAATCTCCTGGCAAATCTTCAATCCAAATGTCTCCAGTGCTTTTTCAGTCTTCCGGAAGGGGCAAGCAACACGTTTAACGATGGAATTTCATTCTAATGCGTAGCAGAATTCAGCCCAAAAATGATCGAAAAACAAGATTCGAAAATGAATTATTTAACTAAATACGGGAAAGATATGAAAACCCCGGATAGATGTATGGAGAAGCTACTTAATCACGGATGGCGTACGTGAAGACACGTATAACCAGTACATCCATATAGTTATTTTTGTTTGTGCAAAGCAATTCGACTGAAATTGCAAGCATTTCTGTGATGGAGTAGGAAGTTTCAAAGAAGAGACATATTTATTATATATAAAACTTGTCTTCTCATGCTTTTGAAATGGAATGAAATGCATTATCATTTAATCCTAGAAGCAGATGACAAAATGGAAGACAAGATTGGACTGTACACCGGCTTCGTTTTCGTGCCAAT
The DNA here is from genome assembly GCF_015104395.2 of Macrobrachium nipponense. Taxonomy (NCBI): domain Eukaryota; kingdom Metazoa; phylum Arthropoda; class Malacostraca; order Decapoda; family Palaemonidae; genus Macrobrachium; species Macrobrachium nipponense. The sequence continues at coordinate 53,657,476 of NC_087206.1, read as the reverse complement.
TATCAAGAACCAAATTTATGTACTTTACTAAAGAGTAGGAATGACAAGAAAGAAAGCCTAATTAATAACAACTAATTAGTCGGCAAAGATACCGATTAAAAGACGTTAATGTTATCATATCACGTTATAAAATAGCAGCCAAATCTCTAAGGAGTAAGCCAAACGCGACCTGTTCTTTAGGTAGAACTGAATCTCCTAAACAATTATTTTTTTGGAAAAAGGAATATATATATATATATATATATATATATATATATATATATATATATATATAATATATGTAGTATATATGTATATGTATGTGTGTATATATATATATATATATATATATATATATATACATATAAAATTATATGTTATATGTATATATACATATATATACATATAATTTTATTGGTTTTTGCCAGAGAATTATGTATGTATGATATAATAATAAATATATATATATATATATATATATATATATATATATATATATATATATATATTATATATATATATGATATATATATATATATATTATATATATATATATTATATATATGTATGTATATTTTATATTATATATATATATCTATATATTTACCAAACATATAATATTTATTTATATATAATATATAATACATACAAATACATAAATTGCACCATCTTAAACGGAACAAGAGAAATGTATTAATAGTCACTGTAAGTGCTTCATAACCAAAAACATTTATAAATAGAAGCATGAACTATCCATATATACATATATTTATGTATATGTATATGTATATCCTATATATACATATATATACATATAAATTTTTATTGATTTTTGCCACAGAATTATTAATGTTATTAATATATATAATAATATATATAACTATAATAAATATATATATATCATATGTTATATATATATATATATAGTATAATATACCCTCGATCCATTGATAATACTATAAGTATATATAATACCCATAATATAATATATATATATATATATATTATATATATATATATATATATGTATGTATATTATTATAATATTATAATATTAATAATAATATATAAATATATATTATTATATTATCATATATATATATCATATATATATATACTTATATATATATATATATATATATATATTATATATATATATATGTATCTATATATATATATTAGATATATTATATATAATAATATATGTGTATGCTATATATATATCTATATATATATAATATATATATATACATACATACATATTCTACTAAACAAATTATATCACTGCAGTGCTCATCAAAAACATTATAAGGAACTACATATATGGCCAAAATGATGGTGACGAAGGGTTATACGTATTTTGTGGGCATGCGCTACAAAATCCTAATGCTTAAGAAAACTTAGAATTTAGATATTATCATTCAGCCTAGTGCCGACCTCTTTCACCAATGGTACTCATATACTCAAGCAGCATGGATGTATTTTCCTAAGCAATGGGACTGTACATACCGTTAGTAAGGTCAGGACATGCCTTCTTGGCCCTTTCTTATATTATCGTCATTTCTTACTGGATGGTATGAAAATATTAATGCAACAAAGGACACCTCTTTTCAAGCCAACTCTCCTCCTAAGAATCAGCTTCAAAAGATGTTAACGTAATGTTGCTACTGACATTCATAATCTGTCGTAGAGATTTTACCTCTCCTATGAATTCTTATTCTCTCTCTTTGGCAGTCTTTACATTTCCCTTCCTAGTCCATGTGACTTTGTTAGAGCTCTTTACAGGTCACTTCGCCACCATTGGAGACAAGCCTCCATCGTATGATCACTCCAAGCACGATTATTTAATGAAGTCCCTGAGTCAATGCCACACCTGGCCAGCACCCGAAAAGAGAAAATTGGATGACCAGTGACATGGGATCTCCCATGCTCCCGGCACTTCAGCATGCTGGCAACAAAGAGAACCACGCGTTAAAGGTGAAACAATAGAAAACGGATGACTCCTGAAAAGAATAGGAAGTTAATCCGGAGAAAGGATAAGACCAAAGAACGATGGATTTCTCCAAAGACACCGATGATGCAGTGCAAACACCAGCGCCCCTTCCTGGGCTCAGCTCCCCTTCCTGAGCTTTGCTCCATCACAGCCATGTCCCAACACATGGCTGACTACCAGTCCAAGTATTTTTCCAGCACCAAATCATCTATCAACAGCCCTCACCAACTCCATCGTCAGTGCATCTATGAGGACTTCTCTCTCCGACACCAAGTAAAGTGCTCGAAATGCTCCTTGAAGTGAAATCTCGGCACCCAGTTATCATCATCTCATCTAAATTTAGTACTCCAACAGAACCAAATTACCTGTCCTAATTATTCCAATTCTTCTGATTATATTTATCGTAAATACATGTGCTTCTCGTTATCTAAAATTCCCCCCTTTTAGTAAAGCCCTCTGCTCATTTTCTTTTCTTTTGCCCTAACTACTCAGGAACTATAGTTAGATTACATCGTTCCCTTGTGGTAAGTCCCTTCCCAGGTTTAGGATATAAAAGTGGCCACCCTTGCTCAAGATTTTTAGCTTACATCATTATTGCAAGTCCAGTGAATAACCCCACTAAGCTGGATACAAGCGAGAATCGAACATCTTCACGTAGATCCTATTCAATAATAACACAATCAAACAGAAGACCACGCATAAGTATTGTGCTACTTTGTGCTATTGCGGTTATAATTTGTGACTGGAATTCTTTTTTATTAGTTTTCCCCAAGAACTAAAACTCCCTCTTGCGTGCTAAATGAGTAATCTCATAGAGAGAAAGTGTTTTACCATTCTGAAACATGAGCTTTGCCATTACCGCATGATAGCAACTCCTGCATGAGTTAAATTGTAAGGTCTTAGTTAGGGAGTGCTAACAGTGTTAAAAAGGGAAAAGTGCATTTATTTCTCTCCACATGTGCTCTGGACAACTTGTAGTCCATTGTTTTAGTTAGGACACACACAATCTGGCAACTCAAATCATATTACAATAAGCAATTTGGTTTCATCTCTCTCTCTCTCTCTCTCTCTCTCTCTCTCTCTCTCTCTCTCTCTCTCTCTCCTTACAACCACGCTACAATTTCAAATTAAACTTCCCAGAAATACCATGACTGTCCTTTAAACTTATGTCTACAAAGTTCGTTCATCCATGACCACATGGGCCACTTTACAAGTGGAAGAAACAATTTTATTTTAACTGAGTGTTGGCACATGTGTCCCGTGTCCTGTCACAAGAGCACACCGTCACAACATTACACCATCACAACACTACGTTACAACCACTTAGACTAATGTAAAATTCTTATCACGCATTTTTGCCAGGTCAACCTTCTATCGTAATATAAAATTCTTCACACACGTGATCACAACAAGTAAGTGTTTGCTGCATGATACCTTAAGGACCCAACTCGCTTTAATTAAGCCTATCTGGATGTGCTTAACAAACAAACCACGTGGTTTTTGCTTAAGCCTTTATCACTCTGCGCCCATCCCAAGTGCCTCTCACCAAACTCCATTAAGGTTTGCACTAACCATTAATCAAAATTCCGTGTTACCACAAATAGCAGAGTTACTCAAACCCTACCCTGTATTGAGGGCTCCAATAAAATCTTTAAAATCCTGCGTTCGATTCTACAGAACAATCCTACACCTCGAGTGCAACAACTCTACGTTCTTTGATTAAAAACCCAATTTTCTTTAGAACACCTTTAATGCTATAGCTGGCTTCATCCATGCAAGAGTAAATCAACCCAGTTCTTTTCAAACAAACATGTTCTTCGGAACAAACAAATCTGTTCGTCTTAACAAACCTACCTTCTTCAGAACAAACAAACCCGTTCTTTTTTAACACTATATTCTTCAGAACAAACAAACCCATTCTTTTCAAACAAAGCTACATTCTTCAGAACAAACCAACCCATTCTGCTAAAAAATACCTACATTCTTTAGAACAAACAAACCTATACTTTTAGAACAAACCACATTCTTTCAAACAACCAATACCCATTCTCTACAAACAAACCCCTGCATTCTTTGAACAAACCAGAAGCAGTTCTCTCAAAAGAGACCTTAAAATCTCATGCTTGTTCACCTGGAACGAGCTTTCTGCTATAAAGTACCACTATCCATTCCAACGAATGTAACAAATAAACTGTTCTCTTAAGCAAACCAGAAGCCACTCTCTAAAAGGCAACCTTCAAATTTTCATGCTATTTGCCCCAGAACGAGCCAGCACCAAGAGCGACATTCCCCAGTTCTCCGGAATGACCTTACACTTAGTGCCTGTGACACCTCATCCAAAGAGGCACTCTCATTCACTAGTGGAGCCACCCACTGGCCCATTCCATTGCATAATCTTTCCCTGCTAAAGCCGAATCCCATTTCCAATCTGATCCTTTTCTTTGACAACCTATCACTCTAGCATCATGCAGGCTGAGGACTACAAAGCATTCACAAGCCTTGAAAAGGTGATGGGATTGACACGAGAGGCCTTGGCTACCTGGGTCCAATCCCAGGTTGATGATGCTAAGAAAGAAAAGGAAGAAGAAAGACACGAAAAGGAAAAAAGAAAGACAGTAAAATGAGAAAGAAAGACAGGAAAAGGAGAAAGAAACTGTGGAAAGGGAGAAGGAAATAAGGGAGAAGGAATTAGAGATAGCCCATGAGCTTGTCCTCACCTATCAGGGGGCCAGGAACCTGCTCCACCCACTCCCCAGTCCACTCTCAACAACGTTGGCTCTCTAATCCAAAAATGGACAGATTCTGAGCTGGCGGCCTGACTCAGCTATATAGAAAAGGTCTTCACCACGTACATGCCCACTCCTGAAGTTTTTCTGTTCCTGGGGAAACACATGGGTGAAGAGGGCACGTCTCTTTCTGTTCCCTCGACCTGAACAACAAGGAAAAACTCGTGGAGATTTGAAAGACCGTCTAGAAGACATATGAAATCACTCACGAGTGCTGGAGACAGCGTTGGCGAGGCCAGCCCAAGGAGGCAGGTCAAATCTGGGCCAACAGGGCATACCACAATACCCCTGATTTCAGATGCTGGGTAGAAGCCCTAATATTTCTACTTTCAACGCCCTGTATGAGCAATACAGCTTGAGGGATGCTTTTACTATGCACCCAGCAATCTCACCACTCACCTCTACGACAAAACCGCCCCCTCAACCCGACGTTCGCCAAGTGCTGCTGCTCGGCAGGCAAATGGCTCCCTAGAATGGAAAATAAATCCCCCTTCTCATACCTCCAGGTTCTTTCAGACAGAAATGGGCATCATCAAAGGAAACCTGTGTGAGGCCATTATAAGAAGGTTGGGCACCTCACAGAGGTTTTGGTCAGCTAGTCTTAAATAATTAAACCTCATTTTCAAAAATTAGGAGAACGTAATGAAAAGAACAAAATTATCTATACTAATCACACGTAAGTTACTTCACTTACGTTAGTATCTCTCTCTTCAAAACATATGCTCTAAAAATTCAAGTAGAGAATCTAGGATCTAACTTAAAAGATGGTGCAAGTAATTTAATATCTCATGCATAAAACTGAAGAACACTCAACATTTTGGCCATGGCTGTGACCAAGCGCTCTCCTAGGAGTATTACTGGTTAAATATTCAATAACCAGAAACTTATTATTTTCATTTAACAGTGCCCAAAGTGTATTTTTATTCTTGTTCAGGCACTTTTTTTCTGTTAGAACATTTTTATTTGTTAAAATATTTCTCTATATTTGAAAACATTTTCCATTTTTTATGGGATCTTAATCGAGATACCTTGAAGGAAATAAAAAGTGTTTCATTTTGTAAAGACTCCCAAAGACCATTCAAAGAAATTGCAAGTTCATATTTCTCAGTGTACAATATTAATGCCTTAAAGTTTGGATAGTTTCATAGTAAATGAATGCTTGTCATACAAAACCATCTTTTATCTGGATGAAGTAAAATTTCAAATGTCCTAGCATCAATAAATGTTACACAATTTTCAAGTTGAAACAAGTAAATGGGAGTTATTCCAACTCATTATATGGGAGGCCCTTAAGACATGACTAAGTTATGACACCTGAGAGAAATTTGGATTTCCTTGTTCAGACAAAATACAATAAATTTTTGAAGCCTAACTAAAAATTCTATACCACAGCAGCATAAAACTTCACACCTGATGAGGATGATGGAGCTTCATCCTAAAAGAAGTCAGTCATAAGAGAACTTTTAATTGATAATTAATTTACAATATGGTACAACAATGTTCAGTATGTGACAGAAAAAAAAGAATACTTCATATGATTGAAACGCAAGTGAATAGTAATGATAAGAAACTGGGAAATCCTGGCAGGTAATTTCTTCATTTTAAATTTTCATGAAATCCCAAACTAATAACTTACATATAAATTGCTATCATTAGAAATTAAAATAAAAGTCTTCCATTCTTAAGAAATCCAGGAATGAATTAGAATTACTTCTCTCCACTGTAAAGATAAAAAAAATAGTAGCTTTAAGGAAAATGGTGCTAGCTGTGAATTCGCAAACTTGTTGACATGTATGGCATTAGAAATTAAAAAAAGAAGTTTAACACTACTTGGCAACATTATGTTGAGTCTATGATTCTGGACGATACAAAAATAATGATGTCGCGTCAGATTTGAGCATCACTGTACATAGGGATAGGAAGAGGGAGGGAGGAGGATTGAATTGCTAAGTTGGAGAGCGTGATTTTGACAAACTCGGGAAGTTCGTTAAAAGATTGTTTTGTAGGCCGAGTATTAAGGCTCCCGATTAAACAAATATGATCAGCTTTAGAGTCGTGAATAATGTTGCGTAACTCACCTAAGATCCTGCAGTACTAATCAAAATTATTGTTATTTTCTCAGGGCATATAAACAAGACCCCTACTGTCACTTGAAGCCCCAGCAATCTATCACTCTTATGGGTCATCACATTCACCATATCGCCTAACGATTTGTGACGCAAGAAAGAAAGCTCCCTTTCGGGAGACCGGCTGCGATGTGATCTGCAAGTTTCATCGATGAGGTCGAAAAAGTTCTGAAGTCTTCATGCACTGAATCGCAGATGGTAGGGTCATGAGGACGGAGGAGTGTTTCTTGTAACGCATAGACGCCTTTGAAGCTTTTACAGAGCGTGCCTAGGAGAAGAATGTTCTGCGTTAGGCGGAAATATACCAAGAGATTATATCTAAGGTATCCATAGCAATTCACGAAGATGGGAAATGAGAGTTGATCATTTGGGTGGATGTCGGGTTGGCCAGCGAGGGTGGGATGTCAATCACCGTGGGAGGTAGGCTGACACTTGCTTGGGGTGTTGGTATGTTTCTCTCGGTGGAGGTGGGGGTCGCGGATTAGGTTATTCTTGATATTTTTATATTAGGACCGAAATTCTCGCCTTTAAGAACATCGAGGTGTTGAAATAGGCAGGTAAACCTGCAGGCAACTTTATGTTTAATTGTGCATGGGAGTTCGTGAGAGATAAGAGGGTGTGTGTTGTGCGTGTGTGTGTGTGTGTGTGTAAACCTGTGGAAAGCAGTAGTATCAATCACTTACAATGGAAGCTCATTCACATAGGAAAAACAAATATTTGATCGTCTACAACTAAGCACAGACCGAAAAATTCAGTCAAATACGGTAATAACCTGCCATTTTGATATTGGTAGAAATCGTCCTGCGTCACATTCTTGACTAAAAAACGAAAGATTGTCTAGTAGTCTTAAGGTATTCATGCCATATTCAGCTCATTACCCAAACCAAAGCTTCGACATTTAAGGTTCAACAAACACCCCGCTTACAATGTATCGCGAGGAATGTAGCACAAAATCTAAAGGGTCTCAAAATTTAAAGATAGAGTAACTTATTCCCGTTGAACTTTAAATGAAAGAATTCCTTTTAAGCAAAGAGATTTTCATTACACTGAGAGGAAAAACAATCATATTTATAAAACAATTATGTTTTGAAAAGCAAAAACATAAATGAAAAAAAATGTACTCCATGAAATAAATAAATAAACTGTTTAGATCTGTCTACTCGTTTTAAAAACCAGCTACACATTTAAGTTACGGTGGGAGGTTGAGACAGGGTAACAAGATAACAGGAAGGGACACCCATACGTCTCTCTCTCTCTCTCTCTCTTTCTACCTAACAGTTCGCTGGTAGGGGCAGCTGAGGAAGAGGAGGAAGTAGCTATATATTCCGTGCCAATTTGCATCTCCATCAATTCCCAAACTGAGGTGAAGGAAGATGAGACGGAAAGAAAGGCGCGGGGAGGAGGGGGGAGATGAACTGAGATTAAAAGAAAAAGACGAGAGAGAGAGAGAGAGAGAGAGAGAAGAGAGAGAGAGAGAGAGAGAGAAGTGGTGCGCACACGTAAACCTAGAAATAACTTAAGAATCAATCATACTTTCCATGGAGCTAATGAAGCGCAAGAAAGATTAAAAGGTTTGTCTTAATTAAAACTTCCTTCATGGCAATCTATAGATATCTGGAGTTAATATGATGAGCCTAAACAGGAACAGGAAAATAGGTCGCCTCACTTACGCACACAAGAAACCTAATTACATCGGAAAATGACCTCAAATATGAATGCTCTGTTTATCCACGGTCTAATGGTAAGAAAACATCATACGAGTGAACCTTTCTTCCACTGCATTCGTTTTCCGAGCGTCATCTTCCGCATACATCTGTAAAATTCTGTAAGCTTGCACATGACATTTCAAAGTGCCATCTTTCATATGAGCGTGCAAAACTTCGTAATGTTGCTTAGCAAATCTTGATGGCATAATTAAGATTTCAAAGTAATGTTGCCATACATATCTTATATTGTATTAAAGACCGAACCTCATTGTTATGAAGCATACAATGCATCAAAACATTGTTTAGCACAAAAGAATACACACACACTTATATATTTATTATATATACATATAATATATATCTATATATATATATATATTATAATATATAGGTATATTATATATGTATATACTTAAGGATGCATAAATATGAAAATTTACAAGAAACATCATGATCTTGACTAAAAGACCATACAACATTTTCATTTGATCTTACGATGGGCCTTCCTTTATTGACGATGTCATCTTTGTTACCTATTTCCTGAATAAATAAAATTCGGTACCAAGATCGTTTTGAGAGGAATAGTCAATTTAAGTGGAAGTACAGAGCCTCTAAAGAATTTATTCTTCTTTCGAGTTCAACACAAATGAACTTATGATCAAGAGGAGCTCTTCCGGTAAGCATTTTCAATAGAAGTTTAGGTCACGCTGTAATGGCATAACTGGTTAACCAACTGAGTTAAGAGTCGTCATATTAACTTGTAAATTTCTAGGACGCAAAAGTACATCATTGCATTAACTGTATTCCCCATCGCTCCTGCGGGAAGCTTCGAAAGAGGACTCCTTAAAAACCTGGGTCTTAGTTCTCCTACTAGACCCAACAGGAGACCTGAATTCTTCTTCCAAGCTTAATTCTTAGCTGGGCTCGCTGTTTCAATAAGGCCCCTCAAACTGTTGCTATCTTAAATAGCTCATTTCACTTTGGTTTTGGGAGATGTTTTATAGCCGGCTGCCCTTCCCAACTCCAACATCCCCATTCATCGGGACCTTAGGGGACCGGTGCCGAGTTGGACTGGCTAGAGCCGGACAGAACGTTTTCTCTAAAACGTCAGTGTCCTTCGGGTTCCACTCAGAGGCACTGGAAGAAAGCCTCTCTGCCGAACTCGGAACCATTGACTCCTTTCGGTTTCCCCGGAGGAGTGCTTCTAGTGAGGACTTTGATTTGGTTTAATACTGAAATGTGATAACTCGGCTGCTATTTTTTAAAATTAATTTAAGACTCTTGATCGTTACATAAGCGGCTGAAACTGGAAAAACTCCCAGTCTTATTGTTGAATGTATCCAACTCCTAAGAATCATAGGAAGTAGGAGCATGGCCGTGTGCTTATATTCAAGATTTGAGTTAATCAAGTTTAATATTAGCGAAAATCCTCCAGGGATTCGGCGGGAAGCCTTAATTTTCTGCGAATTTTTACATCACTGAAATCTGAAAGGGTAATTATGGAAAAAAGACAAGGGAAGAGCGTGCATTATCCGCAGTACAATAAATAATTTGACTGACAACTTCCCAGAACTATGATTTAGTCTTCGATAGCGACAGGGTCTTCTCATCCATACTCATCACAGAACATTTATTTCATTATCTAAGCTGCCTAATTACTACTACACATTAATGATTTATCGACAGTTCCTAATATGTACAAAGCCTTAAGATGTCACCATAATCGCTAAATAATGCCTCGAATTTTCAACATATCTAGCTTTTATGAAATACATTTGACTTTCCGGAAGTTAAAATCTGAGAACTTACAATTTAATACAAAATATGTAAACTGCTGTAAAATCCAACTCTAAGGTATCAAAAGAAAGTTAGAACCAATATATAAAGAATCCCTTATACACAGAGTGATTTCCTATACTTATGTTGATAGCCTTACATTTTCTAATTCGTTGAAAATATGAACACAACTGCATCATTTATTTTAGAAAATGAAGTATGATCATTGAAATCGAAAAAATGAAGTACAAATCTACACGTTCTCATACAGCAAGATAGCAGGTCACATGGAGGAAGAGAAATTTCCAAAATATAATCTATGAAAATTAGCCACAATTCCATAATGCAAGTTTTTCCAGACTGCAAAAGAGAACCAGACTAGATTTAACACAGGCTGAGATATATAAAAAAGTTGTTTCCAAACAACAAACCAGAAAGCGTGGAAATCAGTTACCTTGGGGATCAATCCCGACACCGGTTCATCAAAACGTTCTTTCGAAACATGACACTTCTGCTCATAAAAGTAACAGTAGACAACAAGTAAGAAATCTTAAGAAATGATTCACACTGTATGGAAAGACAGTATGGATTCCGATGAAATTATCTTGAATATCAAAATGTACTCATCGAAAAAGAAACTGAAGAGCGTGATGCGAACAACAGACACTTCGTCTAAGAAACTCTTCCATCAAGCAAGAAAAAAAGAGGATGTTAAATAAACTATGCTCAATCATACATCAGAATATCAAAATGCCTCCAGTGAGAAAAGGAACTAGCGAAGAGTGCCTGCGAAACAGGGAAGTTAGCTAGTTTCAATACGATCCCATAAAATGACAACAGAATAGACTGCATGGAGCTGGTATAAATTAGACAGCGCCTGATCACCGTATATTGCTTAGAATATCTTAACGTACTCTGATAACACCAAGCATATGTGAAAAATAGACTACGCTTCATCAGATTGCATTAGTTTGAATGTAAAAAAGTTCCCCCTGAAGTGCACTTGATTTGAAAAATCTGCCTAGCTTAACAAAACTCTCCCTTAATATTGTGATACGTGACATATACTGTATATTAAAACAGACAAGACAGAATTCTAAAAAATGGTCTGTATCATCAAAACGTTCCCACAGAATATTATGCAACATAAGCGACGAGACAACGCTTAATCAAAGTTAATCAACTAAAATATCAAAACATTCACGCTAAGCACGATTAGAAAATAAGAGTGAGAAAAAACTGACTTCATCCCAGTCGGATTAAAAAAACCAGAATCTCTCTCCCGATAGCAGAGAGGACGAGATAAAACTTACTCATACATTGAACGAACATTGGCTAGTAAATCAAATCCCTTCCGAAACAATGGTGCCTGACATAGGAAAAATATTGTATCTGGTAAAAGTAGCAAAGAGAGGAAAGTAAACTGCACCTAATCCAGAGCAATGAGTGAGATAGAACAGAGAATCAAAGAACTCCAGTCCAACATGATATCGACGGAGCAGCACGATGATATTTAGACCTCCACAAATCACGCCTTCGCAAATTAGATTTGTTTTTCCGATTCATTAATCACAAATCGCAACCACAACCATTAACCTTTTAGAGCAAAAAATTTACCCTTAAAATCCCCGCATCCATTTAATGAAAGAGAAGATAAGACCCACCTGAACTTTTTTCTTTATTACTTTTTCTAGGAGAAATGGTGGGAGGCACGTATACTGAAAGGAGGATTTACGAAAGATGATGATGATGATGATGATCAGAGAGAGAGAGAGAGAGAGAGAGAGAGAGAGAGAGAGAGAGAGAGAGAGAGAGAGAGAACTGAAGATCTCATCAAGCACCTGTAGACAACGACCGACAAACACGTAGCAAGTGAATTCATGAATAAATTTTTTAAAAATGTACAATATCATGAGAGGAGCTGCTTGCCCACTTCTGTTGCAACCAGAGTTCTCGAGGTTCTTGCGATACCATACAAAGAAGTAAGTCTCTCTCTCTCTCTCTCTCTCTCTCTCTCTCTCTCTCTCTCTCTCTCTCTCTCTCTCTCTCAACTACCGCAATTTTCAATGGTTCTATACTGTAAACATTAAAATTTAGCTTTCTAAATAACATGACATATCATAAGCTTAACACTAAACATTTTAAGAATCATATCTGTCATCATAACTAGATACATTTCTAGTCACAATAAATGTTTACTTCACTTTGTAATAAGTTAAGAGATTTACTCCATAAAGCGCCTATATGTGTAACTAACTGTATGTGTAATGAAAATTTGTTGGATGGTCAGCGGCTTCCTTTTATTATCCTTACAAAAAATATGTCCAAACCAAAGTTAGCCTTCTACTTCTTCAGTATATAATCAAACGGTGGAACAGGACAAAGTGTGTGTGTGTGTGTGAGAGAGAGAGAGAGAGAGAGAGAGAGAGAGAGAGAGAGAGAGAGAGAGAGAGTTCCGATTCATAATTATCACCGATACCTATATTATATATCAAATTAAATTTTCCCACCGATTTAACTTTTCAGCGACACGTCATTATCCCTGGAAGCAAAGGAATGCTAAAGGTTGCACTGTACTTCCATTTCTTTTCTGATAATATTATCATTTGCATCAGGAATAATCCTTGTTCATTGACTCATATTGTGCTGGTGCCCGGTCTACCAAGCGACCACAAATAAAACTATTCAACTCCGCTTATTCGGAGACAATCAGTGAACATCTGTGAAAAATATTTTTGTTATTACTAAGAGGTTTTACCAATCAAAATAGGGCACCTACAAAAAAAAAGAGAAAAAAAACGCAGCCTTGTCAACTAGCATTAACATATTCATTACATTACGAATTTTGTTTAAATTATCTTCTGATATTCACTTTCAGGACAGCACTATAAACCCTGCCATAACTTATTCTTTAATTTTACCAAAAGTGTTTACCAAAGAGCAGAAACATAAATGTGATGTCAAATGGAGATTATATTTTTATCCACGAAACTTGGTAATACCGGAAAGTTTTGTTAATGGACACAAGTATAGATTTATTCCAATCGCAACAGTCTTTAAGGTAATTTCGACCTGAACATTTAGATAATCTATGGATACTTTCGTCGTAGGACAACATGCAGTTACTTTACTATGACGCTCCAATACTATCGTTCTAATGTATTAGCCCCATACAGTCACAACTGTGGCAATGGATGAAATGGTTGAGACGACAACTCCCGACCCAGGGGAAGTTATGTAGCGTCCAACAGCTCATGCAAATGAGACTTCATTCTGCATATTAGTGAGAACACTGAACCCTGGGCTGGACGACGAGGAGTCAGAAAGTAGAATTTATTACCCATATGCTAATGTAATAACATACTGGAAAAAATTATGGATGAGATACTGGGTTTACATGAAATAAACTACTTTGTAATTTATGGATGAGATACTGGGTTTACATGAAATAAACTACTTTGTAATTTACATGTAAAAATGAAAACTCACAAAGATCTCGTCAGCTGGCCGTTGGAATACTACCACTAGAAAGATTATGGGCCCTTCTAAGGCTGGTTAGTACAATCTGTTGCTGGGTCCCTCTCTGGTCAAAACTTTTTCTACACCTACATCAATTCATTGCATATCTTAACTGTCGATGCAACTGGCAACACTAAACACCCTGCGCGTCTATCCCTTTCTTGTTGTGCAGAAGAGACTCACTAGCCTGAAAGGCATCTGTTCTAGGAGAAGACAACTCCAAAATAAACCACTTTTTTAATCTTAGACAGTGCCATAATCTTTGGACTAGGGTCTTCAACTGTCTTGGATTGGATTACCCTTGCTGGAGGTACACTCAAGCACACTTTTCTGTCGGTTTCACTTTCCTCTTTTTGTTTCAAATGGCAGGCTTAGTAGAAGGGCCGAGAAGGTTACCTTACCCACATCATTTTCTTTTCCTTTATCTTTACCCATAAATTCATGTTCAAACTCACCACTACTGTCCGTCCGTCTAAGCCTAGAATTTATTTGTAATTGCAAAGTGCGCCAGCTCCTCCCAGCTGACCAATTTCATTTTGGCGATAATTTGGTCTTTTTATGGGTATGCACTTTTTAATATTAATTTTACATGTGGAATGGCCAGTAGAATGGTTTTGTATATTAGGAAGGGTTTCTCCACAATTCATATGCCACTTCATGAGCAGAAGACTAATAAATCTTTTTTTTTCCTACCTACAGGAACCCAGATTTCGGTTATTCTGTTTGTGGCTGCTTGCTTACAAAAATGGCAGCAGTTTAGGAAGCTAATTTCAAGGTTTGTTCCATTTTCGTTGGTGATTATAGTGTTCATCACACTAAATGATTGAGCTCAGTTACTGCCATAGACAATTATGGTGTTCCTTCTCTAGATTTCTCCACTATTTCTGGTTGTGAGTTGTTAATAAATGAACCCATACACCAGTCTGGGAACTGACTTGACCTTGTGTTAACAGACACTACAGGGATTGTATTTTGTGAGGTAGGTTTGTCGACAGGTTCATCTGATTATTGATTGGCTGAGGTAAAATGGAGAGTGATCCGATTGCTCCTAAATTCAGCTTTTCAAGAAAGGTATACTTGAAATCTCAAGCCAGTTGTAATGGTATTCACTGTGATCTTATTGAGCTCAAGTGGTGTGATATTTATAGAAATCTGAATAGTATGGTGTTTAAATGATCATCTTAAGACTATTATTGAGAGAGGAATTCCACTTGAAATTCTTAAGTTTCATGTTAATGGTAAAGCATGGTTTAATCCTGCATGTAAGCTTGCCTACTATGAAAAACATGAAGTTCATCATTTATGGAGGAAGAACGACCAATCAGACTTTCTGTGGGGTAATTTTATTCAACTTATAAGTCAAGCTCAGGTTGTCTATGAGAGAGCCAATAGAGCATATAATGAGGCTGTAAAGGAGATATTGTTCTCCAGTAGCAATGGCCACGAAGTGGTGGTCTGCCCTAAAGTCATCACTCTTTAGAATTGATTCAAGAATGCCTCCCTTTG
>NC_087206.1:53629585-53637085 GCF_015104395.2 Macrobrachium nipponense | reverse complement strand
TGAAAACAGAAAAAAAACTCACAGTTATGTTACTAACTTTTGAAACATGATGCTCACCGAAACAAACTCGAAATAAAAATATTGTTCTGTTTTTAAACTGTCCATATTTTATTCTCAAGCAAGAGCAGTTGTTGACAGAAACGAACGTACAATCTTTTCCAAAATGCCCAACAGAAGACAGACAGACAAAAATTAATCCGGAATTATCATCACAAAGTCAAATAGAAATGATTTTCCCCAGGCAGACAGAGCCGACAGCTGCTAGTATTGGCAAGGATAATGTGAGGACCATTCTTCAGACGGCTACAACAGCTATTGATCTGTTTCCCAAACGTCTCTTTAGTACATCAGGAAAAGGCGATACGACGCAAAACTGTATTGAGGATCACAGACTTTCCTTCTGTATTTGATATCCCAATATCCTCAACGCTTTACCAAAGTACATCCTAAGCCTTTTCCACCAAGCCTTACGATTTGCAAATACGTAATTGACCTGGTGCTGCGTAAAGCGTGACCTAGTATTCATCTGACACAAACTTCGGTCAACCAACTCTAATGCTACTAATAATGAATCACGTTGAAAGATTCATTGCCTTTTGTTTGGCATCAAAACTAAATATATTTAAACTCAAAGATATCAATTTACTAATTCAATAGGATACCAACATTTTACAAATGGATGAAAAGTTCTTACATTTGACGTTTTCAGATGGCATCAGCTAATACTATTTTTCCGCAGACTCAGAATAAAGGCTCTAATATTCAGCAAAATATCATAAGCCCCATTTTAATGCGTACCTTAAACAAAACACACCAAAATTCAAAAGAACGCTCATCAAATACTGACAAACACGAATATAGAAGTTTCGCAAAATTAGATTAAATAGAAAAGCCAGAATAAAATTCCCAGAGGGTACTAATCACCGGAAATATTAAACTAAATTCCTAAAATGAGGAGAAAACAATGAGTAGTAAATAGTCTTCCCAGTATAGGATGAAGACAATATCTAAAGAAAGTATCAAGGGAAGAATCGAAACGATACACTAAGAAGAAGGTCTGCAGATCTCGCTGATAGTCAAGTTTGGGAAGGTATGGGCCGCATGCGGTGAGGATGAGCGAGGAGGAAGTTAGCGAAGACGGCTTGAGGGAACCTGTTAGAGGCAGGAGGTCGCGAGGGAGGCAAAGGATTGGATGGCGTGATAACGTGAAGGAGGATTTCGAGAAGAAGAGTTTCGGGAAGGAAGATGCTTTTGATAGTAATAGTTGGTGAAGACGCATCAAGGCAACCGCCAACTTGGCTTAGGGACAGCGGTGGGGGATGAGGAGTGAAGACTCGACAGAAATCATATAAAGGAAAGGAGGTTTTCTCTCTCCTTCCATTCGTTTTATCTTTGCATCGGCTATAACTGTATTATAGTAATGACAGTCATGACAAACCTCAAAATCCTGCTCTGATTAAATCAAGGAAACTTGGTGCCACCAAATATATCTTCCATTTTCCTACCCCATGGAAAACTAATTCAAAGAATTCTACATACGTCTCAAACTTTAACTACAAACATGACATTAAAAAAAAAAATTAAATTCTAATCGTGGAATGAGTGAAAAAAATCCTATGAATCGGTTGGATATCAAGTAAAACAAATATCGGCAATACTAAAAAAAAGAAAGAAAGAAAAAGTAATGACAAGAACTTTTAAAGAGGACATCATAAAAAATCTAGTTAAAAAAGTAACCTTCTGTCACCTAAGGCAATAAGCATAACAGATAACTTTACTCAATTCTTTTCTTCTCAAATGTATTTTCTGCACACCCTAGGTCAGTGACGACTCTGGAATGAAATTCAATTGCTGTTAAACACATTGGACCCGTGGCACAGCTGTTCATCATCACGACAGATGAAGGCGAAAATTTGTTTTCGACCATTCGTCTTCACTGGTTTCCCTTTTGTGTTGTTGTAATTCCGATGCAGCTTCCACCCCTTCAATCCTGGACCTTATATTATGGAGTTTGAGTCCCATCCTGTTTCTTATTGCATGTATCCCCGTCCCCTCCCCGCCCGTACCAGCAAAGGGAACGCAATCTAATTTTATTTTTTTCCTATAGTCCGTTCTTTGAGCACTGATCAATTCAATAATGACTCCCGTCCCACTTTACTTTCCCGTTGTGTAAAACTTTAAGCGGAATTGTGTCCCATTTCCTGTCGTACGAATCATACTATCTCATTTCAAATCTGATTCCTGTACCGTTTGCGTCACGCTTAAATTTTCAGTTTCAAAACGACTGCATTATTCTAATTCGTTGAATGAAGTGTAAGAGTTGCTAGAATTTTGGAAGTAACTGAGAATTTTGGTAATGACTGTACCACTACTAATACAGATATTACGTTATCGAAGATCTGTTGATAATGAGTGAAACTGCCAGGCTTCAAATTAATTTACGACTGAATCATCGATTACATTCTGTTTGCAGGTAAATATATGTTTAAACATGGGTACAAATATCAGTACGTATGAATTCATAGATTTTATTATTATTATACAAAAATTGGCAATTCAAATTCAAATACGCATAAATAACAGTTCAAATTAAACTGTTTAATCGCTAATATATCAAAACCTTTTTTCATTTGCCTTTGACCAACGAAACATTCGTCTGAAGGGTAAATATCAACTTCATCAAAACATAAAATAAAGAAATTATAACAATATTTATCGGTACTCAAATGTTAGGACTAAAAATCTTAGGATACGAAAGTCCTACCGCTAAAGAGATACGCGATGATTCAAAGGTCAGTCAGCACATGTACCAAGATGGACTTCTCATGGATAATTTGAGTGGTTTGCATTGGAGAAGGAGTAGTCTAGGATGATGACAACTAACAAAATCCAAAATCCCTCTCCAAATCAGAAAACTGCTTTGCTTAAGAACTCAACTATACCTTCTTTTATTTTCGCATTGCATTCTTTTCAGCAGATTTCCGATGATTAAATGAATTTTAGATATAATTTACATAAGTTCTTTGATTTACTTTCTCAGCGATGGTTTGATTGCCTCAAATTATTTCAGACTCCAATTCCTTTATGCAAATTCTCACCTTCAATTAAACTTTCTAAATCTGTTACCGTTGTGGTGTCTTCAAGTTTAAATTTACACTGCCCTAATTATTTAAAACCAATAAATTATATCTTCTCACTGCTTAGGGTGAGTGTACGAAGTTTTCAATTCATCTCATTTAAAAAGTCTTCTGAGAAGGATATTGGGTAAAGTATTCGAGAAACAATTGGATTTTAAATGCTGAAAAACAGCATTCAATAGAGCAACAAGTAAAACTTAGGAAATAGCTATTTCATTGATATGAAATGCCGATGAAACAGGTAATGAGATATCTGAACGATGACAAGACAACAAAGGCAAGAACATTACATATAGGTAAATAATTTTCACTCACAGACAGACGGACATTAAGCAGTGAATAGTGAAAAATTATATGATAATTACCCATTTTGATAGTCGATGTTATAATCATTTTATTTTTCTAAACTTGCCTCTCACTTTAACACGTACTGCATCATCTTAAGTCTAAACACACATAAAACACACAAAAACACGCAGAACATCAGGACTGACCTGGAAGGTTAAGATATGGCTATCCAAAAGGCGACTGACTAAAATAATAATATGGTACAAATTAGGACAAAAAAATTGGCCCGTTCACCAGCCTTCATCTAAAATTAACATGGCCAGTAATGGAGATTTTTAAAGGCCTCATAATTGTATGAAGTTAAAGGGTCTATAGACTATCATAAACTTATGTTAAAACTTGTCGGGTTATGGTTTTACTTCTGAACTAAGGAAAGCATCATTACAATTAGGAGCAAGAAAAGGCAGCGGCCTTATAAAAGTAATATCATTTAGGGATAGTATCATCACTAATCATTGGTCTTCAATGAAGATTTTATAAAAAATTAAAAAGGCTCATCATCACTAAGAACCATTATTTACAGGAATCGACGAAGTCTCAAGAATCCCATATATTAACAACTGGCCAAAGGAAAAAAGTACTGATCAGGTATTATAATCAAATAAAATTTATCCTTTTTAAGAGCAATCACTTCATCTTGTTTCATGCTGCAGTAAAGAATTCCCTCAAATTCAACCATAAAATACACTAACGACAAGTTTGAACGAAGACTCAGAAGTTTAGCAAAAATTAACCTGTTGGACAAAATACCCAGAATGTCCAAAATGGAAAGAATCTTAGCAAATTTAGGTCATAAGGTTTAAATGAAAATGTCCTTCATTTCAATTATTTTTGGCAACTTGTTAACGAAATCTTTAAAAAAAAACTGACTGGTAAATCTATCCTTGTTTTACACCCACGCATATTCTTGTCGTCTATAGCTTGTTTCCAATACTTATCTAGACCAATAATGCTAAATAATCACCAACTGATTTACCTTACTTGCAAAACAATGGAAGGCCGCATAAAAATCTCAAGGAATCTTGCTGGATATCTGTATTTCTAACAATGAATGGCAAACTGAGTTTCAGAAGATAGTGGATGGTTAAGCAAAATGTATACTCGCTTAAGGGTGAGTTGTTAAGGCTTCTTGAAATGACGTGACGGCCTGGAGAAATGGGCAGGACTTTTTCGGGTGGGGGAGATGAGGCAACGGATGGGAGAAATGGGCAGAAATCTTTCGGGTGGGGGAGATGATGCGACGGATGGGAGAAAAGGGCAAAACTTTTTGGGGTGGGGGAGATGATGCGACGGATGGGAGAAAAGGGCAGAACTTTTTGGGGTGGGGGAGATGATGCGACGGATGGGAGAAATGGGCAGAAATCTTTCGGGTGGGGGAGATGATGCGACGGATGGGTGAAATGGCCAGAACTTTTTTGGGCGGGAAGAAGAGAGAGAGAGTCTTGACAGAGGATGTGTTGGTTTGAGGAAAGGAACAGAGGCACAGTATGGCCAGCTCAAGTAAATAGGGATGAGGCAAAAAGGGGGTGGAGAGATTATTCACTCACCAGTTAATCAATTCTGATGCTTATAATGGTTCCAAGTGACCTGATCAAAGGGTTAGTGACAAGACATGACGTTGCATGTAACTATTAAATATTCTGAATGCAGTTTAAATTATTTGTTCTCAAATATATTACCTACTACTAGGTATCAGCTTGCCAGCCGATGTCTTAAAACCTTCCTGGGCAAAAAGATTTCCATTCTGAAGGTAATCTCCAAGAAAACTACGTATATAAAATCCTGCTGAAAGATAAAATTTCCGAAAATACTAGTTTCCAAATGGAATAAAATGGGACAAAGAGAGGATGTATTCAAGGGATGCAAAATAACAAGATTAAAAATATGACTCTCAAAAGAAAAAAAAATATTATAAAAACACAGACTAGATGGAGTGAACCAAGAACACAAAGGACTGAAATAAGAGAGAATATACAGTGCAATTATTTGAATGAAATTGTAACAACTATAATCTATATAAATAAAAATGTAAATGTTCGTTTGTTCAAAATCTTAAATCTACAAAAGTTCTTCATCAATTGCTTTGAAATTTTGACACAACATTGCATTAGAATATGTGCGTGTTTTTATCATAGGGTTTCATCCTACCTCCCACCCCGAAGGTCCTACCTCCCACCTCGGAAGGGGGTGGGGGTGAGCAGGGAGATTCCCTGAAATGGGGGCTGGTTATGCCCGTAGATTTAGTTACTTTACACATTTATCATACATAATTTCTGTATACATATGACTTATCATTTGGAAAAGAATACTATAGGGTAAACATCGATGACATCAAAGAGGGTGGAGTTTGAGAAGGGGGTTGACAGAGAGAGAATGAGAGGGAAGGAAAGTGAGAGAGAGTAGACGAGGTGTTAGAGAGAGAGAGAGAGAGAGAGAGAGAGTTGCTATATAGAAGGAAAGAGAAAAGAGACTGTGCTTGTTGATAGAGAGAGAGAGAGAGAGAGGAGAGAGAGAGAGAGAGAGAGAGAGAGAGAGAGTTGCTATTAGTGAGAAGAAAGAGGGAAAGAGACTGTGCTTGTTGGAGAGAGGTAGAGAAAGGAGCGAGAGGGAGAGGAAGAGAGAGAGAGATATAGAGTACAGGGGGTGTTAGGTAGGAGAAAGATGGAAAAACTGAGTGAAAGAGAGACTGACAGACAGAGAAGAACAGTTGTTTGAGAGAGAGAGAGAGAGAGAGAGAGAGAGAGAGAGAGAGAGAGAGAGAGAGAGAGAGTTACAAGGAGTTATAAGGATTAGGATGTCTCAAAGACTTGTTAGTCCATCCGAGGAGACATCATGTCATCACTTATCTCTAGGAGCAGGTTTTACTGTTCATTCACAGTGTCCTAATGATTTTGTCTAGTTTTATTTTAAAATCTTCCACATTGCTACTGTTTACAACTACTGGTGGCAGTTTTTTCCATGTGTCACATATCTTGTATGTAAAGAAGTTCCCACAGTGGGATGTGTTGTATCTCTTCAGTTCTAGTTTTTATCCATTATTTCTTGTCTGGTTATCGTTTAACGTAAATAGGTTACTGTCTACTTTTGTTATGCCTTTCAGTATTTTAAATGTTTCTATAAGTTGTCCTCACAATCGTCGTGTTTCTAAGCCATACATGTTCAGGCTCTCTAGTCGTCTTCGCTAACCTATTTACCTGATGGATGGAATTTACGTTGTGGCTCTTGTTTGTACCCCTTCTAATCTATTTATGTCTTTTCTTAGTGTTGGTAACCAAAACTGTACTGCATACTCAAGATGAGTATGCTCTATTAATGTGTAGAGCTGCAGCACCGTTTCCTTGTTTCTATATTTGAACTACCTATTTATGTATCCCACTAGTTTCCGTGCCCTCTTTTCAGCTTTTATGCACTGTTTTGTAGATTTTAAGTCCTTGGTAATAAGGAATCCACGGTCCTCCTTTTGTTCTACACTATTTATGTCATCCCCAAGCAGCATGTAGCTCATGAGGGTTGTTTGTTCCTATTTGTAACACTTTACACTTTTCCACGTTAAAAGGAATTTGCCATTTTTTTACCACTCTCCTATTCTCACTAGGTCATTTCTTAAACTTTCCACTGCATCTGGGTCTGCTGCGTTTACACCTAGTTTGGTGTCATCTGCAAATTTGGCTATCCTGCTAGTTAAGCCTACATCAATGTCATTAAATGTAAATAAAAAACAAGAGAGGGCCAAGGACAGAACCCCGAGGAACTCCGCTTGTTACATCTGCCCATTCAGATTTTTTACCATTTATTACGACTCTGTTTTCTTAGTTAGCCAGTCTTCGATCCAGTCCGCTATTTTTCCTACAGTTCCTAAAACTCTAACTTTTGTCATTAGTTTCTTGTGTGAAACTTTGTCAAAGGCCTTTTGGAAATCTAAGTGGAGTATATCTATTGCTCTACTACTGTCGTAAATACCAAGCATGTTATGAAAAAAATCCAAGAGATATAATAGGCAGGATCTGTTTTGTCC
>NC_087206.1:53614585-53622085 GCF_015104395.2 Macrobrachium nipponense | reverse complement strand
ACAAGGTAGAGCAAAGACCTCGTCATTAGACATATCCTAGAATATCTGAACCAGAAAACGTAACGGTAAATAAGATTCACATCAACGGTAATGCCTTCCGGTCAACGGCAACGTAAAAAGAGAGAGAGAGAGAGAGAGAGGAGAGAGAGAGAGAGAGAGAGAGAGAGAGAGAGATTTTTAACCGAAACAAACAAACACAAAAGTAAATCTTGAAAATAAGATGTATGTGACCCAGTCAAGGAAAATCCCTGTATTTCCGATTAAATCAAAAGATACGGCAACGAACACGAAGTTAATATTTCTTTCATCTCCTTTCAAGTTAAAATGGGAAGGACGAAAGATAACCTTTTCTATGAGTGAACATTCTATTATTTCTTAATGATGCTATTATCTAATTTCATTCGAGATTTTACTTCACTATACCTATAAAAATAAGGAGTTAAACTACAATATTTTCATCAATTTACAATGTGAAGAACCAATGGGCCTTAGTAACACAAACTTATAGGAAAAAAATCCAATTTTTTTCTTATTAATCAAGTATTCACGCAATGACTTGTTCATGTAGTTATATAAATTCTTATAGACCACACACACTTATAAATACATGTACAAAATGGTTTAAAATTCATACTTCTTTAGACATTGAAGTATTTCATTCCTAATAAATTGGTGAATGATAAAGAACAACAATTTACTCTATAAATTGAATAATCACCGGTTTTTAAAAACAACTTTATCTCCAAGTATCGCTAATACAGGGAAAAGGCAGTCGATTAACAATTGCTCTAATGCCAAAGGCACCTGGCAACATTCTGCAAAATAGCTGGGGTTGCCCAGCCATTACGAATCTTTGAGTTACACACGTGTGGTCAATCGAGGTAGCACAGAACAGTCTCAGAGCTTCTTGGCATCATACTATACCTCCATGGCACGGGAGAAATCTGGTCATTTCAAGCATCTGGTTACCCTAATGTGAGCTGCCATATATCCATTACTTTAATCCTTACAGTGGGATGGAAATCCATATATAATAGAGTGATTTGCCGTTCTCTTCAATACGCCATTTTTTGTGACACTTCGATCTTACGTTGGCCCCGGCACTCATATAGACTGACACCCCACAGAAAGTACTTGCCTTAACCTTTAGGTTCTAAATAAAACCAGCCATTCTAAAATATTTAACATAGCAAATGCTCATAATTAAAATCGCGCAGAGACTGCAGTGCACGCTTCAAATCACTCAAAATCATACACTTGAAGATTATCAGATACAAAAAACGTTCTACAGTAAATAGGTAAATAGGTAAACAACCCAATGCCAGCATCAGATTTGGAGCCCTCTATGTATATCGATCAGGGTCTTTCATACTATGAAATATGCTCATGGGCACAATCATGATATGATGGAAATATGATCATACAATACATCAATAGTGGTTAAGCCCGGTAATTTAATAAATGGCCTATATTTCGAAACAGGACTACCTCAGCCAGTATTTTGCATCTTGCAACCTCCTGGGAGAATTGCCACGAACACTTATGGCATAACATTCAAAGCAACGTGTGTGTACATTTAAATTAGTTATAACAGTTTTTAACCTGAATAAATAGGTTGTGGCATCCTTGGATGATCCCTATAATATGGTAAACAGGATTCAAGTCGAATTGAAAGGCAGGTAAAGGAAATCTGGTAGTATCGGAAACATTATCGGACTCCGAACCAGCAACAATGGAAACGCAGTTATCCAGCAACAGACTCAGTTGGAGATGATCTAAAAACTCGGGGGACCATAATTCTGATTCCAGCCATATAAATTTATGTGCAGTCATGTAATGGGGTCATTTACTTCTGTGCAATACATTCACACTTCCTTTTTCTCTATATTAGGCTGTTTCGTTTATGCCAAGCTGCCTAGCCATGTCGTTTGTTGAAACATTATCCGTATGCGAGTTAGATATGAGGAGCTGTGCGCTCGCTGTTTTGTAAATTTTATCCAAGGGAGACAGTCGACTTTTTCCGCCTGTGTGACGTCATAAAAAGGGGACGAGAATATGGGATTACTTCTCTTTAGCGTCTTTCTGGTAACCATTATGTAAGATATTATTATTTCTATATATATATATATATATATATATATATATATATATATATATATATATATATATATAGTATATATATATATATATAGATATATATATATATAATATATATATATATATATATATATATAGTATATATATAGATATATATATATATATATATATATATATATATATATATATATATATATATATATATATATATAATTTTGACAATTAGCATACATTACGGGTTAGTTATCATGCTTACATTTTTCATCAAATTTTCTCCTTGACCCATCTTTCAAGTTATCTAAATTGAGTTTTTCAAAATGTTTCGAATGTATATCTTCATAAAAAGTGTTTCTTGCCCCTCT
Organism: Macrobrachium nipponense; assembly: GCF_015104395.2. NCBI lineage: Eukaryota > Metazoa > Arthropoda > Malacostraca > Decapoda > Palaemonidae > Macrobrachium > Macrobrachium nipponense. The sequence goes on along the minus strand of NC_087206.1, from coordinate 53,619,626 downwards.
TTTATAGAATGATATCTGCAGTATTAATAATAATAAGTTGAAGGTATAAGCGCACTTCCTTGCTTCTGTCATAAGATTAAATATCAGTTGGTGCTTGAAATCTACCGGAAGAGTCTAGCAGAATTATTTTCCACAACATTTTCTTTTCGTAAGCATCAGGAGACTTGCCACTGGCTCCACATAATTATGAAGTGCTTTTGCGAAAATAAACTTTTTATTCCACACAACTAAATGCAAAAGAAAACTCTCAAGTGAAGAACAGGATTTGCACTAAAGATTCATAGGACAAGATCAATTCTTTTTAGTTTATTATGATAAAAGTCGAAATCTCTCTCACATTTCCCGTTCATTTGGCTTTCGTAATACACACACACACACATATACACGCATACTCACATATTATATATATATATATATATAATATATATATATATATATATATATATATATATATACTATATATATATATATATATAATATATATATATATATATATAGTATATATATATATTATATATATATATATATAGATTATATGTATATATATTAAATATATATATATTATATATATATATATATATAATATATAGATATATATATATATATATATATATATATATACATATATATATATATATATCAATACATATATACATACATATACTATATATATATATATATATATATATATAATATAATATATATATATGTATATATATATATATATATATATATAATATATATTATATGTATATATATAAAATATATATATATATATATATATATATATATATATTATATATATATATATATATATATATATGTTATATATATATCGTGTGTGTCATAGCACGGCGCAGAATCATTCATCAATTATAATTCCCTTTATAGTGGGGCGGCTTAGCTCAAATATTCAAAGAATTGTGCATTTTGTGATACAAGCACCAATTTTGGCACAAGTGTACATTAATATGTTGCGAACATTTTCAGATAATGGGCCACTTGAAATTCTCTCTTTATGTCCGCCATATTGGATTTCAAAATGGCCGCCACTTGAAATCTGTTTGTTATTATCTTTGGACATAATGAAGCTATGTTTTGGGGGGTAAGGAATCCAATGGCACCAATTGCCACTTGGTATTGTCTATCAGTCTGTTATATAATTGTATTTGGAAATTATCTAGGCAAATATTGGATTCAACACAATACTTGAGAAAGAATGACTTTATTGAACACTGACATGCTACATTGTCTAGTATGAGGCTAGGTGTACACTGTCATTCTACAATGGTCTGCTATCTGAGGCTAGGTATATACCGGTACTGAAGATACTTGTACATAAACAATGTCATGTTAACGAGTTCAGCATTGGCACAAGTACATGTATGTTGTGGAATCACTGTCATGTGCAGTGCCCTTCACAATCACAGAGGGCTGTGCACTGAAGGGCAGTCTTTTTGCACTTGCAGTGCCTCACACACCCTTTCTTGCACTTGCAAGAAACCAGCTCAATGCAGCTGTGAGCTGCTTCAGGTACCCTGGTCCCAGTAAGGTGTGGATTGTCCTTCTCTAGTCCTTGACAAACCCCAGTTGGTCGGTGGAGGGAGCTTTGGTGCTGGCAGCAGTTTCTGGCCCCACACATGTCCACCTTGATACACTGCCCTCTTGACATGTTCCTCCAGAGCTGCCATCGTTGGAGGGATGAGCTGCTCATTGTTCTTCCTTGCGAAGAGTTTCCTCCTGGTCTTGTCAATGTCTGTGCATTTGCTGGTTCGGTCATACAATAGGATCACAAACCTCTTGATAATGCACATAGCATCATCTGGTATATCGAGCGGTGCAAAGGACAGCGGAAGCGCCTCAGTGAGTTCTGGCAGTACCTTCCAGTTTCCCACACAATCTTCTTGCCACGTCTAGCAAAACTAAACACAGTGTCACATCCAGTTAGAATGTGGAACATTGGCAGTGCACGAGCCTTCTCTCGTCCCAACCCAGCTGCTATTCTGTGTGCTGCTAGGTACTGGACACTCTAGCCTGTTCCGAAAGCCAGCCATAGTTTGTCTTCTGATTTAAACTCTTGTGCCAGGGATACTGCCAGCACCACATCAGTGTCTACAGTTCGGATGAGTATTGCATGGTGTCCATGCTGGGCTGCATGAGATGTATGCAGCAACATCTGAGTGCCAGCTTCTTCATAGTTGCATGGGGCGAGTGAGGTCAGATCTGGCAGTATTGGCTTGCTGAGCACTGCCTCTCCATCAGTAATGACGAGTTGCTTGTCCTCCTGGTCAAACCATTCCATTAAAGCTGCTGAGAGGATCCGGAACAGCTTGGTCTTGTTGCTGTCCACTTGTAAAAAGTTCTGCCAGTTTCCTGGTATGGCTGCGGTAGCCACCACACGTCTCCGCATGCCTTTTCCCCACTTTGCGCGTGCACTACCTCTCAGCGAATCAGCAAGGTAAGTATCCCAGACCAGATCCAGGTGTGACACTGTGTTGTGCATACTCTTCAAAGGTCTTTGATGCAGCCGGCCTCAGCATCTGGATGATGGCTGTTCCATCAAGCACTGTACATGGCGTTACAGGAGTCTCTGTCTCTGCGTCAGAGACTTCTTCCAAGCACGTGAGGAGATCATTCTTGTTACCTGTGCAGAGACTTCCACCATCAGACAGTGCGGGAGGACATGCCTAATTCTCATGACGAAAGAACTCCTCAAGGTCTCCATCCCTCATCTGGCAGTTAATGTACAGGCGTGCGAAGAGTTCACGGTCATTCTTGATGGAAGCGAGCTGTTGCTGACCTTTGCTCTGGGTTCTTGGAGTGGAAGTGGTGAACACCGTCAGCTTGTTATGATGAATGGGGTCGTCCACATCATTTGTTCTGTCCAACAAACACTCTCTGGTGAAAGCCTCAAACTCTCCCGGCCAATCCTCTTCACATTCATCACAGTCTCCATGGCAGCAGGACCTGCAATCTCCTTTGTGTCCAGTTTGAATACATCCTGACTCTCCTCCTCGAATGGGTTACCCATTTCCTCATAACACCTGCGAGAGGGCGAACATCTTTCACAAATGAGGTCTATAAACTTGGCGTCTGATCATGATGACGTGTGTCTGCTGTTTGCCGTCTCCAGTGTTAGTTCCAATCCTGCATTTCTTCAATCACCCTGGCAACTTCTGGTCCCGCAACCCACCAGGAATGTAAAGCACTAGGGTTGTCAGTGAGCCCTACTGCTCCACCATCTCCTTTGATGCAGGCATTATTCTGTTCATGTGCCTGGTCAATCGGGATTGAAGAGAACACCCTCTGTGTTATCTGAACGGTGGAATGGCCTTCCCTTAATTTCCTGGCTACCTCTGGGTGTTTGGTGGTGAGTTTGGTCATGTCCTTCAAGTGCACTGGTATCCACCTAGCATAGTGGGTGTGATCCAGTGAGTGGAACCAGGGGACCAGCTCTGTCAGAGCATCGTGGTACATCATGAACGATCCCTGCCTGAGAGAACTCCGGAGTTCTAGTTCCAGCACGGTTGCCCAGTAGTGAAACTGGGGGATGTGTTCTCCTCTCTGACAACACCAGTCTTTAAACAGAGGAAGTTCCTCTATATCACTGGTTTCTCCCATAACTACCACTACCACCACCACCACTAACACCACCACCACCATCACCACCACGTAAACATACTTTTAGACACCAGAATTCAACTCAATAGATAATTGCAAATGTAATATTTAAGTAGCGGCCATTTTGAAAGTCAATATGACGGCCAATACTTGACAATACCAAGTGGCAATTAGTACCATTGGATTTCTTGCCCAAAAAACATACATTTCAATAACAGAATCAAGTCATTAGCTTCATCATGTCCAAAGATAATAGCAAACGTAGATTTCAAGTGGTGGCCATTTTGAAATCCAATATGGCGGACATAAAGAGAGAGTTTTAAGTGGCCTAATATCTGAAAATGTTGGCAATATATTTATGTACATTGTGCCACATTTGGTGCTTGTATCACAAAATGCACAAAAGGTTTGCATTGCTGCCTAACTATTAGGTATAATTTATTCTCAAGTTATAGGAAATTTGATATTATTGATAAATGTGGACTAATATATATATATATATATATATATATATATATATATATATATATATATATGAAAAACCTACTTCTTCGAGTTTGCAAAAAAGCATGAGAGCGAGTGAAGGAACCTATCAAAGTTGAACGTTGCATTTCCAGTAAAATCGAATCCTTTCCCAATTCGAAACAACGGAAACTGAGCACTGAAGCAAAACAGACGTTGCCAGTCAAACGGTACCATAATAGAACACACAGAGCTAATATTAACAATATAACAATAGAATGAAAGAAAAAAAAAGAAAGAAAAGTAATATCGATTAATAAAGTATAAGCGACTGTTCTGTATATGCATGACAAACATTATTCCTCAGAAGGAAAATGAAAGAGAAACACGAGGAGAGGAACTGTAAGGAAAAAAATCCACTCAACGAACCCGTATGTCGTGGAAAAAAACCCACTCACACACAGCGAGGTTATTTCCGGGGTCTGAAAATGAAGGAACAGGGAATGTCTTCAGAATATTCCGGAAGATGATAAGCAGAAATATTTTTTCCTCTTTGTAAATTCCATTGTGTAAATAATGGAAAATAATTACATGTGTGACTTCTGGACAATTTAATGCAATAGCAATATTTGCATAATGTTGCAGTTAAAATATTATATATTATATATATATATATATATATATATATATATATATATATATATATAATATATATATATATATATATATATCTTATATAGATTATATATATATATATATATATATATATATATATATATCATATATATATATATATATATATATATATATATATATATATATATATATATATATATATATATATATATATATATATATATATATATATATATATATATATAATATATATATATATATATATATATATATATATATATATATATATATATATATATATATTAATGTGAATCTATATTTG
>NC_087206.1:53607085-53609585 GCF_015104395.2 Macrobrachium nipponense | reverse complement strand
AGATTCTACCATCTGCCATTTGTATCGACAGCTGCTCTTGTATAAAATTTGGGATGGGTTCCAAATACCAAGAACCATACCAATGATTGGAACTCATCCCGAATTTTATACAAGAGCAGCTGTCAATACAAATGTCAGATGGTAGAATCTTCACTGATAAAACAACAAGATAATAAATAGGATCAACCTTTGCAATGGAGACTGGGGCTCTGACCATACAGACAATATCTTTCTTAAGGACACGATGAAGCGGATTAAGACAATTACCAGAACCAACCTCAAATTCGTGGTGACCCCAGGCAACACCTCAGGATACACATCTTACTATGTATTTCGCAAATGTAACTTCTTCTGTCATTCATTACTTGATAAGAGTGGAAGTATAGTCCTTAGCCTTAAACGAGAGTGTTTTAACGGGTTTTATACTTGATATATATGAATAACACACTTAACAGTTCGAAAAAATTAACACAGAATCCGAAACATAAAGTGAATAGTGGAATGGAAATCAAGCATTACCATATCAAAATAAACGAAGCCAGTGACGATCAACATGGTGTGGACACACGCCTCCCCACACAGCCCCCTTCCCCTCCCACCCTCATCCTGTTCGGATCTCTTGTGTTTGTGCGTGCGTTCATGCGTGAATGAACATATCTGAGCGGCATAACGATGAAGACCATATGCCGATGGAACCCACCCAATGACGTATCACCCCTAAATGTGAGGAATGTGTTGATTTTGGCAACCATACCCAGACCATGGGGGAGCACAACGACCAGAGATACCCACATACCAAAGGGGTAAAGCAGGTTACAGCATCAGAACTAGGAGGATGTGGGGGAAGGGAAGGGAGGGAAGGGGAGGTGATGGGACGAGGTATGGCAGAGACATCAAAGATGAAGAATTTGAGATATGTGCGGGAAGGAAACAGCCAAAGGAGAGGCGACACTGATGAGCGAACGCCGGAACAACAAACAAGAAGCAATGAATCGCCAGATAAATCAACTACAAAAGAAAAAAATTCAAGACGACTTGATATTTTCTCAACTTATATCATTAACACGTGAGTAATGATTGAGTGGAACAACAGTGAACATGTCATGAACTGATGACTAAGAATAGTCAAATTCTAAATCATTTGAAACTATGTATATATAGATAGATTAAAGGCAAGCTGTTTCCCTTTTACATCAGAGGAAGTGGCAGGTAGACAGACGTAACGAACACGCGGAATAAAGTAAGCGAGGTCACGTCAATAAACGCCTAAAAATAAATTCTCTGTTGGCGAAGTAAAGTGATAAAAACCATAAGGAAAGTTGATACGTCAGTTGACTTTTCTAAATCTTATTCTTAATATTACACACACACATATAAAATATTTTTATAGGTATATGTATATATATGTATATATATATATATATATACATATATATATATATATATATATATATATATATATATATATATATATAATATGTAAGTCTATCACATTACCGTGATTCATATGCATATATCGAACTACAAATGTCCTTTGATATCTAATTCGCTCTACCTCGGAATTAATATTTTTTCATATATGTTTAACCAAGGAGGAATTTATTAAGCGTTAATAGAATTGGCGATCGACAGGAGCGAACCATCGACCTCTCAATTCCTGGCTTCACTGCCAGTCCTGAATTGAGAGGTCGATGGTTCGCGCCTGTCGATCGCCAATTCCATTATCGCTTAATAAATTCCCCCTCGGTTAAACATATATGAAAATATATTAATTCCGAGGTAGAGCGAATTAGATATTAAAGGACATCTGTAGTTCGATATATATATATATATATATATATATATATATATATATATATATATATATATATATAATACACATACATACCTATATAAATATAATATATATATATATATATATATATATATACATATATATATATATATATATATTATATATATATATATATATACTATATACATACACATACATACTATATATATATATATATATATATATATATATATATATATATATATATATATATATAAAAATGCTGAGTGAAAGACGAATGGAAAACAAACAACCAAACAAACAAACAAACTCAAGAATTAAGTACAACAAAATGACAAGAAAATAACAGCCATGGCCGCTAATGATTAATATTCATACTAATTACAAACATGTCAACAAATCAATTAACAAAAGCAGGAAATGACATTAGCTCTGAACCCAATTAAAGCAAAAAATATGACATCAGTCAGATTGCTTTGCCTGGGGCTAAATGGTCTGTCTGTTCTCCCGCTCTCCGACGCAAAATAAATTGCCCCGTGATTGCCTTCATTTCGATTTTCAAATCATAAAAACAATTACTTGCCTTATCAGTAATTTACAAAAACACACATACATTTACTAATTTCGTTTACTATATGATTCTGGTGTTATTATTATTATTAGCAGTAAGAGTAGTAGTAGTAAAGTGATTGCCAAATTAATATT
>NC_087206.1:53584585-53602085 GCF_015104395.2 Macrobrachium nipponense | reverse complement strand
GTCCTACGAAAACAGGGCAGCAGAGATCAAATTCTCGTTGTAGCCGGATGAAGAAAAAAATATCAACGAATCTGAATAATAATAATAATAATAATACTAATAATAACAATAATAATCGAAAGCATCATTTTAATAGAAGTAATAATTTCAGAAAGCACCATGCTGGCCTTATTAATCATTAATAAAGAATATTTTTCAGCTGTGACGTCTCTCTGGCCTCACCAACCTTCCTCGCTTAAATAAGTTAAGTGATTTTTGGGAATTTAATTTTGACGGTTAAACACAAAACGCAAGGTCGAGCTTCCTTAAGCCTCGTTGACACGGGCTAGTAAATTTGGAGCTGCTAGTGCTAGCTGCAAGTTAACTTAGCCGGCTAATAAGTGTTGACACTAGGATAGTTAAGCGGGAAAGTATCTGCAGCTAGTAGCCATCAAGATGTCCAGTGCCATGGATGTAGCAATTGATGCTGCAGTTGTCTTTTTGGTAAACGAATTAGAAATAATAGTGAAAAAGAAAACATACAGTATGGCTGCGGAAATGGCTTCAGCGGAGAGAAAGTTTAGGAGGCTCCAGTACACTACTTACTGAATTGGCCACTGAAGCTCTTACAGAATATGAAAGACATGTGCAGGAGGGTGATGTTATTACCCTTTCGAGACCTATAACTGCTCACAAGCAAAAGTTTAGGAATATTGTGGATAAATTTCTCTATAGTTTTATTCATTTATTATTATTACTCTACGATTAATCATGTATGCCATCACTGTAAAAGGAAATAGCCTACTTCAAATGTGTACCTACATCTTTCCCTTAACAGATCTTCAAAATCTTCTAAGACAGATCACAATAACATCTTGTTTTACTCAATGAAGATTTCAAGGTGTTCGATTACACTCCTAACATAGTCTCACGCATTATCAGGGTTTACAAAACGAAATTGGGTGGTTCTGAATAGATATGCCTTGGGCTACGAGAACATGGTGGTCCAAGTGATAAACTTGGCATTCTAAGGTCGTGAGACACTAAACTTATAAAGATCTGTTTTTGTTAGTTTAAATCAACATCAATAGGTTACCTAAAACTGAAAATGTCATAAAAGCAAGTAACATACAAAAACATGAAAGCTTGTGGAGTGGAAATTCCTTCCAGGGTACTATTCAATGACAGAGAGAGAGAGAGAGAGAGAGAGAGAGAGAGAGAGAGATTCATTTGTCGAGGTGTCAGACTTACCAGTGATTATTGTCCGAATTTTTTTGGAGTTTGTATTGCGATTTTTCATTTTATTTTCATTCTAAATATTGAAAAGTTTGAAAACAAAATGAAATCTCTCGGTCAATATACACAATATTCCATGTTATCATTACTACATCTGACCTTATATAAAAAACATGCCGCCTAAATAAAAACCTTACCTGTGATACCTTCTACCTAAGGCTAGCAACTATACTTCCTAGTGGTGGAAACTTATTATTGGTCATAAAACTTCCTTTATCAGCAGAAATCGTGGTGTTAGCGTCACGTTTCATGTTATTCGTTCTGCCCCATCAACATCACCTGTAGACCAAAGATCTGCTTGATACAGTTCTTCGAAAAGGTCGTTTCCTCCTCCTTACTTTGGTAAATATGATTCTGATAGAGGTTGTAAGTGTTTACCCGGTCATCTGTTATAAACATTTACTTTATTGAGAACTGCAACTGCCCTCGAATGTATCTATGCATCTTTGGTAACATGATCAATAAAACATTTAGCTGCCGAGCGCTTGATTGTGACAAAATATGGTCACTATCTTAAGCCTTGGGCTACCCTATAGCCTACATTTTAAAAGTGTAATAGCTGGCATAAGCAAAATGAAGGTATATATATCTCCTTGAAAATGCAATTCATTCCAGCTTTCCACAATGGAAATATTATATATCTTTAATAACAGCAGAAAATGTTCATATTGCAGAGTACTCAACTATTGCCTTCACTTAATTTCACCTCGTTACTTTTGCTTTTCAAATATACATACACACACACACACACACACACACACACACACACACACATATATATATATATATATATATATATATATATATATATATATATATATATATATATATATATATATAATATATATATATATATATATATATAAAGATAAAACGCCCATAAAACACTATTTTAACGTTGCAACCATATATTTCGAGCACTTCCTTCTGTGCTCCTGATCACTGGTAAAATATGGACATAGGATGTCTTACAAGAGTATATATACAAAACATATGTAGGTGTGGCGGTAAGTCTTTGTTGGTGACACAGGATCGGTGGAAATTAAACTATTCCTTAGTGATGTTTGGCCTCATTAACTCCCGTCTGGCGACTCGTCCGGTGAACGCGGTCGGATGTTCTTGGACACCTGCTTGAGAAGCGGCCTAAGGATTAACTCGTCGATGTCATCCGATTTGCAGTGTCCCCCCAACAGGTTCATATTGTTAGTTTGATTAATGATAGAAGATTCCAGCATCTCCCTTTTGTACGGACAGCTACTTTTGAAAACCAGCTCCGCTCCACTCCAGTTTATAGTGTGGCATTTTATCTTCATATCATAATGTTGTATTACAGTGTAAATGCCATTCGTAATATATATATATATCTATATATATATATATATATATATATATATATATATATATATACATATATATATGTATATATATATACATATACGTGGTTTGCCTTGACGCTCGAGTTACACGTTTACCAAATGAATAATGAGGAAATATCCTCATTCATATATATATATATATATATATATATATATATATATATATATATATATATATATATATATATATTATAGGCAAATCTGTTTGTGCCTGGATCAAGTACTTAATTTATAAGCTGCACTAACGATGCAAACGCCTTAAACCATTAAATTTTTAATTGTGTATCATAAGTTTATCAAGTAAAGCGAAAAGTACATTTCATGCGCATGGTTGGAAGCTCTTTTTAAGGATAAAAAAATTATGAATTATGCATATCATGAAAAAGCTGAAATAAAAATATATAAATAAAATATATCAGTTACATTTATTAAACAACGCAAACGGAAAACTGAATGATGACTTTATCACGGAAGTTATGAAATCTGATTATTCTGGATTTCTATTATAATTCATTTTTCAACTCACAATGTATTCTAGTTACCCCAAATAGTCTGTGGATATAACAGTCCCTCGTCTTTATCCGAGTTCCCTCATCTAAAATCAACTTGAGAATATACACTGAAGCAATATAGGTTACCTATATTGCTTCAGTGTATATTCTCAAGTAGTTATCAATTAGTTTTAGGGCAGTCTCAAAACTTCACCCCTGGAAATGTGAACACAATGCATGCTCATCATAAAATAAAAATAGTTCGGAGACTTGGAACTTCCCACAAGGTTAACATCCACATTAATAAAGTCCTTATCCAGAACTGGATCTGCCCAGAAAAGTTCATTTCTATGCTGCCAGTTACTTGGTCAAATTTGTGTTATTTTTTTTGCACAAACACGCACACACACACAAGAGCTTTTTTTTTTTTGTAGTCCTGTTGACCAGAACATTAACATACCAGGAAAAACTCAAATGCACCAAAACTAAGCCTCTTCCAGTTGATACCTAATTGAACAATAATTAACCCATGTGAAACGTGTCGTCTACCACAGCTAACATGCGCAGTCAGGGATTCTGAAGAAAACTTTTGCAGATGTCAAATTCAAAAGAAATATATTGGCTGACACCTTATCGCCAAGCGTTGTCAGCGTAGCACTTCTAGTCATGAAACTTAGTACTGTAGTACCACCGATTTTTTTCGCCTTTCCACTTCTTCCCATGGCTTATATACCAATAAAATTCATCTCAGCATTCTTATATCTACATTTCATGGAGAGATGGCTAGAAAATGCATCCATACATTTCCATATCCGCTTCCAAAACCATTTCAAGTCATGATAAATAATTATGTATATGTATATATATATATATATATATATATATATATATATATATACATACACAACACACACACACACACACACACACACATATATATATATATATATATATATATATATTATATATATATATGCAAATGTCCTTTAATATCCAATTCGCTCGACTTGAAAATGAATATATTTTCATATATGTTAACCGAGGGGAATTTTTTTAGTTGATAATAATTTCGTCGTCACGTGGGTTCGAAATCAGGACGACAGTGACTTGTTGGTGGAGTCGATAATATCACTATAATCATGATTTCTCCTCTGTTCGCTGGTTCGAACCCACGAGAGGACGAAATTATTATCAACTAAAAAATTCCCCTTCGGTTAACATATATGAAAATATATTGATTTCGAGGTCGAGCGAATTGGATATTAAAGGACATTAGTAGCTCGATGTATTATGTGAATCATGGTGATGTAATAAAATTCACACACACACACACACACACACACATATATATATATATATATATATATATAAATATATATATATGTGTGTGTGTGTGTGTGTGTGTGTGTGTGTGTGTGTGTATGTATAACTTAATCACGAAGATATGAAACATGATATATATATATATATATATATATATATATATATATATATATATATATATATGTGTGGTGTGTGTGTGTGTGTGTGTGTGTGTGTGTATAACTTAATCACGAAGATATGAAACATGATGACTAAACAAATAAAGGCAAATGTCACGAAGGGAAAGTGAATCAACGGAGTGGTTGGTTGCTAGACCTTTTGAAAACACGGTCCTTGACTATCAAAGGGTCGTTGTTGTCGAAAGGCCTAGCAACCAACCACTCCGTTGTTTCACTTTCCCCTCGTGGCATTTAGCATTTACATATATATATATATATATATATATATATATATATATATATATATATATGTGTGTGTGTAGAGAGAGAGAGAGAGAGAGAGAAACTAGGCGTGATACACAAAAGCAAGTGGATGTATACTGTCAAAAGTCGACCAGTCATTAATATCCTCTATTTTAATCAATCCTGAAGCTTGGAAATGCCTTCATCTTGGCGATAAAAATGAGGAAGCTGTAAAACTCAATCGAAGTAGAGAAGAGAGAGAGAGAGAGAGAGAGAGAATCTTATATTTTTCCATTTTTCTCGTGAAACTTTTCAGACTAAGCGCGAATGAAGACAGTAGAAAAAAAAAAAAAAAAGTCGATTCGAAAAGTCCTTGACAAGGAAGGGTTTCCTTCGAAATATGACTTATTGGACAACTTAGTACCTTATTGGATAAGTGACCAACTTTTCAGACAACCCTTTGTGTAATAAGATTATTCACGGAGTTAACAAAACACTCATAAAAATATAATTATCCAGAATCCTTTATAAGAAGTTACGATGCGATGGGAAGCAGGACCCACTATTTACTACATTACTTAGAAAGTGTTAAGAGGAGGAAGTCATTTTTCTTCGTCGGTGGTTATCTTCGCATTTCTTTAAAGAAGGCAGAATATTCAATTCTAAGGAGAAATCAATTTTCTGGCTATGTCATTTAAAACAAGTTTTAAAACCTGCACCAAGAGTTATCCACAAAATAAAATGACATCTCAGAAGAATTTCCAGTCTTATATCATTCTGCCACTTAATAACTCCGCCTTGATTACAGCATCAATCTCATATCATTATCACCACCACCACCATTCAGCACACATTCGTATCTGCTAAAAGGCCCCTAAACTCACTAAGCAAGAATGCAAGGGACAAAAGACCCACATGACTAAATAGGAAAAAGGAAGGAAAGAGAAGGAGAATAATATGTGAATATATAAGTTTGCTATATATAAATATATATATATTATATATATATATATATATATATATATATATATATATATATATAATATAGCATAGTATGTGAATATGAAATTCTGCTAAAATACCCGTGTGCCAACAGCACATCCAATATATATATATATATATATATATATATATATATATATATATATATATATATATATAATATATATATATATATATATATATATATCCATATATATATATATATACATACATACATACATATATATACACATACATATGTATATATGTAGTGTGTATATATATATATATATAAATATATATATATATATATATATATATATATATATATATGTATATATGAATGACTTGATCACGAATATATAAAACGTGATGCTATGTATAAATAAAGGTTTTTTGCCACGAAGGAAAAAATGAAAAAAGCAAGATAGCCGAGTACTTTCGGTCCTGTTGTTCGGACCCTTTACTGAAGCAAAGGGTCCGAACAGGACGAAAGTACTCGGCTATTCGCGTTTTTCATTTTTTCCTTCGTGGCAAAAAACCTTTATTCATATGTATGTATGTATAATATATATATAATATATATATATATATATATATATATATATATAATATATATCTATGTTTGTTTCAATGTGCAGGGGGAAAATTAAAAATTATTGCGGCGACACGCTGGCACTTAAGAGAGGGTATCAGCAATAGTGGTTGGTTTTACTGCTTTCCATAGTTTGAAAAGTAATAGTGAAATATTTTACTGCGAGATCGTGACACCTGACCATTTCAATTTTCTAAAAAAAAACCTAGACTGTTTTTTTTTACTCAATGCTAAAGAAGAATTGAGGCTCTAACCCACAAAATCCGGAGGTGGACTGGAAATTCTCCATATATGTACAAGATCTCCTTCTGCTCACGATTTTCATCTACCACATCATGGTTTTAGTCCATCAGCCGATCATTCTGGCTCTATGACCCATCCTGGACTTTTGTCTAAGAATATTTCGACGGTTCCTCAAGTTCTCCCTTCGAAAAGATGAAATGAAAAAATAAGTGAACCAAGTTGAATTTAGACGCCTGTCATCGGAAGATCGATGTTTGTTTCCACTAAGGCTCCTTGCCCCTCTTGGCATGATAACACACTCCAGTGTGAAAAGGAGAGCAGGGAAGCGTCGGTCTTCATCACGCTGTCACAGCTGTTGCATATATTACTTCCAAGAACAAGGAATATTACTTACTCCATTTTGGAATCGCTAAGAATTGAAGATGTTTTCCCGTTACAGCTCAAAATTACGCTTACATACATCACATAACACCTATCATTCCACACAAGGAACATATATATATATATATATATATATATATATATATATATATATATATATATATATATATATCTAATATATATATATATATATATATATATATATATATATGAGAGTATCAAATCAAGTAATCCTGAATATTCATGTATACGTGAACATACAAAGAAATGTAATATGACATGAACTACAAATAGTTTTAAAATTATAGGCCAATCCCCTAAAGAACAGTTTTTATCTATCTTAGAATCACTCTTCATCAAACAACTCGTTCCGCAGTCTTCCTCAACACCTCTGTATCTCTCTTGAGTTCAAGTCGAAGCTGAACCTGGCCCGAATTTGTCACTCGGTCTGTGCTTTCAGCATCTTATGGTAATAATTCCTCCCTATTTTTGCACTTGTTTTTTGTATTATTTGCATAACTTTTTCACTTTTAATTCTTATTCCGAGTTTGTAATTTTAACTTTTGTTTTATCTTTTCATAGATTGAAAATGGGACTTTTATGTCTTGATACGTCGTGGCTACAATAAAAGTACCTGGAAAGGGAATCAAGAATTATCCTTCACCTCACACAGTAGCCTAACGTTGTAAAATCCCTCCTTATATAACTCACTCAGGGGCAATGAAGTCATGCATGATCCTTATCCTGTGCTTCTCCACTGCAACAGAGACATCTTCCTCGTGGTATTCTAGACTCGTCCTTTCAGTCAGTCACCTCGATGCAGGCGAGGAAGAACACTAATCCACTCCCTGTCGGTTCTTATCTCTTGTTTCTCCATGTCGTCGACTATATATTCGCCTCAGGCCAATTCACATAACTGACTTTCAGTTACAGTCCCTAACTGATTTGCCTCGTAATTACTTGGAGTTACATCTCCGTGGGCGCAATAACTACCGAAAACCCGAAATTTATGACACTATAAAATGGTCGGGTTAAATGAATTGCGGGGACCTTCTGGGGAACTTAAGAAGTTACCCCTAATCTTAAAGAGCATTTAAGATCTAAGAGATCTACGAGATCATTCAAGATCTACGAGATCATTTCAGATCTCGAGATGTGCTTCCTTTCCCGTATCTGTTTCGGATGACCTGAAACGAGCTCCAAAAGGGTTTACGAAAAGGCGACTTGGGAATTAGCGGCAAATGAAGAGGGAAATTTCATTTGGCAGACTTGCGAGATGAAGGTTCCAAGGGCTGCAAATAAGTCTTAGGGAATAATGGGACGCGACGCAAAGAACGAGAAACAAATGAGGATATCAAAGAAGGGAACAAATGTGAAAGGAAAGGCGAAGGGAAAACAAATGTGAGAGAGAAGGAAGGAAAACAAATGTGGATGTGTTGGCTGAACAAAGGAAAAGGTGGAAAATGCTGAAAAGGGGCAAAAGAAAGGGCGGAACCAATGTGACAAGAGATAAAGTCAATTTGGAACGGAGGAATGCAAGCAAAGACCAATAAAGTGGAAAAGTAAGGTTACAAAAAAGGAAAGAGGAACAAATGTGACAGCAATGAAGTGTACATAAATTGAGAAAGGAAAGGAAAAGAAGCACATAACGAAACGAATAAAGGGAAACAAAAGGTTAAAGACAAAAAGAATCAACTATGGAAAGAGAACAGAGAATAAAAGTGTAAAGGAAAGAAGGGAAAATATCTGACAATGAGGAAAGCATCGGTGCTGTGAAAGAAGTTTCCCCGAAGCAGATGTTCCATTACATTCTTGAGAATCATCCTGGTAATTATTCTAATGTCTGGTAAATCTCTTCCTTTAATTAAAAACAGAGCTGAAATGTTATTAGTTTATCTAACGCTCTATGAATGACACCCCAATAAAATGTAAAAATATAGACACATGAAAGAAGGAATAAAAGAAAAAGTCAATCCGGATTATTTTCTTTATTACTTCTTTTACGTACCTGACCAGCTTACTAGACTCGACCATTATCTATCGATATCAGCGATTCCAACCGCAGTGTCTACCACTAACATCCAAACCTTTATGGCATTTCAATAAGTAAATACAAAAATAAAAATAAAAAAAAGTCCAGAAGAATTAGCACCGCATTGGTGTCTCCCAAACATCAGCGTCGATCCTACTACATGGTAGCAGCAGTTCAGTGCTACTAACTTGTTCCCAAACTCGCAATCCAAGTCCGACTTAGGCTAGACTTCCATTCGCAACCATCTAACCCTCCTCGGGATTCCAACTTCCCCTCAAGTTTATAATGATGGTATCTCAGGTCAGCCGTACAGCAACCCTCCTGTTATACTCGATTTCGGTTCTTCTCCTGAGAATACAGAACACATTACAGTGGCATTTATCCACATTTATTTTTTTTTTTTTTTAAGCTCGACCAATGAAAGTCTCAGTATTTTTTCTTTATTCAGATTTGCAAAATTTTATTGATCTGCATGTGAAAATATGCATCTTTTGGAAATGTTTTCATCGTTGTATATATGTAAAATATAGTTCTATCTATCAGTATTTCTGTCCCTAATTCAACATAAAATCACCACCATCCATCAGAAAAGACTTGGTCGTTAAGAAAACAAACGCTATGATTTGGATGTAAAGTTGACAACACAAAAGATTTCCTCTGCAAACCAAATGAACGAAAGGCCACTGCTCACCTCCTTCTACCCCTATACTTAAAGATCAGCTAAGGTCACTTAAAAAAAAGAAAAAAAAATCAATATATATACCTAATTTAGTCCTCTTTCGTTTCTCCCCCGAAAATTACAATCAGTCTACCTCGTCGGAAATCTGTGTAAAAAGATTATTTTTTTTATACTGGAGACTGTTTAGCGTTTCAAATATTCTCTTTCATTTTCCTCCAGTTAAATGATCTTGAAAAGTTCCTCAAGATTTTTTTTTTTTTTTTTTTTTTTTTTTTTTTTGTTTTTTTTTTTTTTTTTTTTTTTTTTTTTGTATCTTTCCAAATCCTCATCTCCCTTTCAGTCACTCAATTACCTTCCAAAGAAAATGTATAAGATTTTCATCTAGTCATGATTTACTTTAGTAACGAAAGCCTATCTTATCACGACAAATGTATTCATCAGCCGACTTTATAATATTACTTCATTTTTTTATAATCCTTGAACAATATCGACACTGCAACTATAACCGAACAACAGTGAGTGTTTCGCAAACAACCCGTTTTAGATCAAGTGCTTCAAATTATATGCAGTAAATACGACAATCCCTATTAAGCTCATGATTTTTTTTCTGAAGAACATTCTGTAAACATGGCGGAAGCTCGTAAAGTATGCATGAATTTTTATCACATCACCGTGATTCATATACATGCATTTAGCTACAAATGTCCTCTAATATCCAATTCGCTCTACCTTGAAATCAATATATTTTCATATTTGTTAACGGGAGGGAATTTTTTTAGTTGATAAATTTCGTCCTCTCGCGGACTCGAACCGGCCCACAGAGAACAAATCAAGACTTCAGTGTTGTTGTATCCTCGGCCACCAAGTGAGGTTGGCCGAGTCGGTGAGATCACTGAAGTCCTGAATTCTCCCTGCGATGGTTCGAATCCACGAGAGAACATTATTATCAACTAAAAAAATTCCCCTTCGGTTAACATCTAAGAAAATATATTAATTCCGGGTAGAGCAAATTGGATATTAAAGGACATTTGTAACTTAATGAAGGTATAAATGTATACACTATTTTGGACTGCAATAATAATAATAATAATAATAATAATAATAATAATAATAATAAAATAATAATAATAATAATAATAATAATAATAATGCAAGGTAGCAAACATCAGAGTCCTTCCTAAAATTTGGGTAATAACCGTAACTGCAAGACACTGGTTTACCATCCGTGCCTTCGGCGTCAATTACTTTGCTGTTAAGCAAGTTTACCGATTAAGTTGACCTATTTACCATTCTCAAGTAAATACAATAAGACATCATTGAAGTCCCGTGCTATAAACATCTAAACCAGTTATCTGTCTACATTGCAATGTTTCGTTTCTTCTTGAAAGTTCTTTTTTTCTTTTAAAGAAAATCCATCCTGAAAACATTACAAAAAAGTTTAGGCATATGTGCAGGACAAAGAGGAGAGAGAGAGAGAGAGAGAAGAGAGAGAGAGAGAGAGAGAGGAGGGGAGAGAGAGAGAAGAGAGAGAGAGAGAGATAATGATGCCTGATTACAATTTTCAGTCACAAATGTTTATGGCTATGGCGACACTACTGATAGCCTAGGAATGCCTGGAAAGATTTAAATACCTTGTCGCATGGATATAATTCATATCAAGTACGGAATGATTTGAAAAAAGACCAACAAGAGCTTAAACGCAATGATAATCACCTCTTGAGACTGTAACGAAGTGTACATTTCACTCATATTCAGTTCTAATACAGTTAATAGGTATTTGCACTATTTCTAGCTATTAATAGAATGAATGCATTGTCTCACACGCGAGCACTATATGAAGCTTAACTTGTTAATCCTCACAGCTCGTTACCTGAGTCATGCTGATTAGGGTACAAAGTAGTTTATCCTCCCGTATGAAGTTGAAGGGATTAAGGGAGCGATTTGCAGTGAGATTGAGCAGCACCAACACCACGAGCCTCTCGTGCTTTATTGTGCGTCGTTCCCGCGTTTCGAGATTCTCTTTCAAATCTGCCTCTCTAATCACTTGAACGAATCAGAGTTGACGACTGCCATCTTTTTTCTTCAACTTTTCCCCGGACATTACTATTCCATCCTTTACGCTTCATGACTTCCTTTCCACAGCCTTCAATTCCACCAAACCAAGTTTCTCCACTTGATGATGATATTTTTGAAAGATCCCATTTAATTCCATCTAGATTCTCGCAGATCATGAGGTTTTTAAGGAAATCTCATGGTTCGTCCTCATCGCTTGTATTAACTGATCTTTTTCAGGAAGTGTCCTTCCTTCATCTAAATCCTTACCGTTCAATTCATCGAGATCCCTGCCAGTTCCGGAATTGTTCTCCTTCAGGACATCCTTCAAAAGCATCCATTATGGTTCTGAGATATCCCGTTCAGCCTCTTTTTCATTTTGACAACAGAGCAAATCAAGATCTTCCCAATTTTGATCCTTTATTGGAGTAGCCTTTGCCTTTGGGTCGCTGCTGGAGATATGACTTTTTTTGCAAGAGGTCTAGTTAAAACGGCATTTGTAATCATTGTATTTTTGAAAGCATCTTATCCACACCCATATCCAAACATTCACCATCTAACCTTTCTTTAACACATTCAGTGGACTTGCTTTTACGTAAAATAAATACTTTATTCAAACCTTCCTTACAGTTCCTGTTATTAAACTTGTTCAAACATTTTTCACCACAATTAAATACTTGAAGTTCATAAAAGTTCATGAAAGGTTCCATTTTATTGGCATTCTTCCAATTCTTAGTCATAAACGTAAATGTTCTTAGACTGTGAATATAACAGACGTCAATAACCCTGGGAAATAACTTACAATCACTGTCACCTCTACATCGTTCTCCAAGGTTAAAATCGGCTTTTTTTATTGTGGCATCTTTTCCTAGAGTCATCTTAGATCCTCGGCTAGACAAAGTTTTTGGTAAACTTTTATTGCAAGTATTGAATTAATGATTACAAATTCCAATGCAGAGGTTGGCATTCTTATAAATACTTCCATTACAAAAAATGAGTACAGAATCCTCCATTCCTTCACGATAAGTTCAGCTACCGACCTTTAGTGTAACATTTACCTTCATCCGACCAATATCACTTTTTAAATTAAAATTTCTATACCATAATATTAACGTTTTTCCAACCAAAGTCCTTCCGGTAAATTTAAGCTGACATTCCGTTTTAGCACATCCAGCTGTATATTTCATGAAAGAATTGTCATTGCATGCCGTGATTTTAAGCAGAAACTTTCCTCTCCTTCACATTCACGAAGTTATTCAAAAGCTTTCATTGCAGGCAAATTTCTTTCTTTCCAGGATTCCACACACAGGTCAGTTTTCCATCCGAACGCCTTCAAATAACGACCCTTCACCACGCTTCGATTTCGTTGAATTTCTTGCAACCAGTTCATAATCTTTTGAAAGCTTCAGCTCTACTTCCAAAGCTTTGAGGTCAATCTTAGAAACCAGCATATTACAATTGCTGCTCCAAGCCGGACCGCATATCTGTTCAATGTTGATCATATTGTTGGATTGTTCAGGTGAACATGGCTGCGGAATATGAGATGGATAAGGACAACGTACAACGAGGTAAATTATGACAAATGGCTTCACCTGAAAAAAAAAAAATTAATGGCGCGAGTTCACCGAGGGACTCTGCATCCCCTTGCAAGTAGAAGATAACCACCGCCTTACGTTAGAACCTCACGACTTCATAGCCTATAATAAAAACACATTTCTTCTAAAAATCGGCAAAATCTTCCATTATCTAGTCTTTCATTCTAACGTTTTTCAAACGAAAAGCTTCAATTTTACTAACAGCAAGTAACGGGCTGGAAATCTAACCTCCAAAACCAAAACCGAATTTCTAGCGATAGTTAAAAATTTTTCCTTCAATAATTTTCGAAACTAATAGACTTGTAAAATAAAAATAAAAAATAAATAATTGCCATAAAAAGTATAAATTCGTGGAGCATTTAATGCAAGCAAATCCTTTTGTCTTTTTATTAAGATTATCAGTTTTTTGCTTAAAAGGAGAAAAACAAATCCCTGGTGGAACCTCTCCCAATTCAAACAAATTGAAAAACGAATATCTTGTGGCATTTTGCTCAAATTCCGCATTGGCAGGTCCTCCAGAAGGTTGTACTGCCTTTCAACGCCACCCATGCCATTGCACTGCACTGTCCCTACCAGTCGACCAACGAGGATTTCACACCCCATCCATAAATCAGTCACTTAATTGATTTATCAGACAACAGACAAGAATAGTAATTGACTGCACAATGAACAGTCAATTAACATAAATCTCACTGTCACGATTCAAACGCTTTTACGTCAAGGAAATGAAATAACCAGTGGACGTCATCAAAGGCAGTTCCATTCTGCTGATCATTGCATTTCGTCTAAAATTCCCCAGTCATAACAATTTTATTGTTAATACTTCATGACATGGAGTGTATATCAACTAAAAAAATTCTAAGCCAGGGTTCATATAACAAATTCAAATAATTTGATTAAATGATATTGGTAATACGGTTGTATTTGAGTGCAAAAGCTTTATTTGGTGACAGTTCTTACACTGCTTCCACAACAGAGCGACGATATAGCTAAACCCGTGAAACATTACCATAATCCAGTCCAATAAACTAAGTTAAGTTCCAACTTTCCAAAAATAAATCACAGCATCTCGCAAGTTGAGATGAGCCTCAACCGCCGTCGGCTTGTCGAATATTTTTCAAGGCATTAACCGACAGGGAAGGAAACCCTCTCCTTACCGAAACCCTTTCTTCAAGATAAAGTAAAAACGAAAGAGAGAGCAGTAGAGATCTGACATAGAGATCCGACTAAATCACAAAACCAGATTCAGAGAGAGAGAGAGAGAGAGAGAGAGAGAGAGAGAGAGAGATGAGATTGGTTGACGAACCCTGCGCAATGAGTTCCCTGAGAAACTTTACTGGAGGTCCAATGATGGTATCCAGAACGAATTCAGGTCAAGGCTTGAAATCTGATAACGTCAAAGCTTGGATAACGAAATCAGCTTAGGCCTTATGGCAATGAGTAGATGCAGACGCAAGGGATTTCTCTTTTACTTTTGAGTAGTTAACTCGTTAGGACACACGTAACTACAACGGTAATATTAAACTCGGACACTTGCTACCAGGGCCGAGGAATCCAAAAATAAACAAATAAAACATATTATGCACATTTATACACATCTCTTTTCCTTTTCTATCATTTGTCACCTAGACCCTATGCGGAAGAGAACTAACTAAGTAAATGTTTCGGTAGTACATGTCTTAATCATTACAAAAACGCATAGAATTCAAATGGCAATTCTGATGATAAGGCAAAACATGAAAATATCATAAACATGTGAAAACAATTTATGCAAATTGAGTATAACCTCAGCAATATATGATAATGATGATAAATGATGAAAGCAGCTGAATAAAAGAGAAGAAAAACAACAAAAACTACTAATGAAGATGATTACCATAATCAATTTTATAAGTTATTGGAGAAAAAAATCCACTGAGATGAAGACAATAAAAAACTCGACGATGATAATAATACTGAGAAAAACGATCACAGACGTAAAAGAATGTTCATAATAATGAAGGAATCCGGTATGAAACAGTGATAAGAATAATACGTAACGTACAATATGATGATGAAGCAAAACACCAACTGCATAAAAGAAGATGGAGGATAACAACGAACACATGACGATGATTGCAAAGAAAAATGCGTTAAATGGAGAAAAAAAAAAAAACAACAATAAAGGAGGATAACGATGATGGTGGCGAAGACAAAGACGTATGTATAGGGAAGCAAGATTCCAAGCTAGGGCTGCTCGCACTGATGCTCCACTCCACCTTTTCATATGGAGGAGCCCGCCCACATATTCGGCCGAGATATATAGACCGATCCCACATCGATACGCCAATTTCTCCGGAAAAGAGAAGGTAGATTCAAAAGAAAGAGACTGGTCGAAAATTACGTGTATGTGTACACGTTCTTATACATATGCGCAGTATGCAGCTATTTGTAAAATATAGAGAATGCATATTACACACACACCCATTATATATACGTATATATATATGTGTGTGTGTGTGTGTGTATAACACATGCGCCAAGGTGATGAACTGCTCTTGTGTTGGTAGTCATACCTAGACATTGCAGCCCTGTGAAGTGGCAGCGGCTTGGGATTCTAATGCACTGAATCCAAATGGAGAGGGATGATTAGTTGAAGTTGAAGCCTTTGGGAACCGTTCCCAAACAGACGACGAGCCTCTTTCCGAAGGCCAATAGCAAACACCCACACACACCAGGTCAGTCTGGAGATTATTGCTGCAGCATTATTAGTTAAGAGCTACAACCTGGCCACTGCTGTCCTAGGATGCGCCAATGGATTGGATACAGACCTCATGGCAGAGAAGCACCTAGTAATATATAGGTGACCTTCGTAAGAAGAACTTTTGTGGGATTCTGGGATAAGAAAACATCAGTATCGTTACCACTGTAAGCGGTTTAGGAGCTACAACATTGTGCATGGAGTTTGCAGCCCCCTACACTGTGACAATAATGCCAGATGAAAAGAATGCAAAATAATTTACAAGCTCTTGGAGTTTTGAAATGGCATGGATGTGGCTGGGATTAATTCTTCTCGTTTGTTTTAATGAGAGAAAGCTAGATGCCTTAGGACTCAGTGAGTCAAAGGTGAAAAGGCAGCATGAGCAAGAATGTTTAGACCAAAGAGGGCTGTGTCTGGGGTAGTTGAAGGTACAGAGCTAGGGAACAGGAAGCTAACACGTTTTAAGAAGACATATTGATATAAGTGCATTAGTTCGAAGTCTGTAAACATTAAGTGTTGAAGAAGAAAAAGTTTTTAGAGTGTAAATGGTCCAGGAATAAAAAAAAAGAATAGGAATGAAAGAATGTTTTAGTCTAAAATTGCAGCTGGCTGGCTTTAAGGAATATAAAAGGCGATCGTGTTAACCGACTTAAATACAAAAAAAGAAAGATAATTACCGAGTTGTTGATAAGTACTAAGTTCCTTGACTGAATGAGAACGGAGAGATTCTGGTGAACATGTGCTTGGAAATTGTATTGAATATTTCCCATTATAAAAATATTCTAGAGTGAAATTAGAAAAGAAAAAAAAAGGCGATATAAAGAGTTGGTTGGATCATATAGTATTACTGCAACGTATATGGTAGAAAATAAGGAGAGGCTGGAAACATACCTGTTCATGATTTGGTTAAAGCGAAATTTAAGACAGAAAGAAGTTTAAACTAGTTGTAAATGTTATACTGAGATTAACTGGCTTGATAAGAAAGATGTGAGGGGAGCATATAAGATTTTAACAATATATCAGGATTTGACCTGTTCTTCCAGTTTAGAATTCTTTCAGTCTTAAATTTTGCTTCAACCTTATTATGAACAGGTAAGCTTCAAGCCACCTTTTTCTCAACATCATATCCATCTCTTGTCCTTTATTTACCCTGTATCAACACAAAATATAGCGAACTCATTTCTCACCATTTTTATTTATATTCCCTAACACATTCGTGATTTTTTTCCTCCAAAGCAATGTTTTCCCGATAATCAAGCCAGTTTCCGCCAGACTCTCTCCTTTCCCATGTAACCCGAAATCTCACTATTTATCAGCACCAATTTTTTTTCTCGTT
>NC_087206.1:53552085-53579585 GCF_015104395.2 Macrobrachium nipponense | reverse complement strand
TATGACGCTTAAAGTAGCGCGTACTATGTACTAACTTAATATTCAAATCCCCGTTCCTCGATGGCATATTGCACTAAGCCTCTCCTCGCCACACATTCCTGCTGAATATGCCACCGAAAATGATTCACAACGAAATGCTATACAACAATTTCACTTAGACATAACACCTCAATGCTGCATAACATCAGAACAACACTCCCCGATTATCTGAACCAACATCATCTGAGAAGATCGGAGCGGATCACCCAGAAAGACCTCCTCCACTATTCCCTCTTTCCAAATACAGGCAAACATTAATAATTCCTCGCTGCAGCTAATTAAACGCTTGTTTAGATCTAAGGTGACTCGAATGAAGTTTGGAATTCCTACGAAGCTTTCTTAGAAAGGCGCTTTATTTCTTCACATGACACTGAAGACTGCTATATTACTTCTCATGATATCCTATTCCTTAATCCTAGAGAGGATGGAATGGAATGCTTCCTGTATTCTAAAGATGAAAATGTCTATCACTTTCTAAGAATCATCCAGGTGTCTTCACATCAGCATTATATTTATGAACAAAGCTCTCGGATTTCTACCAAATTCTTATATCAAAATAAACTGCAAACACTAGTATAAATTTAAATGCCATTATATCAAATATGGGCTTGCCCTACACATGTATTGTCTAAAGGTAAAAGTTAATTTGAATAACACTTGTATATAAACAAATGATATCTACATTACCTTCAACCATACTATCACAGCTGTTAGCGGTGTCTTTCATTCCAAATTTACAAAGAAGCTCACACGCACGCCTACGTAAACTTACTCTTAGGTAAGAGAAGAACCTGAACGGGAAAGGTAACGTTCATTTGTTTTTTTATTTGCAAACGTTCATTTGTTTTCTTATTTGCAAAACTAAGACGTGACTGAAACTTACTTTCAAATGTCGTCGTAGCCAGCAAGCATTTGAATGAGGGTTTGCCTCATCCCTCAAGAAAAGCAAAAACATTTATATCACTGAACTGACGCTCAAAGATGTGGATGTTTATACAGCGCTGTCAGCCTAACTTATTTATTCATTACCTATTATTTGTTAATAAACTTGTTCTATGATGCATATTCTACGTGACTTCTTATTCTTACTGTATGTCATATAAACATTTTGGCTTTTGGAGGCTTTTTAATTGAACTTTTCACAAATTTTTGCGGAAAGGCTCAATTGTTTTTTCTCAGGAGAACCAGGTTCCCAAACAAATCGTTACGAAAACGGGGTTCCCCTTTATCTACACTGTTAAATAATATCTTCTCAACATATCATCTCAAGACGAATTTATTCGAAGATTTACCGAAAAAGCATCGTAAGTTCATTTCAAAATCTGCTTTGCTTCAGCCAACACCGGTACTACGTGTAGTGTCCTCTTCCTATCCCGCCCAAGTAACAGGAATGCCGTCCGCTCCGCTCTCCCAGTTCCCAGTGCCTCGCCTACTTGACGAGACTTTCCTTGGCCACCGGGGGACAAACTTAAAGATGATCGAGCGTTCAGCTGGACACCTTTCAAGGACAATGGAATGAAGATCAAACCTTAGTCTAATAGTTACAGCTTTCGAAACAGCTTTGGATGATGTAGTCATATACCTTTAAAGGACTTTCTACCATAAAATTATTTACTTTCATTTTATTGTTCAAGTTTATTTACAATTATATAATAATAATAATAATAATAATAATAATAATAATAATAATAATAATAATAATAATAAAATAATAATAATAATCAGGATGGAGTTTGGAATAGAAAAATGCGCCTTAGTCAACATACAAAAAGGCAAGTAACGAGAACTGAAGGTATAAAGCTACCAGATGGGAGCAACATCAAACACATAGATGAGACAGGATACAAATACCTGGGAATAATGGAAGGAGGAGATATAAAACACCAAGAGATGAAGGACACGATCAGGAAAGAATATAGGCAGAGACTCAAGGCGATACTCAAGTCAAAACTCAACGCCGGAAATATGATAAAAGCCATAAACACATGGGCAGTGCCAGTAATCAGATACAGCGCAGGAATAGTGGAATGGACGAAGGCAGAACTCCGCAGCATTGATCAGAAAACCAGGAAACAAATGACAATACACAAAGCACTACACCCAAGAGCAAATACGGACAGACTATACATAACACGAAAGAAGGAGGGAGAGGACTACTAAGTATAGAGGACTGCGTCAACACCGAAAAACAGAGCACTGGGGCAATATCTGAAAACCAGTGAAGACGAGTGGCTAAAGAGTGCATGGGAAGAAGGACTAATAAAAGTAGACGAAGACCCACAAATATACAGAGACAGGAGAAAGACAGAAAGAACAGAGGACTGGCAAAACAAACCAATGCACGGGACAATACATGAGACAGACTAAAGAAACTAGCCAGCGATGACAATTGGCAATGGCTACAGAGGGGAGAGCTCAAGAAGGAAACTGAAGGAATGATAACAGCGGCACAAGATCAGCCCTAAGAACCAGATATGTTCAAAGTACGATAGACGGAAAATAACATCTCTCCCATATGTAGGAAGTGCAATACGAAAAATGAAACCATAAACCACATAGCAAGCGAATGCCCGGCACTTGCACAGAACCAGTACAAAAAGAGGCATGATTCAGTGGCAAAAGCCCTCCACTGGAGCCTGTGCAAGAAACATCAGCTAACTTGCAGTAATAAGTGGTACGGAGCACCAACCTGAAGGAGTAATAGAAAACGATCAGGCAAAGATCCTCTGGACTATGGTATCAGAACGGATAGGGTGATACGTGCAAACAGACCAGACGTGACGTTGATTGACAAAGTCAAGAAGAAAGTATCACTCATTGATGTCGCAATACCATGGGACACCAGAGTTGAAGAGAAAGAGAGAGAAAAAATGGATAAGTATCAAGATCTGAAAATAGAAATAAGAAGGATATGGGATATGCCAGTGGAAATCGTACCCATAATCATAGGAGCACTAGGCACGATCCCAAGATCCCTGAAAAGGAATCTAGAAAAAACTAGAGGCTGAAGTAGCTCCTGGACTCATGCAGAAGAGTGTGATCCTAGAAAACGGCACACATAGTAAGAAAAGTGATGGATTCCTAAGGAGGCAGGATGCAACCCGGAACCCACACTATAAATACCACCCAGTCGAATTGGAGGACTGTGATAGAGCAAAAAAAAAAAAAAAAAAAAAAAAAAAACAATAATAATAATAATAATAATAATAAATTCGTATGGTAAACCATTTCGTAACTCCGTATGGAGCATGAACTGCCACAATTTACATTCCATAATAGGTCATACTACTATGATGAACTGCTTCATTTTTCGTTCGTAACATGAAACCCTTTCATTTGTCTTTTCGTAATTATTTTTTATCCACATATCTCAAACTGTTTCAACTTTGTGTTCGTCTAACGAAATGCTTCATTTGTTCACTCGTACCCACAAAATTCCTCACTTGTTCTCTAGAAACGAAAACTGTTTCTTTTGTTCGTTCATGTACCCCAAACTGTTTCATTTGTTTGCTCATCCAACGAACAATTCCATTATTATACTTTTATCGAAAACTGTTTCACTCCATCGAATTAACTTCAAACTGTTTGACTTTTCCATTTTTTACCAAAACTCATATTTTCGCCTCCTGAGTTACCTTCATTTGTTCACTCGTACTCACAAACTGCTTCATTTGCTCGCTCATCCAACAAAGTGGTTCATGTATTCGCTTGTACCCGAAACTCTGTAACTAGTTCAGGCTAGGCACGTTTCTTAGGCATCGCTGGAACTCCCTGTCAATTAAAGTTCTCTCACTAACGAGCCCAGGCGAGAGCCATTATTACTTGCGTTAAGACTTGAATCGACTTTTCAAACTTTTTATTCGATCTGGAAAGCCAAGAACTGAGTTTTATTCCCATCTCTTTTTTTCCATTTGTTAGAAAACAACGTGATATAGCCACTGTTCACAGTGAAAATGATGTTCAAAACAATGATGTAATAATGTAAAAAGAGGATAAAATTCACAATCAAGAAGTTAAGCGAAAATATATGGGATGTTTTAGGGGACGATAGAGATATAATATCCAATAACTGTTATATGCTGCGGAAGAAGTTATTCAACAAGCCATAAGCAGTTTCTGATGGACCAAATGAAAGCCGATAGCAGAGTTTGCTAAATTAACCCCGGCGATGATGATGATGATCATCATCATGAGAATATCAGTGATATATCAAATGCCTCTACAGACTAGAAAAAAATGTTTTGACGGCAGATCATCTGTCACAAAACTCTCGAAATAACGGAACATTCTGCTAAAACTAAACGGACCTTCATGTCTGTTTGAAATCGAAATCCTTATCGTTATTTCAACGATTTTGAAGAATTTCAGCAGATCGTGTGAAACAACTTGAAATTTTATTATCTATCATATCTGTATGTACAATTAAAATCATTCATTCGAGATTAAGTTGAAATAAATCTCCATAAATAGATTCTTCTACCTCGAACGTGCAGACCGACAACCAAGCCGTTTACCTTAAAGATAATAAAGATAAATATTAGCTTTTTAGTGTAGAACGCCACCAATTTTCAGACACACGTTCATTCAAAGGTTAAAGCTAATTATGCAATTCAGGTAGAAGTTGGAAAAAGAATAACTATCCATCAATTTCACATGGGGCATCTTTCCCGCTAGACTCACAGCACCAAGAGGACAATTAAACATTATCTGCTATCACAACAACAAGGTAGAACAGCCTCCTTTCCTGTGTTACCGGTAATAAATAGTTTCCTTGCTCCATAAATAGTCTAAAATGAACTATATATATGATATATATATATATATATATATATATATATATATATATATATATATATATATGTGTGTGTGTGTGTATGTGTGTGTGTGTGTTTGCGCGCGTGTGTGTGTGTATGTGTGTGTATACATACAGATATATTTCCAGACTCTATTTAGCACACCACAACAACCAGAATTACCTAGACCGATATGAAACGTAGGTAATGCAATTTAAGCAAGTTTCCAGGAATCAACTGTTACTCCTTTTACTAGGCGTATTGTAGTTAGTCGACCGTTGAGCGTTGTAGGCAGTGGGGAGAAGGGTATGGGCATATACCTTGGGTATCGGGCAATAATACCATGGCCCCATTATAATACCGAGTCCCAAAATACTTGCTGAGAACTGGAAAGTTAACATATTCCGCAGCCAGCCCCTCTGAGTTGAGTGGAAAAATACATGCGCGCGCACACATATAAATACATACATACACACTTCATATATTACATATATACATATAATATATGAAATTTCTGACTCACCACGGGACCGAATCCCTCTTTCGAGGGGAGTCCAGTGCATTATACATATACCTATACCATAGGTGTTTTCACACACACACACACACACACATATATATATATATACATATATATATATATATAGATATATATATATATGTATATACACGTATATATATATATATATATATATATATATGTGTGTGTGTGTGTGTGTGTGTGTGTGTGTGTGTGTGTGTGTGTAAAACGCAAAGAGGCCACAGCATATATCAGGACAGGATGATGATGAGATAGCTGGTCATCGATAGGCGATATTTTTGCCGACGCCATCAAGCTACACAGGTTTGTGAGTTCAACTTGGGCACTAACTACTTAATAAATAACGATTCATGTAAACGACTTGCTCAAAACAGAAAGGTCAGAATTATTGATACTGATATCACAATTTTTTTCTATGATTTTTAATGTCAGAAAACTCTGGATTGCACAATCTGCAACTAGTGCGTTGACTTACACCTTTATGTGAATCTGCACTGACCCTCAGCAATCGTTTAGTCGATCTTACGCAAACCCCCAAATTACATCTGGGGAAAGTATATTTTTTCACATCTGAGGATCGCATTATTGGGCAGATTCTATCTTTAAATTTAAAATGTGACCCTATTCAGAAAGGTTTTGAGTATTAAAATTACTTGTAACATAGTATGTATATTTCTGTTGCAGATTTAAGATGACGTTTTGTCGATGACACCTTCGTTCTTTTCCAGTCAGCTTTTTATGCTGATCAGTTCCTCTCGTAAACTGCCGAAATACAGTCAGTATAAAGTTCACATTAGAGAGAGGAAAATGATCATGACCATTCTTGGATGTTTGGGTGTTCCGATAGAATGATAATTTTAACACTTGTTTTTAGAAAATTGACTGTTAGTGGTCTGGGTTCAAGATTTTAAATATATAGTGCTTGTTTTTTAAAATTTTTAAAACAAATTAAATTTTTACTCTCCTCCACAGACAAAAAATAAAGGATGGAAACTAGAACTAAAGAGATACAACACATCTCATTGTGGGAACTTCCTTACATACAAGATATGTGACACATGTTATAAACTGCCACCAGAAGTTGTAAACAGCAACAGAGTGGAAGAGTTTGAAAGAAAGCTAGACAAAATCATTAGGACACTGAATGAACAGTATAACCTGCTCCTAGAGATAAGTGAGCACACGATGTCTCCTCGAATGGACTAATAAGTCTTTGAGACATCCTAAGCCTTGTAACTCCTTGTAACTCCACGGGCTTACACTCCAACCACTTCTTGGGACTTTTCTCATAAAGAAGTAATGTTCTTGTATAAATATTTGACTGATAACTAGCTTCCATCACATGTTTTCTTGAAACTGCAAGAAATTCTTAAATAAGAAACTATCTGACTCTCTTGCTAGAAGTACGTGCAGTACCACGGAAGAAACTTTATGGCAGTATCCCATACATCCAAGACGATAAATTTAGAAGTAATCTTAAGTTTCCAAAAGAAAAGCACTTTAATAGGTTACAAGGCATTCTCATTCCGAATCCCTTCACAATAGGGTCACTTTCCTTTCCCTTTCGATTCATTCGGTCTTCGACTTTTCTTAAATTGTCTTGTTTTAATGTATATTTATATAGTTTGTTCAGACTCTTGAAGTCATTAGTTTTATTCCATGTATTTTTTATCTGTGTTTTCTCTTTTAGCCCTGATGTTGCAACTATGTGTTACGAAACGCGTCGGGAAATAAATATCACTAATTAATAACCTCCTTGTCACGCTGTCCTGATATATATATATATATATATATATATATATATATATATATATATATATATATATATATATATAATGCTTGTCTGCCTGTCTGTGTGAACCCCTGCGTAACTATGAAACGAAGAATGCTATGTAAATAATTAACTCTTTAGCCGAGGCTGACAAACAATCATACGGTCTTTAGAGTAAGAGACTGAAACGACTTGACCCCCTGCAAATCTGCTATTTCGGACCACCAGGACCCATTTGTCGCTACACAAAAGACGGCTGGTCAGCGTTCAGGGTGGATAAAGGAAACTGCGCAAATAACAATGGAACTCACAACAGATGGAGTACCACAGTCGCACCTGTTAAAAATTGGAAAACTTTGACTGGGCTTTTCTTCCCTTACACGCACGCGACATAAGACAAGGACTCTTTGAACCAAACAAAAACTTCTTTATGTAACGAAAATGTAAATATATGAAAAATGAATGAATAAGAGCCAAACATCAAAATTGTACGTAGCGTTTGGGACATAGTATGTAACCTTAGTTTTTTTTTTTTTAGTCGAATAGCATATATAGAGTCAACTTGAAATAACTGCTGTGGAATAAGATGCTGTAGCAACTGTAACGTATTACAGAATTAAAAAACGCCCAATTTGTAAGAAGTGCAATGTTGTATGTAACAATGTCAAATCAGATAGAGAGAGATAGGACAAAATTCATCTTCAGGTTCTGCTCAAGGAGCAAACCGTGATATATTTCACAATATACAGAGATTGAAGCTGATCCTTTATCTTCTGTTCCCTGTCATAAAACTGGGATAAATCTGGATTTGTACGCAACTGGTTTCTAGCTTTCTAATCCATACAGCTACGTATGTTCCCATCTCTTCTCCTCCAAGTCAGTGATACATGCGTCACAAATGTCTTGCTTCCTCTTAAATAAAAAAATGGAAAAAGTAGAAATAAAAGCATCAATTAATGACAAAAAATGCTAGGAAAAACAAAAGTCAAAATGAGGCGGTCATAAAACAACTACCGCTTACCGTAACCTCAACTTTTGAGTGAAAAAGTGTCAAACAACGAAAAGTATGGCTATTTTCCTAAATATTGCTTCATATTAAAAGAAACATCAGGCTATTGATCATAAAATCTACACATTTAGCACTTCAATTCACGGTATAGTTCCATTAGTCCTAATATATCAATCGTTTGGACAACAATAAACACATAGCTACCATTTTTTTTCCCTCATATTCGTCGACCATTATTTAGGCTCACTTTGTACTTCTCTAAATAACTCCGCCTAAAATGGTTGGCCAAAGAGTACCAGAAAGCGTTCACCAACGGGAAGTTTGATTAATCGACCTCCTGTTACATATGGAAGGTATGTAACCTCTACGTTACATCAGGTGACCCAGGCAATCAGTGTTGTTAAAGGTTGGCCTTTATCAAACTATTGTGGCTTTCTATGGTGTACTACTGAAGTTTCCTTTCTTGGAAGTTTATTCTTTCCTTCTCATTTTTAGCAAACAAAGGATTTCTTTTTTATCAATTATAAAGCCATTCATGTTTATCATAACTTGTTTGCAGTTTTCCACAAGTGGATATTTCATTCTTTGGAAGCTTGTCATATAATTGCATGGTTTTTCTACTTATACTACGAAAGACGTATGAGCATTACGGATGGTAGGCAAATGACAGTGACATAAGTCTCTGCCTTCAAGCAAAATTTTTATTTTTTATTTTTAAGCACATCCACGATTCCTTCAAGAGGCACACTGGCTCATACAACTCCAATGAAACATGAAAGCTTTCAGTTTTCCATCTTTATAAACCTGTTCCGTTAACCTTACTCAAATTTTTATATTAAAAAATTATGCCCATAACTCTCTTCTACAGGTTAACCTTAAGTCAAATTGTTATAGTAAAAATTATGAGTAAAATTCTCTTCTCTGAGATAGCTAGCAGGACTGATTGAATGCTTTCATGAAAGACGACTCTTTTGACATCACTGCGCTTAATATTTGCAACTGTTAGTATCTATCCATGTTTTAACTCTTTTTTTTTCTTTATATTTAATCTTCGTAATTTCATTCTGACCAACACTAACCCTGACTCTCTTTGATTTTTATTTTTTTCTTTTTTATAATAAAACATAAGTCTACGGGTCTGAGAGCCAGTATGCCTCATAAGAGGTCATGTCGAAGAAATAATTGGCTTTCCTTCATAAGCTCCGGACGTCTTTCCCTAATTTTGCTTGCCTCCTCTATTCATCGAGAGTGGCTCCATAAGCCTCATTACAGATATAACAGTAATTACTCTCTAATCGTCACCTACTCTTTCAAATTTCTCTCTCTCTCTCTCTCTCTCTCTCTCTCTCTCTCTCTTCCCTTCTTGACCTGCACTCGCTGTAGTTTCCCACGATCCATCAGAGGTATAAGGCACAAAAGATTATCCTTGGCCCCCTTACAGGAAGTTAACTTCCACAGTCTTCGGAATGAAATATCCAATAGCCTCTGTTTTAGGCCGAATATAGTGAATGATATAGCTATTTCTTCAAACACAATTCCGTCGCAGTTTACTCTAAAAGAACCAAACAACTTGACAACCTTACTCCGTGCAAGCAACTTCTCCATGCACCTCTCTCTCCCACATTCCCTCACTCCCTATATGACAGTTATAACAGCCAAGAAACAAACTCCTCCAACAATATTTTCACTGTAGAGGGAATAAATTCCAGGTACCGGCACGAAGCGAGAGACGAGGGCCGTTGCCTCTGACCCAAACATAAATATTTATATACTGAGGGCTCTTTATCCACGGCAACACGGTTCCAAGGTTAGCGACTGCTTGCAAGCCCCGCTACTTGCATTGCAAAACTTGGCAAGAAAGATGCTAGCAATACATTCAGAAAGTTTCCCTACTATAAATAGAAATAAAAAAAAACGGTCGAGATCTGACGTGTACCTCCTTCCGCTTCTGCCAGAGGAACGCCAACAAACCTGCAGCACTTGGAGAGTAAGATAAACCCGACACGAAGGCACAGCCGCCTAAGACGTTTTAAATAGTCGGAGTTACTGAAGGAGATCTTTTGGCCACTTGGGGGATCAGTTACAGTTCATGTGTCCATTCTGTTCATCACTACCGGGAAAACCTCTTATTTGGAAACCATCAATTTCAGCTATGGGAATTTCTCTACCACTTTGAATCAGACACTTACAGTTAGAAGGACCAGTCTTTTATTAAATACTACTTTGTACCGTTGTTATTTAAAAGGATTATGTTATACGTAGCATCAGGATGGTAGAGTTAATTAGATCATCATCAAACACAGAGGTTTTGAAAACGAAAATTCAAAAACCATAGAAGTTCACAAATGATTAACGGTAGTAAAGCGGAAGATAAATAAATAAAAAAAAAAACATTTAGAAATACCCATCAGTATTCACAAAGTTAAACATGTTTCGTGTATAAAAAATACCCGGTCAGGACACCAACACCACCAGCATGAGCAACGCCGCTTGTCGCCGCTTGTATCTTCAGCTGAAGAGACTAAGTATTCCTCAGCGGATCAACACACCAAGTACTTCGAGGCTATTACGCGCCATTGGCTCTCCTGTGCTGAATGCCATTCGGTGTAGCGGGACTGCTTTGCTTTTCCTTAACGACGCAGGTCGCTTCAAAAATGACTTTCTCGTGGAAAAGGAGGATTTTCGAGCATATTAATTAATCTTGATCTAATGCAATTCAGAACGCGAAAAAAAAAAGTTTTATTTTTCAGGACAGAAACGCGGATGCTATGATTATCAAATTATTTGTGAATCACTGAAGTAACAAAGAATTATGTGCATATATGCATACATAAACATTATAATTGACGATAAATATAAGTCATTCAACAAGCAAAAAAATGTGTGTTGAACTTTCGAAGGACTAATCATCATTTTCGCAAACACACGTAAAGCTCCGATGACGTTGGTGAAAAACGTAGCCATAACCTTCCTTTTCAAAGAAGACCTTCCACGTGCAATCGGCAACCAATATCGGGGGGGGGGGGGGGGGTGGAGAAGGGAGCAGGATGGGAGAGAGAGAAGATTAGAGAAGGCCGGACAAGGTGAAAGATTGAAGGAAGGGGAGGAAGGGGACATGAGAGAAGGAAAGATAGGAGGGCCTACGAGGAGAGGGAGACGCAACAGCAGATTACTTTTCTGGGAAATGATCAACGATTTCTAAGGTTTAGGGGGATCGCCCCGACTACCTCTATTTTTCAAATAGCAAACAGCCTCGTGGGACCCAACGCGCAAAACTCAAGTAGTGAAGGGATTAATATCTTTATCTACATCCATCTACACAAACAAACAAACACACACAGACACACACACACTAATATATATATAATATATATATATATATATATATATATATATATGTATGCATATATATGTGTATATATATAATATATATATATATATATGTGTGTGTGTGTGTGTGTGTGTCTGTGTGTACATATACATATTGTCATTGACATTTCCACCTACAATGGTTGTTTCTTAAAGGTGATATCCTTCCGGTTCTCAATTTGTCTTTTAGGATTAGGTTGCTGATCCATGCACTTCTCCTTTGCTAAGACCTACAACAGTCGTTTACCGCATCCATACCGCATAATACCGAAAGCAGGTCAGAACATTTAATGAGACTATCCTAGAAAAAAAAACTGGCTCCTTTGGAGATCAAACCCTAGATATCAATGTGAAATTCCTCAGTATGCAAACGAAACAATAATTAAAGGGAGAGGGGGGTGGCTTAGACTTGTCCTCTGCATAAATTACAAGATAGTATCAGCTGATGATAATTACAATCTACAAATCAGTTCATCCTTTTCCCCGTGCATATCAACTATCTTCCTTAAAATTTAGGCATTTTGAGGACACTTCTTTTTTTCGAGTTTCCATAGGTCTTAACTCATAGCTTTAATACAACAAATATCCATAATATTGGTTGGATACCACATGATGGATATGTAACAATGAAGCTATTAAGACCTTCTATGGAAAATCGAAAATGAAAAAATAAGTATCCTGGAACACGCTTTGTTTGCCACATATAATAATATAAAAAAATTGCTCATTAAAAATAGCCTGGAAAAACAGCCCTAGTTTATACGAAAAGTCCATGTATAGAGTGTGATTTATTATACCTAGATTAGACCAGTAAAGAACTGAACACCAGATTAAAACAACGTAAATACTCAGTAAAAATAGGTCAGACTAATAACGATCTATTTTTACATTTAAAGTGAAAAATTCCACAGCATACACTGGACGCAAAACCAAATATCACGTTGTGACGAAACTATTTCCAGAACCTTGCTAGGATCTGTTTTGATTCGGTTTACCTGGATGAATAATTTTAATGTAAATCAGGGATTATTTTCTTTTGACGCAGTCATAAAACATATGTTCCAAAAGGAATTGAAACATAGAATAACGAGGATTACCAATATGTAGGTTCCAATATTACTCCGTTGACCGTTCTGTAATCTCCCGACCTGTTTGTATTCCCTTCCCACTTGTACCTACCATATAGTATACTTGGGCCTTGCTTCTGTATATTTCTAGTTGCTGTGGCAATGTCTTGGTAATAGGATCGTTAAAGTACTTGGCATCTCTAGTGTTGCAATTTTCCTTCGTGGCTGAAACTTTGTTCGTGTTATCACCACGTTACTAATTTTTGTGATTTAAAATCAAACACACAAATACACACAGATATAGATATATATATATATATATATATATATATATATATATATATATATATATATATATATGTGTGTGTTTATATGTATTTGTAGTTGAGAGGCGGCATAAACTTATACCCTCTTGCAGTGGCGGTGTGGTTTAAAGCTTCACTGAGCGTCCTAGATTTGTTGGGCTCGATGGTTCGCGCCCGTGAGCCGACAAATCTATTATCGACTAAAAAATTCCCCTTCGGTTAACATATATGAAAAATATTAATTCCGAAGTAGAGCGAATCAGATATTAAAGGACATTTGTAGCTCGATGTATTTATATGAATCACGGCAATGTGATACGACTCTCTCTCTCTCTCTCTCTCTCTCTCTCTTTCTATATATATATATATATATATATATATATATATATAATATATATATATATATATATATATATATACTATATATATATATATATATATATATATATATATACATATATATATATTATATATACTATCATATATATATATATATATATACACACACACATATATATATATATATAGATATATATATATATATATATATATATATATCTATATATATATCATATAATCTATCTATATACATCATGTAACGGTCATTCGAGGCAAAGCAACTTAGCGAAACAATAATGCGATTGTTCCCCTCAATACATCTGACAAAGTCGCTTCCATTGTGTAGAGAGAGAGAGAGAGAGAGAGAGAGAGAGAGAGAGAGAGAGAGAGTTTCCATTATTAATGGAGTCATACAGAAGCTTTCAAAGCCGTCTTTGTAATACATTGTTAACACTATTGACTTTTTTTAGTATAAATCTTCACGAGAGGAAAATAATTAGGCTTTTCACAGAATCCAACTTGAGACTGGAAGTGATTTTCAGTGATAGTGCTCCAGAGTTCCTCTAACACCGCTGCATTCAGCTAGTCGTATCAAGAAAAATAAGTTTTCACGAGGAATATGGTGCGATGCATTACAGCTTGTAAAATAGTCACCTTTCGGACTAAAAGTTGTGTTCCATGATTATCTAACTGGGAACAGTGAATTCGTGAAATTGGAAAGGAAGTATTAACAGACCTCACAGTCGTGCATATTAACAGGAAGACATACAAGAAAATTGACCCCATAAAGCACTTGCTCGCTCTTTTCTATTTTGGTCCCGTCCCCAAATCTCTTACCGTTTTCATGGGATTGTAGAAGATTCTGCAGTTTTTTAGTACAGACGACTCACAGCAGAAGGCGGGGAAAAAGTCCCAGTTATTTTCTTTCAATTTAAACCCAGCATGAATTAAAATGCGGGAATATCACCTGCAAGAGCGATTTCGTTCAAAAGAAATTTCGAAAGAAATAAAGCTCTCTTCACTTGCACTTCACCCAGTGGTCTAATTTCCTTATTAATGAATAAGCTAACAGTCATTTACACAACCGAATTGCAAATTGAAAAGGTTTCCGCAGCTTAGTGTATTTAACACTGGAAGCTTAAAAGACGTAGTGGAAAACACTTCCATGTCTGACAAGAAAAATATTTTTTCAGTATGCATGTAAGTGTTTTTGGTAAGCCTGACATGTCTTCAAAGACCACAATGAATCGGGCTACTTGTCAACCTGGGCAACGCCAGGCGCTCGGCTATATTATATTAAGCACACCGAAGAAATATATGTTTACCATTTTATCTTTGTAGAATAATCACTTTAATGAAGATATGTATTCTTTTAAACAGTAAGCTCTAGTTTCATATGCATTGAAATAACTGCATTGATTACCCACCAGTTTTTTTTAACCTACTCTTTCCACCCAACATCTAATAGCAGAAAACTGTGGGAAAAAAAGTCACTGCTTCCTGATGCCTCCTTAAAGAGAGTGAACCAAATAAGATAAGACTTTTTACTGGATTAAGAAGTCAAACATTTAACGAGCGAATCTACATTTCCAGTTACCTCAATAACCTGCATTATAAATTTCACCTTGTATGTGAACATTTCTTTTATTATCTGGCAACTTTTTAAAATAGAGAGAGTGAGAGAGAGAGAGAGAGAGAAGAGAGAGAGAGAGAGAGAGAGAGAGAGAGAGAGAGCTAGCTTAAAGGCATAGCACCAACCTGAACAATATCCCACAATGAAGGACTCCATATAATCACCTTTAATCAATGCATATTTAATCAGGAACTGATTAATGCGCCACCAATTAGTATCTTAGACGACAGTACTAATTATACAAACGTGACATCTGAGCCGTGAAACGGATCATGGATGTAATGTGAAATCAAACTGAAAATAAAAAAGGAAAAACCGGCCATTCATCATTCATCATTATTGGTTGACAAATGGCAGCAACACTCTTGATGAACACACCGGGCCCAGAAGGACGTTTGCATAACAGTAAACACTGCACGTAATAAAGGCAAATGTCGCGCGTGTGCTTGTTAGCGATATTTACAGCCGAATCCTCTCAGCTTTATCGACTCCGTCTGTCAACCCTTTTGCGATACCGTACCGCTGTGAGATTCTAACAAATGACTCAGCCGGATGCCACATATTCATCAATCATGTTGCATGACCCAAGCAAGGTCCGATAATCAATCATTAGCCTCTGACTAGAGAAACATCTCCCCAACTGGTTGCGTAGTCCCACAGCAACACGAGTAATTAAGAACATTTTAGTGTGCAAATACGTCATCTACAATCGGGCAATCTTATACCGGAATGATCATTTCGGAAAATAACTTCCCGGCAACATTGAAAAATAATGTTTCACATTGCTCAAAACAAAATCTGTCTAAATCAGGACCAGACCTTAATCACGCAGGAGTCTTTACAACGTCTAGATGCATATTTTTGCACTTGCGTGTGTTATACGTAATTGCAGACAAAATCTGATGGAACACGGAAAGGATGTTGAAGAGAAATCATTCATGATTGATGATAGCTCCTTTGATAAAACATCCTGAAAGTAAAATCTGTTTCCCATCTAAAACTTAAGTTAACGCACTCAACTTTCTTAAATATTAATTTTTAACCTAACTCCGCCTCCTCAGACCTGCATGACACTCGCCTCTCTTGACCCACTTGTTTTTGTTATTGCTCTCCCTATGTTCACACCTCCTCTGCCAGTATTCAGATGTTCTTCAAGATTTCACGTGGAAGATTAGCACTGGCAATGATAGATCGAGACGAATCGCCCACTCAAGGAACTTGATCTTGTTTTGGGAACAACAATATCCAGTCTAGACAGGTTGGTTCTGGGGTTTATAAACGGCCTGCCCCAAGGACTATCAAATCGCACTTGTCTCCGCACTATGCCCTAGCTTGTAATACGCGGCACGTCGATCTTGCCAGTAACAGAAGGGCTATCACTTCGCTGCAGTACGCCTACCCTGAAGCGGTCCCGTACCTGATCACTCAGCCCACTGCTCTCCACAGCCAACGTTTTGAAGCTGACAGCACCTAGTACTTTCAAGTAACGATAACTGTACATCGAGACTGCCTGCGAGTCCTCCTGACAGTCACCTACCTGTTTGGTACTTGATTTTCCTTTGGTGAGGCCCTGCAAGTGACCCACGTCCTTTGGACAACGTCCTGGTACAACTCCACATCAGTCATGCCACAGATTTATGGTAACTGAAACCAAACATGTCAGCCCTCCACCCCTGTTCCTGGCACTCACTCCCATTTTCAGCTGTGTTTTCTCCTGTGATTCCCATTCCTAGAATTCCCATCTCCCTATGAGACCCAGTGAGTGTTTCAAGTGTAGATAGTGATATTAGTGACTATACTTTGGTACTTTTAGACGGAGTTATGCTCAACGCATTTTAACGTAATATCAAAGTTTTAATATACAAAGAAGTCTTATATTATATCACTGTGCAACTGTGCTTTTGCAAATATCAGTATTTAATTGTCGAATGCTTTGTAGATTAGTGTAGACTACCCGGTTGTGTGCCAGCCCCTGTAGATCAACAGCGCAACTCTCCTCATTCTGCCAATGCCAATATAGGGGTACCATATCCCTGATTGCCAGCGACGCTTACGCTCACTTACAGTGCACCATTTCTCTCGTGCCTACGCGATTTCATAGGTTAGTGTATTTGCTTGCAATTTAGGGGCACCTTTTCCCTTGCTATTGTGAATAGTTTAATTAACGTCATGAGTGCCACGGAGCCAGACAGAGCTGCTTATAAATTGTATGAACAGAATATGTGTTACATTCATTCCTTGTTTTGGAAAGTAATTCTGAGTGTTCTATAAGGGTTCCATTCTCATCTTTCTGTTCACAGTCTGTGTGCCATTAGTCAGGAAAGCGCAGATTTACGCACAAGGAATAATTTTGGAAATTCAGAATTTAGAATTCAGTCATTTTCCTTTAAACACGAAACTGCAACTATGCTGAATATATAGATATATATATATATATATATATATATATATATATATATATATATATATATATATATATATATACACACTTATATATATAATATATTTATAAATACATATGATCATAATTTTATTTACGTATGTGAGGAAGCTGAGGAAGTTTTCGGCACCCAAATAAGAAAATATGGACGGAAACCGAACGAAGAGGATAATTACTATGATGTGAGGGGATTAAAGGGACGAACAAAAAGAGAAGGCGAGAGTATTAAGGAATTGATTTCCGTGGCCGATGACCCCACGTGCTCAAGTACATATTGTGAGCACTCGGCATTTTTTTAAACATCTTCTACAGCCCGAGGTGATCACCTGAAGCGGAGACAGACAGACAGGCACAAAGTTGAATTCATAATTTATCAATATCCCTACACATATTCGTACAACTCAACACTGCTCAACAATGTTAAATTCCACAAAACAGTGTGTCTACACATGCATACACACACACACACACACACACATACACACACACACACACATATATATTATATATATATATATATTATATATATATATATATATATATATATATATATATGTCATATCATATTACCGTGATTCATATACATACGCCGTGCTACAAATGTCCTTTAATATCAAATTCGCTCTACCTCGGAATTAATATATTTTCAGATATGTTAACCGAAGGGGAATTTTTTAGTCGATAAGAATTTCACCTCCTCTTCGGTTAACATAATTATATGATAATATATCAATTCCGAGGTAGAGAGAATTAGATACTGAACGACATTTGTAGCTCGATATATATATATATATATATATATATATATTATATATATATATATATATATATATAATATATATATATATGTGTGTGTGTGTGTGTGTGTATACTTTTATATGTATGTAATTGTAATACAACAACGCCCTCATACGTGCCGAATTCTCACTTTTTTTTGGATAAGCTTGTTATTAAGAAGCCTGACCCAAATACAAGAATATAAAGAAACCCTTAGTTAAGAGGATACTCTGGATATAGGAATTACATAAGTGGCCGGTAAAAAGTGATCAGTTGATTCTACACACACTCGCACAATAACTATATATAATATATATATATATATATATATATATATATATATATATGTATATATATATATATATATATATATATATGTGTATATTATATATATATATATATATATATATATATATATAGATAATATTGCAAATGGCTATCAATTGAAAGCAATATACCCTCAGGCATGATCGAAGTTAAAACTAAGATGGGCTCCGATTTTTAAGCATTACTAATCAAATGAGAAAAACTGAACCGTTTTCGAATAGATTCTACCGTATTTAATATAAACTTACCGATCTCAAGATCAAACTGCATGCAAGTATGTAATAATGCCATAATACAATACTGAAAACTGACGCCGAAACAACAGCAGTCACTAATTGTCGGCACTCGCAAATATCTGAACCAGAAACTATCAATGATAAGTTCCTCTACTAGTGTTAATGT
Source organism: Macrobrachium nipponense (assembly GCF_015104395.2). Lineage (NCBI taxonomy): Eukaryota > Metazoa > Arthropoda > Malacostraca > Decapoda > Palaemonidae > Macrobrachium > Macrobrachium nipponense. The sequence continues at coordinate 53,560,773 of NC_087206.1, read as the reverse complement.
ATTAGGCCAAATAAGCGGTTTCAAGACTATTATTAACGGAACAGTGAGGAAACTTCACAGCTGAAAAAGCAGGGCGGAAAGACACCAGCTGCTGCATCACGCGAATACGAGATTGAAGGCGAAGTTATTCAATTCGAACAAAAGATATCTAATCTAACTTCTTGTACTTTTAATGTTCCTCTTCCCATTCACCAAAACATAACCACAAGCAATGGGAGGATTACGAAAACCTCTTCCTCATGCTGCAACTTCGCCATTTCATTTCTTCTCTGTATAGACCTGATTACGTCCTATTGTAATTTACATGACGTATCGATGATTCATTAGCCTTCAATTAAATACCTTGCTTTCTTTAGAAACAACATTTCTTTTTCTATCATATATACCAAAGTAATGTAACCAGATATGAAATTAGTGTTTTGCATGGATATGAATACAATATTAAAATTTTAATGTTGCTTTTATCCGACAGTGTCGAATGGCATCGGCATTGGTGATGCTATCATTGTTATTACTCTAATCATCTAATCCCCTTCTTCCCTTTTTTCGCTGATTTTTTATAAAACATTGTTTTCACAATGACCTCTTTTTTTCTAGTAACACAGGTGAATCTGAAGATTAATTATTAACTGATTTTAAGTACCTATTAGAATCCATGATAGTTAGAGATCTCCGGTCTCCAGAATTCAACGCTGTAAGTTGAGGGCATCGTTTTAAGCATTTTTGGCCTTGACACTATTCCAATATCACCGCTAAAGCTAAAGGTTAACATTTTACTTCTTTTATCCGATTTTGATGAGAGTGCCGTGAGGTTGGTATTTTTAAAATACGATGACCTTGACTTATTTTTAAGTTAAGGTCAGCATTTTATTTTCTTTTGATAACGATGAAACTCAGTGCGAGTACGCAACCTTCGGGGCTGCCGAATATTTTTCTTACATAATTTTCTTTTGAAATATTTTTTTTTCAAATTCGCAGATTAATGTTAAGGTGAGCATTTTATTTTTCTTCGGTTACTATGAAACTGAAAGTTGATGGGCAAGTACCAGTGTTTATGATTATTTGGTCACATTATTGTTATTATTAACATATTTATTAACATATTTCACAAGGTTACATATCAAATCCCATGACGTTTTATTTTAAAAATTTCAGTTATCTCTCCTTTTTTTTCAAGGCTGGCAGTGGACATGGGGATCAATCATTCATTATAAGTAGTATCCTGGCGATCATTTTCAACAAATATAGCGAACAAGAGGCTATTTTCACAGGAAAATATAAGTCAAATTTTATTTTTCTGATTCTATACAAACGACTTCTTTTTACTATTTTTTCTCTAAATCTCAGAAATCAAGATAGTTTACATATCTATGGTCTTCGGAATATATAACAGTAAGCTTATTTAACTGATGAGGTTGAAACAGCAGTTTTTTAAGTAGCAACTTTACCCGCTACAGTTCGCAATAAATACTTTGCTCATTGGCCCTTCCAAAAACTTGATTAATATTATTGCACCACACAAAATATTTATATTTATGATTTAAAATATTCTAATACTTTACATGCTACAGTGATGACATTTAAGTGCAATAACATCATGCACAGTCGTAATCAATGATGGTAATGTAAAATATAGGCATTCAAACGGAAGAAGCCGAAAAAGAGCAAACTTAACTGCAATCGCTCGCAAAGATTGAAATGCTATACGTGCCAAAAGTTATAGTCAAATGAAGACAGCAATAAGAAATAAGTAAATGTAAACACATAAAACACAGTTGTATCTTAAAATCGCATATGATCACGAGACATCAGAAAAATGAAAATACTGCAACCTCAAATTTACATGTAGGGTACACTTTGCGTATATTCAAGTATGAGTGAATATGTACACTGCTTTTGTATTAAACGCTCGGCTAATTTGCTATTCATTCGGGATTTTCTGCGCCATGAATGCCAAAAGCAAAACACATTAAGTGGTTTAACAGCCTCTTAATCTCAATGAATGAGGCTAATTAGAAAGACATTCCTCAAATAGACACGCCATGAACTCTCCAAGTGTGTGTGCTACACGGTGAATGTGATGGTAGCGCATGAGGTCTTGTTTTTCTTTGACTATACACACACACATCACACCCACACACACACACACACACGCACACACATATATATATATATATATTATATATATATAATATATATATATATAGATTATATAAGGAGCCATAAAACCGCCAAAGTATAGAAAGTAATATATTTCAGAGCCTGCTATCTCTTCATTACCTACCTGAATAGAGAGAGAGCGGTCTCTGACATATAGTACTTACTTTCTATATTTTGGCGTTTTTATGGGCTCCTTTTACTGGATGGAATTCTATTGTAACAGAACATTTGTATCAGTCAATATATATATATATATATATATATATATATATATATATATATATATATATATATATTATATATAAATAACTAGCTATACCCGGCCATGCGTTGCTGTGACTCAGTCTGGTTAAATGGAAAAGAAAGGAAAGAGAAAACTCCTTTCTCTTACTCTCTCTTTCTCTCTCCAACCATCACTGTCGCTTTCCCTCTTTTCTTCTCCATAATACCAACCTCTCTCTCTCTCTCTCTCTCTCTCTCTCTCTCTCTCTCTCTTCTCCTCCCAAACAACTGCTCTCTCTCTCTCTCTCTCTTTATTCCTCTTTCTTCTCCCTAACACCCCGTCTACCCTCTCTCACTTCCTCTCCCTCTCATTCTCTCTCTGACAACTCCCTTCTCAAACTCCACCTTCTTTGATGTCATTGATGTTTACCCTATAGTATTCTTATACAAATGGTAAGTCGTATGTATACAGAAATTATGTATGATAAATTCGTAAAGTAACTAAGTCTACGGGCATAACCAGCTCCGATTCAGGGATTACCTTCTCACCTCCACCCCCTTCGGAGCGCAGGAGGTAGGATGAAACCCCATTATAAAAACACGCGTGTATTCGAATGCAATGTTGTGTAAAATTTCAAAGCAATCGGTGAAGAACTTTCGGATATTTAAGATTTTGAACATAAGAACATTTACATTCTTATTTATATAGATATCAACGGTAAAGCCCTTTTCCAATGAGGTGGGGCCGAGAGAAAAACAGTAAGACGGTTACTACAAAGCTCGTCATTTAGCTGCTGACTGAAGATGAACCATCTGAGCATTAAACTTCCATGACATACCCGCCACTTCATAAACCTAAAAAGATGGTTCATCAAAACCGCGCCACCACAACCTTGCACACAAACTCTTCCGAGCGAGTCACTTGCACCCCATCTATCAATCGTTTCCTAGATCTTCCTTTTCTTGCACCGAAACTTCCAAATTATTCACTTTATTCACCAACCTGTTGTTCTTTATTCTCCTCACATTATCAAACTGTCTCAAAACACGCTGGGTCAACATTTCCATCCCTGGTTACTTGAAATTGTGGCTCCAGACTAAAAAACCACACAACAATCATGCCAAGCTTTATCTGTTGACGTGGATGAACCCGCGGTGCAGTAAACGTCAACGACATTGGTTGCTTTACACACCTACACAGAAACTTGATCAGCAGCGCATCAAACGCCCTACAGTATGAGCCACTCACCCTCATTTTACACGCACTCTCCCGTTTTCTAAAAATTAAGGTACTCTCAAATACCTCTTTTCCCCATCAACCAAACCCTTCTTTGGCCGAGGCTCTCCTCCTCGCCCTTAACATTTCTGAATTACACCTTTTTCATCAACATATTGACGTCGATCTGACCGATCCATCTGAAATTAATCAGTTGAATACTTTCATTTACTCTAACCTTTTAACGCCTTATTAATTCTCCTTCCACTCCATTTACTGTAGAAATAGTTCGTCTCAACAGATTTCACTTTTCATTTCTTTCATTTGCGTGAAACACGCCCACTTCACTTTCATAAAGGAGACTTAGCTCAATGATACTTAGTAGATTTTCATTTTGTCTTCCAAAGACAATTCAAGTCTCACCAATAATTTACATACACCCTGCAAAATATATATAGCACCTAATGGACTCTTTTACCAGATAAGCATGTACTTTACTAGCCGAAAGACCTAATACCCAGGTCACAGGCTAAGATTAGGACGAGTAAGCCGTTGACGATCTTGTGCTTAAATATACGTCGGACATGTCTGCGTTTTCTCATTATTTGGTTCCTTGAAGAAGGAAGCAGACGATCCTCTGAAAGCTTGGAAATAAAGAATCTCCTCATTTTAACTTTCATTGTCATTGATTAATGTACACTCGCCACACACACACACACACACACACACACACACACACACACACACACACACACACATATATATATATTATATATATATATATATATATATATATATATATATATATATTATATATATATATATATATATATATTATATATATATATATATATATATATATTATATATATATATATATATATATTCATATATATATATATATATATATATATATATATATATATATTATTAAAAAGATCTCGTTCGAACTGGATCGTATCTAGTGGAGTTATTTATTAAAAGAAATTACAAGCTGTCGTGGACAACCAGTCCTCATTATCATGTATCCAAGAAATGACAGACGATGTAGGCCAGCTGTATTAATATGGCCATATAAATAAAACTGGCCTATCTCTTCGGTCATTTCTTGGATATTTGATAGTGAGGATTGGTTGTCCTTGAAAGCTTGTAACTTTTTTTAAAAATAACTCCACTAGATACCATCCAGGTCCTTTTAGCTTTTAGTAATTGTACTATGTACTATTGCACAGAATAATTGGATAAGAGATAAGTTAACTTTCTATATATATATATATAATATATATTATATATATATAATATATATATATATTATGTATGTATGTATGTATATAGATATTATATATATATATATATATATATATATATATATTATATATTCATATATATCCATAAATATATCCATAAATCCATGGCATTAAGGTAAGTGAAACAGGGACTTGGAACAAGTACTTTCGTAGTATATTCTACATTTTCAGTTTCACCGTGAGCGTGAAAATGTAGAATTTACTACGAAAGTACTTGTTCCAAGTCTTTCTACCGTCGATTTAAAGATATTCTCAAGTACGTGTTCCTTCGTGCTACATTGGATGGATATATATATATATATATATATATATATATATATATATATATATATATATATATATATATATATATATAATACATAAATATGTGTGTGTGTATAATCAGTTAATACCTGATGAAGTATGCAGGAACGATTATGAAAAATGTTTCCTCATGACAGCGTCCTTGAGACCCATCCCAACCGTCCAACTTTCCCGACCAACCGGAGACGATGCAGGCAAATATATAAAGCAGGCAAGCGGACAAGAAGGCAACATGCAGGAAAACAAGAAAGGAAATCCCTGCATGTGACAGCTTACAACGAACGCCATCAACTTCCTCAGTCAATTATACATCCCATTCTTGGAACAGGTGTACGAAGGCTTCAGGGCATTTACGAGAAATTAACCAACCTCCTCTACTAAGGGAAGGCTGGTGGCTGGGGAGGGATGGGGTAGGGTGAGGGGGAGGGGGTCGGAATGTTGACAGCATGAGGTAAGGGAGGACCAGACACGATGATGAGATGAAAAAGGGAAGGGAAGCGGTTAGAGGTGACGTACGTAAGGTATGCGAGCGTGAGAGGCAGGGGAAGGAGGGCAAGGTAAGAGAAATAGGAGGGGAGAGAGAAATCACAGAGAGCTGAGGGGCTCAGCCAATCAAATATCAATACTGCAGAGCAGGCGCACACAGAGAATAATCATTGGCCCAATAGCATGGGAGTCTGGAGAAAAGGCGCCAAGAACACTTCCTTAAAGCTGAACACTACACTCTGCCTGCACTCAAGCAAAGGCACAAAAATGATTTTGAAAAAATAAAAATAAATGAAACTGAACAGCAAGTCCTTCTACTGTCGAACTGACAGGTAAACTGCCGAGGTGGACTAACAGCATCGCACGCACAATCCTGTATTCTGCCTCTTTGCTAAATGGTCAATTGGGCTACAAACACCTTTTCTTTTATTCAGCAGATAGATATCTGTAATAAAAGGAAGATATCTAAGAAAATATGTAATTACGGAGACGAGTGCGTTTTCTTGTTTCCTTTTTCCTGTAAACGAAGATATGCACGATATTTAACACGCTCAGTAACTTGGAGGACATGTAATTATCATGAACATATTTCCGGGTATATTTTTCAATGGGATAAAACCTTTTGAAATAACCCCAGTCTTTTTTTTAAATATACCTGCCATTATCGTTTACAGCTGATAAGGCAACATCAGCTTTCTGTTATCATTTACATCCGCTAAGGCAATTAAATTACAATTATCACAATTTGCTGGTAGAATTCCAGTATACTAATATCAACAATCTCAATGTTAATGATGATGAAAATAATTTCAAATTGTATCCAATAACAAATCCTTCTTTAATAACGCAAAAAGGGAACTATAAAACATTCCTTCCAGTTTCTTAGCTCTTAAATCCACAGACAAATATGTCCGCGTTGACAGTCAAATTACCCATAACAATAATCAGACCTCACATTACCACAAATGAGAACGACATAAATCTAAATCATTTCACTAATAATGATACTTATCTGAGATCTAAGTAATTACCACAAGGTGATCGTTGTTACATAACATATTAAATGACATAACTTATGTAATGTGTTCTCTAGCGTGAGAAATATGCACTTATCGACCCTCTTTTTACATTAAATACATACTAGTGGAGCTCTTGTAAAAAAAAAAGTATTTGATCAAAAGGCAAATGTAAGTACCACCAAATTCAATTGCCATATATACATATATATATATATATATGTATATATATATATTATGTATGTATATATACATATATACATACATATGTATATATACCTATATATACATATATATACACACACATATATATATATATATATATATATATATATATATTATATTATATATGAGAAACCTTGTGCCAGATTAACGTCACGCATACGATGCCTAAGAATATTTGATGCTCTGATTTGCTCAAACTTGTTTTGGACAGGTTACAATAATTCCCAGGAATGGTTAAGGAAGATCAGCTGTTATACATGTATACTTTATAAATGATTTTCTCTCGTATCTCAAAATTCATCTTTGTGTTGGTAATTCGTTTATAATGTCTGGGATGCATTTACGTCTCATTCCTTTCTTGGTGAACCTGAATCAAAGACAATTTAAGGACTCTTAGTTCAATTTGTACTCTTTGCTTCACGGTGCTGCAACTTCCTACTCAAGCTGCTCCCGATTCCCCTTCTTGTAGGCACCACATTCTCCCTATATGCCAATGCATTGACTTCTCCATCCCCCCACCTTCCCCCTTTTTCTTACACTTCCAGTTTATCACTGGCCCGTTTTCCAATGAAAATTTTTCTGCTTTTATTTACTTGTTTGTTTGTTTTTTCGAATTATGTTTCGTATGTACCCATTTGCTCTGTCATTGGGATTAAAATAATATATACACAAATAAATTTTCAAGAATCGCGCTACCACCGTAGCACGTGCATTTGACAAGTGTAGCAAGTCCAATCGAGGCGAGCCTTCTGTGCCAATATCATCGCTGCTGTCAGAGAATTGTTGTCTAAGCGCAGCGTCTGCTGACAGCACACAAAGCTGCCCGACGGTTTGCCCATTATTGGATAACGCGACATGACCAACTATCTATCGCAAATACTTGGTCGAGGAGGCTGTATAATTCCATGAAAATCCTATACTGACGCTCTTCCGAATAAAGTGGAAGAGTGAAGGTTTCCCAAGAAATATGTAAAGGTGTGTTGTTCAATATCTCAAGAATAATCGACAAAATGCTATGAGTCACGAACAGGAAACTCACTCATATGAAGAAGCAGAAGTCAAAAATGAATGTGCAAATTAAGAATCATAATAACTCCTTGTAGACCAAGTTACCCAACAATGGCAAAATCCAAATTAGCTGGAATAGTTGATAATAAGCAACACTCATAATAAACGTAAAAGAACAAAATTATCATCTTTACAACGGAGGTCAGGTTTTCAATTCGATCTGTTTGCTTGTTTTGAGCAGGATTACGCAGTCTTAGGGATGGACGTTGGCGAATACTATACCAAAGACAGGCCTCCTGACCAACAACAAATTTCTGGGATAAGGAATCTTTTTGGGGGCGAGATGGATAAATCTATTGCCTCAGCCAAGGAAACTGAAATTCCACTCGTTTTAACCTTAGGTCTTGGTTCAAGACTCAAAAGCTACTGATATACTAAATATGCTCATAAGGGTGAGAGAAGGGGGGTGGTAGCGCTCTCTGAATTATTATTATTATTATTATTATTATTATTATTATTATTATTATTATTATTATTATTATTATTTATGTTGTTCTCGATGACAGAACAACAAACTTTAAAACAAATTCTTTTTTAAAATAAACACAACAAATAACAACTTTTACTGTTGCACAGTAAAACCCTGGTCATCAGTCACTCAAACATAATCACAACCTTTAACATACGTGTAATTCGTTCGCGTTTCCTTTATGGTACGTCTGACATCAAATGTTAAATATCGAATT
>NC_087206.1:53542894-53544085 GCF_015104395.2 Macrobrachium nipponense | reverse complement strand
TATATAAATTGTGCCCGAAAAATACCTTTAGGAATATATTAATGTATAATATTGGGCTATAATGCTTTATTAGGCGCCCTGGAGATACTTTAACTGTTCAAATGCAAAGGCGTGAGTCTTTCTTGTCTCTTCACCAGTCTCTTCGGAGGCGTGGGTTCGTATCCCACCGCTGCCACCACATGTAAGTCTTATCGCTTGGCGATAGACTTTTTGTGTTCTCCTTACGACTGTCATTCGTAAAGTATTTTTTGGTTCCTCTCATCTCCCTTGGAGGATCTTAGTAGAGTGGTTCTTTCTTGACTAAAGGAGATGATTCAAACAGGCAAGTTGAACAAAGATAACAACTTTATTCTGTAACTCCATACTAGGAGATGCAGCTCGGTCGGAAGACCGATATGTTTGATGGTTGGCGCGGAACTGCCATTCTAAAGCATCGCGTCGATAGCGGAACATTAGCTATCTCAGCAATTCATATAAAAAACATACGTAGTCCGCCGGCTCGGAAGTTACAAGTTTCCGGCATAGGTTAACAGGTCAACCGCTTCCCATGGAAGTTGTTGTGCAAAGTTATCATAAACATAAAATGTTGACAAAGCTTTGAGCTAGATCAGGCTACTGCAGACAGCGCATAGCGTAATCTAGGTCTGCTTTGGTCACGTAGAACCCTCCTAATGCCATGACCTCAGGTCATGGGTTTATATTTACAGATCTTGTAAATTTAATAGATGTAATTATTACATTAGGCTCGGACTGCTACCTATTCAAGCCTTGAATAACAAAAAAAAATTACTTTAAACATTGTTCATAGGAGCGTGCTCGTAACATACGTCTTAGGTATAAACAAAATAAATCAAGTGGATTTAAATGCATAAAAAGGTTCTGTTACATACCCTTGTTGACATATTCATAAACAAAGATAAAATGCATGGAAATATAGATCCATGTTTGGTAATAATAATGATTAGGTACCCAAAAATAATAAAAAGGTAAAAATCAAAACATGTATACATGATTAATATGATAACAGGTAACCTGATTAAGAATAATGGTTACTAAATAATGATTATAGCATGATCATGGATAATTGTTAAAGAGTACTTGACACTCTTTGTAATAGATAAATATAATTGTACAATGGTATAATAGTATAACTATGGAAATCTGCAGAAAAGCAATATATAGGGCTGATAT
>NC_087206.1:53532894-53540394 GCF_015104395.2 Macrobrachium nipponense | reverse complement strand
ATTTTGACCTTACATTCGGCTCCAAGATTTCATTTTTTTACAGCACTTGAAAATATATAATTTAACTGCTATAAATGTATGCTTTGTTCGTGAGGAGTTCTTGTACTTGAGGAGATGTTTCTAGTAAAGCTTAACGCCTCAGAGCTTTCGCTCTACCATTATTTGAATTTTGTCCTGGGATCGTACATCGCCTAAAAATGATCATAAGAAATAATGATATCCTTTGATCAAAACTAATATTGTGATTTAGATTCTCGCTGTCTTCCATAAGCTCTATTTCAGCAAGGAAATTTTTATAACCAAGTCTTTCATGATTCCCAAGAACTAGCCTAGTATGAGCCGCTCTTGGTTGAACAAAAGCATCCATATTCCATACTGCTGCGTACCAGAGATCATTCATTCTTTGACTAGAACACCGTGGATTGGTCATGCTGATACTTTTCTTGATGCAAGTGCGCGTAAGTTTAATTGATGCTGTACTTACTTTAATGTGCCATGCATATATTTTCTCTTTTGCAATAAGTAGGGATTCATTTTATATGTGGAAGCATCACAGGGGGATGGATTAAATCAATAAAAACACATCGTGTGTGTGTGTGTCTGTGTGTGTGCATGCATGTGTTATTATGCCTAGTAATACAGCAGGAAAGTTGTATGAAAACACAGTGAAATAGCAAGGCATAATAGTTTCCTGCCCGTAAAGTAACTCAGAAGCGAATTAGATTACTTGTCAAACATCAGAGTCGCGAAGACGCAGGAATAATTATTGTACCGAAGCGACATCACTTTTGGTTCACTTGATTTGTTCCTTATGTTGACTTCCTCCCTTATTTATAGCCCGGTAGGGGGGTAGCGCACCTTTTATTCCTTTAACTGTACTTTTGTTCTTATTGTCTTTCTTCCATCTTACAGTCCACCCTCTCCTAACAATTGTTTCATAGTGCATCTGCGAGGTTTTCCTCCTGTTACGCCCTTCAAACCTTTTACTGTCAATTTCCGTTTCAGCGCTGAATGGCCTTAGTTGCCCAAGCACTGGGGCAACTAAGGCCATTCAGCGCTGTAACGGAAATTGACAGTGAAAGGTTTGAAAGGCGTATATATGTATATATACATATACATATATATATGCATATAGGTATATATGTATATGTGCATATGTATATATATATATGTATATGTATATATATGCATATGTATACATGAACATGTTTTCTTGAAACTCCTTTACACTAGTAAATCTCGTCTTTCTCCGTTACCCTTCGCCGTTCTGGAAAGAGATAAACGTCAGTGTGGCTCAGCCTTTAAGAGAATTACGTTTGCCTTCCTGAGTCTCCCTCCCTTACTCCCGTCCGCCTTTCGGTCAGTTCTGATCAGAAAATAACCCTTTGATGGAAAGGGCAAACAAAGAACAAAGGAAGTAAGGGCGATAGAGGGAGGGAGGGATGGGTTGTGCGAGAGAGGAATCGAACGAGAATAGGAAAGAAGTAGGAACGAGGAACAAATCAATCAAGTTGAAGGTTTAAGGAACGAAAAAGAAAGTCGCAGAGGCGAAAGATGGATCGAGCTTTCTTTTGTATATTTTTTTTTCAGGTATGAGAGACAAAGACAGATAGAGAGAGAGAGAGAGAGAGAGGGATGCTGTATTAGAGTCACGTAATGCCATTTGGAACGAGATTTGGTGTCTTTCGGTACGGAATAAGATACGATAAAACTTTGATCGGGAAGAGAGTAGAAAGGAGTGAGATACAAAGTATTTATTATTGTTAAACTGAGAGAGAGAGAGAGAGAGAGAGAGACAAAGAGAGAGAGAGAGAGAGAGAGAGAATGGGGAGTTGCCCGAGATGGCGGTGGTGTTAGAGCTGAGCTGGAAAAATATCACTGAAATGTCAGTAGAAATTTTTAAGACTCCATTCACAGGCAACGAGATCAACAAACGCAAACGTAGTCTGAACGGACTGGATCAGTTTCTTCAATATAATACAGTTTTGATTTTATATGATGATGATAGTAATATCATCATATAAAATCAAAACTGTATTATATCATGTTGTTCATTGCTAACCGCGTTTTCTCGGTAAACTAGTCTTTAAATAGTTATTAGAGCTATAACCAGTTTTAGTTACTCAGGATCTTTCCATAACTTAAGAATGCGTGATTCGTGTAGAGTCTGTGCCAGACGCGTGGTAACACACGAGTATGATTGAGGCAGAATCCTCCCTGAAATGCGGTCTCGTCACGCTAACGTAAGTGGCATGATATTCATGATGTCGAGGGTATGAAGGTTGTTCATGTATAACAGTAAGGGTAGTAATGTAGATAACACCAGTACAACGTTAGTTATAGAGAGAGAGAGAGAGAGAGAGAGAGAGAGAGAGAGAGAGAGAGAGAGAGATCATTCTTAGTCGAGAGGGATCTCGAGGTTTAGTGGGTTCCTCCTCAAGTCGAAATAGCTACAATAAGTTTCACCTTTAGTGGAGTAAATAGTTCCCTTATTGGATTAGTGATGAGACTAACGGCCGATATATCTGGAGGAGATGGGGCTTTAGGAGTATATAGTAGTAGTAGTAGTAGTAATGTGGGAGGGGTTTTTGGGGAGGGTTCCGGAAGAGCAGCGAGCGCGAGAGATCTGAAAGAGGGATTAAGGTATCTTAGGAGATGCTGCATTCTTAATGAGATGGAAGATTGAAAAAGAGAGAAAGAGAGAATATATATATATATATATATATGCATGTCTCAGTGTTTGCAGATTCATCAGTATCTGAAGAATATGAAGGCCAGGTTCACAGACAGACACAGAGCATATCTGATGAGTGGCTTCATCTCAGTTGTTTTACGATAACCTCGTCGATGCCCTATCGGTTTAAGTCGCAATTAGACGGTATAGTGCAGTTTGACGAAGCACTGACCACTCATGCCTGTTAATCCCCCCAACCTCCAGGACTCGCCTTTGATCCACACCAGTAGTTTATAGCTTAGGTGCATCATTTATTCTTTACCTCATGATGTTCAGAGCACCGCAGATCCGTCATGGGAGAGAATAATATGAGGGCCTCGTGGAAGTGGAAATTGAAATATAACAACCAGATTAAGTCAATTCTTAGGCGGAGAAGTAGTGAACACTACCGTCTTACTTCCAACCCTTAACTCTCACTCTGATTTAGTGTGATTGAGTGTGTAGATGTGTGTGTGTGTGTGTGTGTGTATGTGTGTGTGTGTTTGTGAAGTGTTTACCTTAGCGAAAGGAAAGAAACGTGAACTGGATCTTTACTCCTGCATAGATCCTGACTTTCCCTTGTGAAAACAATTTCCTCGTAGATTTTCGAGCGTTTAGAATGCTCCTTCATCCTTTCGGTTTGAAAGCTTTCTTCCGGATGGTTTTTATCGCGAGTTTTTCTTTTTTTCTGTTTAATGTTGAAGTAAGATGCTAGAAGAAATGGATGAAATTTCGAAGCACGAAAGAGTTAGGTTCATCAGCTATATCCATTTCCGACAGAAATAATACTAAATTTCGTTTATCTCTACAGTTTTAAATGAAATTATATTATGAACATATTCAGTGAAGTTTTCTTATGAGTATGTTTTTATTACGAGGTAATAGCACAGTGCGAGTGAACGTATTCACGTTTAGGTCACATCCTTCCAAACTGTAAGGTTTTGCTTATCTTCCTAAATATTCAGTATCCTGTTGTTTCCCAAATTTCACATGATCTTGTCAATAATTGATAAGTGGCATGAAAATGAAAACTCCAGCAATTCTATTATTAAATGCAAAAAAGCTTTACCTCCGATCAAGAAACATTCATGTATAAACTGGCAGTGTAGGCTGCCAATTAAATTTTAAAAAAGATATAAGGAAGGAGAAGACCCGTATATATTATAATATATATATATATTATACTATATATATATATATAATATATATATATATATATATATAAACTTTATCTATCACTTTGCAATTGTTCTGGAAGTTATCAAGCGGGGATATTTATTCAACTAAAGTGGAAGGTTGAATATCAAACTGGATAACCGGCAACCTGAATCAAAGTAGGGCAGTTTGGTGTTCTGTTAATTTCAAAGCGTTTTGTAAGTCATTGAAAAGGGAGGTATGTATACCATGCATTCTAGGTATCTGAGAGAAAATTATATTATCCTTCCAGGGTAAGACCATTGGCCAACCTGCTGAAATCTCACATGTAACAAATCCTACTTACTAATGATTTTTTCCCTACTGTCAAGTTTGTTAACTTTAGTTGGAGAAAGTGACAAATAGAGGCCACAGGGGAAGAATTATCTCAATAAAAGAAGACTCTTTTCGTGAGAAAGAAGGGGAGTAGGTTTTAATAGTATCGGGTTAGGTCTCGGGAATATATAGTACAATAAAGACGGTTTAAGTCAGGTCATGATGTGTTGAAAGGAAATTATTTTTGTACCATTTACTGTTGTGAAATACATTATTAATTTTGTTGCATCTCTCTCTCTCTCTCTCTCTCTCTCTCTCTCTCTCTCTCTCTCTCTCTCTCTCTCTCTCTCTCTCTCTAGAGACCACTAGGTTTGGGGAGACCATCCCGTTACCGTCTTTCAGCTGTAGCGTAACCAGAAAACAAGAAACGACGGTGTGCTAATCTAAGGAAATGGAAGTGGGAAAAAGAATTATTCTGAAAATCTGAAGCTATTTTTTATAGGAGGGATGGCAATTGATGACTTTGATCTTGTATATATGGAAATAATTCGGGGCGCATTTCGTTAAAATCTCGCTTGATCTTTGAGGTAGGTCACGCGAAATATTTACTGGAGGACCATCCAGTTTTTTTTCAAACTTTCAAGTTCCCCTGTTTCGGTTTCGCTGTCCCACTTTCAGAGTAGGAAAAAACTCTCTCTCTCTCTCTCTCTCTCTCTCTCTCTCTCTCTCTCTCTCTCTCTCTCGTGAAATCGAATAGCGTCAGTGATCTTGCAGATAGCAAAAGTTTCAGAAAATGTTCATTAATAAAAGTGGCAGAAATAACAAATGGAACTAATATGGAGAAAACTTCAGTAGATTGTATCGTCTCTGCCGCCAACGCCACCGCCCCCCCCCCCCCCCCCCCCCCCCCCCCCCCCCCCCCCCCCCCCCCCCCCCCCCCCCCCCCCCCCCCCCCTCCTCCAAAAAAAAAAAAAAAAAAAAAAAAAAAAAAAAAAAGTTGCAAACTTCGATTCCTGCACTCAGTCTCAAGGCAATGAATCCCACCCTTGAGAAAAACCTGAATAGGATTGTTGCTCCTATTCCTTCCCCTCCTCTTTTTGGCTTTCCTCTTCCTCTTCAGTGGTATTAGCTATAACTGCAACTCACTTCCTGAATATACATGACTTAGCAGAAGTGGGCATATTATCTTTCATTCCAGGAACATTCTTCTTCCAATAAGGGATTATTGTTAACCAGCTAAAGGCATTTCTAGCTAAGGTGTTAAGTTGAACATCAGCCATCTCCAGTTTTTCCCGTTTGAATTCCATGAAAGTCGAATAGTTCCGTTTACTGCTTCTTTATTGCAACGGTATTGACCCGTTTTAGGAAACCAGTCAGTAACAGTATTAAGTTCAGGCGAATTATTTCAATAGTTGGCAATTTTATCACAGTCTATATTTGACTATTGCATCCTTGCATTTGCTATATGGGGTTGCTAAGTAACTTCAACATTCATTAGTCTTCTTTTTCGTTATATGACTTAAGCAGTTCTTTCTTTCTTGTTATATCGCTGAAAGTAATAGAAGGAACAGGGAATGGCGATATATGTATGACTCTCTCTCTCTCTTTCTCTCTCTCTCTCTCGTCAATCTCTCGCTCTCTCTCTCTCTCTCTCTCTCTCTCTTCTTTTTTGCTCACACTATTGTAGGCACACATGAATCAACCGTGTCACCTCGTAGAAGACCAAGCAGTCAAGATGAGGTCGGGAGAAAACGCAAATCCTCAAGACGACGTTTTAGGCGAATATTTCAGACAATGTTATCGTCTCCTTTTAGATATTTTTACCGATCTACGTATCAGAATGTCATTCATTCAGCCATGTGCATCTATTTCATATTTATGTATTACACTTGTATGACTGAATGTCTGTGAGGAAACACAGAAATCTAGAGCTAATTCGTTTTCCCCTATTTGTCATTGGTGGGGACTACCTTGCGGCCCACACACGATTATGACTTGTGAGAATTTTGAGCCAATAAATTTACGAGCTGCTCGGTAAACGAGAGCCCGTGGTGACACAAGGTCAGCTTAGTCTAAAAAAAACAAGAAGCCAATAAATCAGTTGTGACCTGACTTGCACTTTCGCTTGTACCTCGCTCACACTGGTGACACCGGAGATGACCGACTATGGCAACGGCCCCCACACCATCAGTGAGAGCCTTGCAGCCGCCTCCATCTGATTGCCGCCCTTCATGCCCCACCACCCACATCTACATGGAAAGCAGAGCCGTCCTTGAATTCCGGCTGGACAACATTTTCGAGCAGATAGCATCATGGCTCTAGTAATTAGAAGCCCCAGTCACACACGAAATCCTGAAGGATCAACCAAAGTATCCTTCAGCATGCTGCCAGCCCAGAGAGCGAAGAAGATCTTGAACCACGTGGGGACCCCGATAGGCGACCAGAGGCCGTCGCACGTCTACTATTAGCAGCTGCAACGACTCATCACTCTACCAGCAGAGGCTGCGAAGCCGAGTCATTCTTGGATCTAGTGAGGGAGGTACTCCTCACCAAATTACTCCACAGGCAGTAGCTGCGATGCCGACAGCCTCTACCATGCCAGTAGAAGAATTTTTGGCCATGTTTGATGAGGTTCATGCAGCGCACAGAGCAGCATACCCCTCGCATCCAGCATCAGCAGCACGTCACAGTGAGCAGTCATTAAAGAGCAAAGGAAACATTGATGAGGACAAACCAGCCACCCCTATCTCCTATCTGTAAGAAATGCTTCTCCAGGGAAAGCAATTACAGAGGCGACAAGAGCCCCCAAAGGAGCCTGCTATTCTCATTAGAGATTCGGGACAAAGGCAGGGAAGTGCGACAAGGACTGCATATTCTAAAGAAATACCCAGTAGATGGCAGAAGTGATTCATCCATATTCATGTCAGCAGGGGCTGTCAGACAGGTTGCCTCGTGAGAAAAATGGCGCCTGCCTGCCGCTGTTTCTTTCGCCCAGGTAAGAGAGAAGAACAGAAATGTGCTTCTTCATAAGCTATCGAATTCGAACGGGCAATAAATTGAGTAGTCCCGAATTTTCGAATATCAGAGAGCATGACAAAAATGTGGTAGTAACATTGAATATGATCAATTTAAAATCAGTACAACGGCCTCTTCCGAGCTAGCACTCTCTATTTTGGAATCATTAACTATCAAACAGACAGTACCATTGTATTGTTGAATGCCCAAAACTCCCCTCTCTCTCTTCTTTGCTTTTCACCTGCCCACATTCCAGTCGCCCTTTTTCTCCCTTCTATACAGGTTTGTACGTCCAGCAATGA
>NC_087206.1:53500394-53530394 GCF_015104395.2 Macrobrachium nipponense | reverse complement strand
ATAAGTCCGCCTAATTGTTCATATCCTAAAAGAATTTTGTCACTCTACGTTTATGAGAATATGTTTGAGGATTTGTTTGAGACTAGACTACAAGAGCAATATTATTGAATTATTCTTACAGTTATAAACATATATGCACGCAACTTGAAGGAGTATGGATTGAGATATGAAACTATAAAAGTCTTGCAGGTTTTCTTCTCGTAAATTTTAACTAGAGAAATTTTGCTCAGTGAACATTAAGGAATGGCGACTCACTCCCAGTGGAACAGAAGGAGCCGGTTCAGTTTCTTTCTTCTTCATCGTTTTGGTTCAAAATGTTTGAGGAACCGAATCTTAGATCATTGTCACAAGTCTTCCCTCTGAATGTTTTTCTCTCTTAGGATGGTTATTACGGAGTGTATACTTTTCGACTCTCTCTCTCTCTCTCTCTCTCTCTCTCTCTCTCTCTCTCTCTCTCTCTCTCTCTTATGATCACGTCATTGCTTAGTTTTCATTTCTATTACGGTAATATTTAAAGTCTTTCCTTTTCTTTCCGTTTTCACTACGTTTTTTACGTCAGTTCTACAATGTATGCTGTGTGAGATTTTCCTGTTCGTCGTTCGCGACCTGTATTCATTTTCATTATGTATTTTCCTCCTCTCTCTCTAGCTCTAACTCTCTCTCTCTCTCCGCTCTCTCTCTCTCTCTCTCTCTCTCTCTCTCTCTCTCGGCATTGTTCAGTGCGCTGAAGAAAAAGGACCTGGGAGGATCTATTATCCGAGAAGTTTCATTCCTCGGTTCCTCTCTTAACAAGACACCTTCGCTTGGTCTCTTCATCTCTTGTCCTCGGGTGCCATTTTCTTTCATCCAGCTTTCGTCACCTACTTCTGTTGGTGTCATCCTTTTATTTATTTTTTCATTTTCGTAGACATATATATTATTGTTCTTGAACTGCAAGGATATGTGAACGTATTAGCTTTATGTAGTATAAAGGCGAGGATTTTTCAGATGTACACTGATATTTGTAACAGGATAGGGAAAATAGCCTATACAGGGAGTGTTGTTAGCGATCCGTTGAAATTTGCTTCATTCTGTAGGAAAAGGGAGTTAGCATCACGTTTGGGCAAGAAACTCAAAAGGAGTGAGAATAAAAAACTAACTATGGTTTGGGATGTACTTATGCATGCAAAACTAAATTCCAGACGTAAAGTTAGAATAAAAATAAACTTATTATTGTTTTTCAAACATTGCAAGAAAAATGAACAAGTGTAGTACCCGTTAGACTGGTGAAACTTGAAATATCCCTACACACATTATGTATATACGTGTATATATATATAGGGTTTGCTACGTTTCGGCATAGCCCATTTGGCGCTGCCGTTTCGGCTTGGCCGATTCGGCGTCAGAAAACTAATAGCACTATTCGGCGTAGCCGTTTAGGCGTCAGATTGTTTCGACGTCTTTGTTCGATTAATTTTTCTAGAAATGCAATACGTCCTTTCTGAACTTTATTCAGAAAAATAAAACAGTAAAAAATTTTATATTATTAAAAGACTAGTGGAATAATGTAAATAAAAAACTTGAATTGGGAAAAAATATAAATTTTATTCACTTAGAGAATAATGGATCCTGTTAAAACAATAATGGGATAATGCGAGTTAAAAACTTGAAATGAAAATACATTATTTAGAAAAATAAAATTTAGTACAGTTTTTTTAATTATGAGCAATACTCTTCAGGAATTCAATAGGCTCTGATGACTCAACTTCCATTACTATTTTTTTTTATTCTTTCATCAGCATTTCTATATTTCTTTAGCTTTTTGGGAGGTGGATATCTAGCGATTAATTTTTCTAGAAATGCATCACGTCCTTTCTGAACTTTCCTCAAGGCATCAATAAATTTCCAAATGGAAGGATGATGCATTCCTAGTTCGAACTGTAGACGTCGATTGGCAGCTTCAGCGTGATTGTTAGTGCGATCTTCATCATTTACAGTGCGTTCATAAAGGTTCCAGATCTCGGGAGCAAACATAGGGTTCATTCTTGCATTTCGACGCCTATTCTGTCGTCCAATATAAGTGTCTTCGAACCAATGGAACAAGGGTATTAGTTCGTCTGGAAGACCCGCTGCTAGTGTATCCATCTATTCGTCCATCTTTTCTAATGGCACAAAGGCGAGCGCTATAATCATTTTAGCTTATAACGCAAAGTCCGAGTCGGTTTTATGGCGATTCGATAAACCCAATGAAACAAGATGTCTGTGCATGTTTTGAGATAGATGGAAAAAGCATCCCTTAATTCAAGCGGTGGGAAATGCATCTTGAAAGGCATGAATGGCAGCTTGCTCAAAATCACAAATTATAGAAACTGCTCTCAAATTTGTCAGGCCCTATGGCTAAAGCTGCTTGAGAGGCGCCAGTTAAACATTCATTTACTACAACGGCGTTTCAGCACTTCTTTTCTTAATATTTGTTTTCTACTTTTCAACTTCTACTTTTGCAGCAGATGGTTCATGGGTATGTTGATTCAACTGCCGAATCACTTTTCCATCCTTCATATGTAATCTTACTTTCACTCTTTCTGTTCACATCGCCAGAATTTTAATTCAGAATCATTCTTGCTCGTTCCATCAAAAATAAAAAGGTATCCATCGTGAATCACTTTGCTTCTTCCACGTTTTGTTAAAATATCTCCTTCCATTTCGTACAATAGGGCTTAGACGACTGAAAATTCTAAAGCTACCAAAAAGTAAATGTAAATGACTACTTTGTCGTTTACAGCGACAAAGTAGTCATTTGACGCCTAACAGTCTCTCCGCCGAAAATTTCTATATGCCAAATCGGCTACGCCGAATCGGCCAAGCCGAAACAGCGACGCCAAACGGGCTACGCCAAAAAGTCTCATTCCCATATATATATATATATATATATATATATATATATATATATATATATATGTGTGTGTGTGTGTGTGTGTGTGTGTGTGTGTGTGTGCGTGTGTGTGTGTAGAGATATTTTATGCACCTGGTGATCAGTATGCCAAATATCATCAGTCTTACGGGTACACTTGTTCAATAATAAGCATATTTTTGTTCTAAATTTACGTTTGAAATTTAGTTTTGCATGCACACACATTATGTATGTATGTATGTAGATATATATATATATATATATATATATATATATATATTATTTAATGGGTTCGTTTATATAAATGTATATTGTGATGTGATTTAGTGAAATTCATTCCGTTGTTAGTGGAAAACACTATTTTTTCCGGTCACTTGCATATTAATTGGCTCAAATTAATGCAGGGCATTTATAATACTCTACAAAAAGTGATAGAATATTATTAATTCCTTTGGCAGTGTGAACAGACTTTTCTCAATATTTTCGATAATTACAATAACTCACGACCAAGAATTTGCGAAATTTGTTTCACTCTTCTATACTTTCTTGAATTTTTCTTCTTCTTCTTCTTCTCCTTTTTCTCCTTCTTCTTCTTCTGCTTTGTTTTCCAGCAGTGTTGGATGAAGTGCTTAAAGGTGTCAGTTGAGATCTAGTCTGTTATAACTTGCATCATTGCCGTCCTCTTTCAGACGTTTTGCATTTTTCATTTTAATGTCCTCGACGGTTACTTTTTTTGATACCTTCAATATGGTTTCGAACTCAATGAAAAGGCATCCATATGTATTATGACACCTGCACTATTCTAATCAAAACTCTTGTGAAGCCTTCTTGTTTTAACCGTTTACATTCGTAGTTTAATATATTCGTAAATTGACTCATATTTCATTCATACCGTAAACAAGTTAACTTATTCTACAAATAGCCACAATGCCAACTTTAACTTTTCTAATTCTCCGCGCTATTGTGGGTACGCGTGTCACTCCAAAACTTTAAAATCTGCTACTGGGCATCATAATGTCTTCATATTTCTTGCACTTGGAACTTAAGGCTTTGTAGTGACAAGCGTACCCAAAAAAGTGCGACGAATTCGAGAAGTTAAGAGGGCATTGTGGCTTTACAATTACATATGTATCTGATATAAAATGACCAATAGATTCTACATATTTATTGTAGATAAATTAATTGCGATCATATATTTGATAGGCTCTTACCTTGTACATTAACATTAGTTTTCTTATGTAGCTTTATCATACGCAAGGTCCACTAAAGCCAGTAGCAATGGAGATAGTGTTTTATTGATGTTTCGATTCGCTAATAGGTAAAAACAATTCCTTCATTCTGAAGTCAAAGTGGAGGTCAGGGAAACCGTTTGTAACAAATTTACAAGATTCGGAACTTTACTGTGTATTTGTTTAGTAACCTTTTTGGTATGCGTTACGTGATTGAGAAACTTCAAGCGCAGGATTGTTTCGTTATGAAAAGGATTTTTTTTATTAGCACCGAAACTAATGAAAATACACATTAACAGTTAGGAGACTACCTCAGGGTTTGACAATTATGAAAGGACAAATCTTCAGTCGTGGGGAATGGCATAATTACCTGGAGAGTGTTGAAGAAAAAAAGGAAGAATTCTCATTAAAGAAAAAGGAAGAATTCTAAGATAACTGTATTCATATCCTCAGTTACATGATTTCCTCGCCAAAGAAATGGGCTGAATGAGCAAGGAAGGCTTCCTTCGTCGCGTTTTGTCCAGTTGGGTTTCTCGTCCAGTTGTCGGTATTTGGCTTCTTGAATTGCTCTTGGGTCTCTTCGCTGTTCCGCTGAAAATACAAGTTACTTTTGTTAGCTTTTCTTAGTTTTGCACTTATGCTAATACAGGTTCTCCATGCTTTTGTCAAATACAGCTCGTTACTCCTTTGTTTGTGTATTGATTAATCAGGTAGGGCTGAATTCCTCCGGAACTGAATAAATGTGAAAATAGAGGAAGAAGAAACGCAATGATATCGTTATTTTGTCTCGAGGTTCTTGCATTGCAGTGGTTGCCAGAAGACGCGGCATGAGACGGTAGGGTGTATGGGTATGGTATCCTCTTATCACCCCCGCCCCCCTTCCCTAAAGAGTTATATATTTCAGCAGACACGAGAGACCGTGACGGCGAAGAGGTCCATGAGGCGTGGAAGTAGAGGATGAAGAGAGAATCCGATGATAGAGATAGAGAGGGCGAACGACGCCAAAGGGAAGGAAGAAGACGAGATGAGTTGAAGAGGCGAACGTTGATAATTAGGGGAGAAAGAGAAGCAGCTGGGAAAAACGAATGCGGAATAAGTACGGCTTTCACATATTTACTCGATGATGCTGCAGAGCACCTGTTACTTTATATCATTAGCATCTCCCGCCGAGATAAACGATGAAGCTCAAATATACGCCAGAGAATTACCGTTCATTAATCTTCCCATATTTTCTCTCTTATTTTTCCTTGCTGTGTAATCATGTAAAGAAGATTCATTTCATATTAAAAAGAAGGAAAAGAAAGTCTTTTGAAGACGCTCCAGGAAATTGTAAACCTAATATGATTCTATTAAGAAAATTGTTATACGCTGAAATGAAGATTTGCCTTGAACATTTCTTCAGTGAATCCTTCTTTAGCTTTAGTAACTAAATGACCGGAAGTAGTCACCGGAAACAAAAGTCGCCATTCATGGGAAATTGAGATTTTCTTAAAACTAACAGATTACCTGTATTGTTTGCATCACACACCTTCCTGATATGGTGCTCTTGTCTATCTGGAAACTTGACTCTAATATCACAGACGCAAACCATGAAATTTACCTGTTGGTTCAATACATATATACCTTAAATAGTCATGGTTCCGTAGGAATATAAATATATTTTTATTCTATTTTATGGTACATGTTTTATTACCATGACGCGTTCTTTTTGATCTTGCTGTACTGTACTTTTCCTATTCTCAAGAAAAAAAAATGAAAGACAGTGCACTGATATAAGATATGAATTTAAATGCTTTCAGTTATTAAAAATGGTAGTCTCTATGATTCTAAATAGATGTATTTCTCTCGAGATATATAATAAAGAAAATAATCTGTTATGGCGTGCTGGATTTATTTTCCTCCTGAAATATAGGTTTTCATATCTACTGGGTACCATTTTCAGCATGAGCATGTGTCTAGATGTTTTATTTTATTTTGGTAACTGGGTAATTTTGAGAATCTAAAATCAGCAGAGCTTGTACTGATAGGTTTGCAACTTCATAGCTCTTTAGGAAATGTCGAAAAGTGCTTTACTTTTGTATCTCTCTCTCTCTCTCTCTCTCTCTCTCTCTCTCTCTCTCTCTCTCACTCACACACACACACACACACACACACACACACACACACACACACACACACACACACACACACAAACTGCGTAGACGGTTTGCTTTCTGAATACACATGAATTAGAAATAACTAAGGTACGTAGTTTTTTTACTACCTTCTTTGGAGTTATTGTTGTTAATACATTGTTGAACAAATATCTTGTTTGTAAGGTGAGAGGGGAAAGGTGCTTAGCAAGTTTAATGCCTGCACTGAAATGCCTATTATATACGCTTCTCTTCACAAGTATATTTGAATGTAATTTTATGCCGATAGCAAGCTGTAATTCTATGTCCAAACATGCTATGCCATAGGAGCAGGTTTAATATTAAGCTACTTATTTCGCATATTAAATTTTTGTCGACATCGCCAGACGTTGCCTAATTAAAGCCATCATCGTGTAGACTTATAATACTTGATTTTCATTCAATTGTGAGTTATTATTCACTTTAATTAATATCGTATTCAGAAGGTAGAGATACTTTGCCGGTTAATAGCTGCAAGTTTTATGCAACTGAAGGAAGCAACAATGCTGACTTTAATGGCAATGGGGTCATTCCTTGTACTACACCTAACTGCAGTTCACAAATTTCTTACTGTATAACATATGATCTCAAAGACAATTGAATCACGGTATTCCCTAGTTTTCAGTTTCAATCGTCTGCGATTGAGGATTACCGTAAAAAACACTTTATTTTCCTTAACATTCTTTCTGGTTTTCAGTGCTTTTTTTCCCTTGCTTTTTTTTTATTTTTGAGCCATTAAAGGTTAGAAAAAATTGCTTTATTTTGTTTCTCAACTGATTTTGACAGTAAATAGGTTTAATAGCCATGATAAAAAATCTACCTGATCTGCTCACTGCTAATGCCCTAAATTGGCCCTAAATCCACGATGGCCACCATTGCCAATATTTAATACCAGAAAATTAAACATCTTCCTTATTAACAATGCTATAAATGCAAACAAGGTATGTAATCCTATGTCTTGGGCGCCAGGGAATTCATCTTAAGCATTTTCAATAAGATCTAGAGCTTGATTGTGACGTTCTGTAATTGCATTCCCAAATTTAATATCTAAGAAGCCAAATCCTCCAGAAGCTCTGCTTCACTGATCACTGCAGCATTGGTGCTGGTGATTCCCTTGCAGTGACCACAAGCCAGGGTGCACAACAGTCCATTTTTTGCGACAGGAACAAGTATTTTTGTCACACTTGACGTGACAGTTGCATTTGACTATTTTTAACAAAGATGCTGGAGCGGCATCCCTCTGCATCCTCATTGGCTTGAGTTTCTCTAAATTCTGGTCTTTGTGGATAAACCAACCCCACTTTATTGGATCAAGATGACTGTCTTACCATGCCTATACCTGGTGGTACACTGTAACTGTGGTACTTGGCTGCGTCACAAGTGGGTGGAAGAGATTCAGGAGGCAGTTAGACCGACCTGGACACCACTATGCTACTGAAACAAGCCACTCTTTCAAGTCAAAGCTATTTCCAGGCTAACAGTTGTATAAGATTTCAAGAGCAGCTTGCCACTGCTTGTTGACATCATCATGACATTGATTTGCTTTCATGAATAAATGGGCATAATCCTTGAGCTGATGGCATTTGCTCATTGCCATGACCTTTCCTATGCCATATGGCCTTGATGTTGTATCACACCCTGTAATTGCATGCAGGAAGAGCAATGATACAGTAAGGTCAGGAGTTAGATGATCTTGCAGGATATGGATGTTGATGATCTTGCTGGCTGTCTGCAAGAAGATATCATGATGTCTAGGACATAGATGGCACAGGAGCAGGACCAGAAGGTCGGTGCCATCCCCTATAACTACCACTGATCTCCTTTTGGCCATCACAAATGCTGTTGACACAATGTCATAGTGGGCATCACCAGCACTGTGTTGGACTTCAACTCCAGCTATTTTCAGCTCATTACCAATAAATGGCAGAAACTTGTTCGTTCTTGGGGTTTGCAAGGAAAGACTTCTTCTTCATGGTCAACTGCATTTCTTGCTTAAGGTTAATGTTTTCTCCGATGTTTGAGCTGGCACGTTTCTGGTGTGCTTTATCCTTGGTAGAGGGACCTCTTTCATAGCCATCAAATATGACAACAGCATGTCTGTAGTGATAAAGTACATACCACACATACAAACTGGACAGACGGGCATATGAGGTGATGGACTCTTTTGGCTGAGCTTCAATGATTATGAAAGCTATCCACCACAACTGCTGGTCAAAGGTGATGACTGGAGTTGTGTTGTACCTGCTAGCATGGTCCATAATATACTCCAACATGGAGCACACACAAGTAGGGTGAGATGGCGTGAGGTCAATCATGGGTAGGATTATGTCAGCTTTTTCCAGGATGTGGGATGTTGTGATGTAGCATCTGCATGTACTCTGACCACATAGGTTGTGGTTTTGGAAGATGAAAGGCTACTCTCCACATCAAATCGAGGCTGTCATTTTGTATATCTCGTTGAAATACTTCAATATTGGTATACATAATTTTGAAAAGAACTGTCCTTGGATTTCTCTGTTCAACCAGATTCACTTGAGCTCATTGCTCTATGACCTTCATGTCCAACTTGCATCGTAGGATTTTCCTGGTGCTCTTGACAACTGGGGTAAATGTTGCCATTTGGCCCATAAGATGGACTGACCCATGGCCATCAAAGGTTCTGGAGACATGGTCAACATTGTCTGCTTGGTGCTGGCGAAAAGAGTCAGAAGTTTTTTCTGGGAGATCAACACCTTGCACTGCTGCAGCATTGCATCTATACTTTTGTGTATGCAGAAGCCAAGTTTGCTGATCATGTTAACCAGATCATGGTGACCATACTTATTTTCGAGTGTCACACTGAGACCAACTTGCAGGGTGGAAGAAATGAGCAAGGGCATGTGGATTGCATGATAGCCTGACCAATTGAAGCCACATGCAACTGTGCATTTCTGCTCTTGATAATGCTGCTTAGGAGCATTCACAATGAATAAGGAGGTATGCAACATTTGAATTAACAGAACACATTTCTTCTGAATTTGGGTACTCCAAATTATGAAGTTCCATGAATTTTATCTCTGTTCTTATGAATTCCCCAACTGTTTCAATAATTCTGTCCATATCATAGAGTTCTTTCGATTCACTTGCTCTGTCATGTGCTTCTTGGATAACAGTTTTAACATTGGACTTCAGAGTAACGATATTAGGCAGAGTTACGATATTAGGGCATTGTCTGATGGTGGTAACCCTTGCACCATAGTGGTTATCCAGCATGTGCTTCGTTGCTTGAGGATTTACACTTCCTCCTCAGTCATGCCACTCCCTCATCATAACTAGGTGCAAGTATTGCAGTGTGATATGCTCATCGTCGTTGGTTTCCAGAAAATCAATTTCATATTGAACAGCATCAGCTTTTCTTCTCCTGTTGAAAGATTTGCACTCGTCAGATGCAAATCCTGGAGGAGCCTTTCCCTTCATGAACAGGTCCTTGCACTTGTGATGGTATAGAGCCTCGTCAGCTGGTAGATCATTTATCATAGAAAGATGAGGCTTGACTTTCAAGGCCCAATCATCCTCCCTAATGTGACAGTGACTAATGATATTCTTTTGAAATCCTCGTCATAACATGACTGTATCTGTAGCTAGCTTAAGTAGGATTTTTCTTTGCTGGAGACATTTCAACAAGCACTCCACAGAACAGGCAGGGGTTTTGAAATCAGTCATTTTCCTCTTCTGATCTCAAGTTTGCCTTACACGCTTCAGAAGAAACACGCTTTTTGGCAGACTTGATGGTTTTGGGCTGTGTGTGCCTACTCCTGCAGACTTTGCGCACAAGGACATAATGATTTTTGTTAAAGCCCTGATCTGGAACATCTAAGTTTCTCTTTGTTTGCACTATTAATACCAACACACCCTTTCTTTGTCAGCTTGACATACTCTTTGGACTTGCCTAGATTAATCACTTTTCTATAGATGACACACGTCATATCTGTTCAATTTTAGTTTATCGACCAACACTACAATCATGCAATTAATCCATGCACATGCAACCTGTACAGATGAAAATGAAATTCAAACATTATCAACCTAGAAACATTGCAAATAACGTAGGTGAAAATATGCTGTTGATTACAAATAAGGCAAAGTAAAATCATTAGTTAATTGTTATTTACACAGAAATTTAGAGGATGATTGCAATTATCTGAAAATAGGTCACATACAGGCAATATTGCCATGCTAAATGAATTCCTTGACCTGAAAAACATAGGGTTAGACACTTTGTTTGGATTTATAGCTCTAATAGTCTGGATGATATGGTAATTTTGGCATTAGCAGTGAGCACATCAGGGTAGATTTTCTATCGGGAATAGCAGACCTGATTTCCTGTTGAATCTAGTTGAAAAGCAAAATAAAGCAATTTTCTCCAACCTGACCATAATATGATGTTTCCTGGTAAGGTAAGTACCGTCACTGATGTGCTGGCATACACATCCAACTATTTTTTTATATGCAAACTTCTAAAAGGTTGCTGTCGTATCCATTATTAGTTAGGAGCTGCCTAGCACTTTCGAGCTCCGAGGAACAGGTTGTAATTGCATTTCTCACATATGGAGTGTTTGTGGTGCCAGGGCACTCCCCACGGATATTGAGGCGCTGACCCACATGAGTTGCCTTTTAGTACACCATAGTATGCACGTGTCTCCTTTTCATTAACATCTAGGAAGGGGAGTCGGCCTTCGACAACATATTCAATAGTGTAATGTAGTGTAGGCTAGATTTCCTCTTCAAGGAGTACCGTAGGCAGGTAGCTTATTCATCAGTATCGATGTCAGTGGCGATATAATTGGGCATATATTTTGGGTTTCAGATGGTAACTGAAGGTTCATTCCTCGACATCCGCCATATACAAATTGCCAGGCAGGACGTCAAGGGAGATTCCATGGCGACACCATCTGCCTGTTCGAAGAGATAACCCCTGTGTGAGAAGAAGGGGTCCTCCTTGGTGCAAATTTGGAAAAGACACATATGTCTAAAACCCATACTGTTCTTCCCCTTCAAACCTGTCGTCTGTCTCATTTTGTCATTCAGAATTCCACCATATATTTTCCTTGGCATACTCGGCAAAGTCACGCCCCTTTTGTTCTTAAAGTCTCCCGTAGCACCTTCACCCTTATGGAAGGGAGCAGTGATTTCCCTCATCCACTCCGGACCCTACACACATCCATGCAATCACACTTCCACCAGTGTCTCACTTGTAACCCCATCAGTGCCTGGTCTTTCCATTTTTCAGCCTGTTAATTTAATTGCCCTCCGACTTCAACAGTGACTTCCATATGTAGTCTCAAATTAACTCTAACCCCTTCTACAACATTTCCACCTCTCTGCTACTCTTACATTCATCAACTTTTCCACAAATCCACCAGTTAGCCAGTTCCCATACAAGCTATTGGCTTAAGGCAAAAATACGATGGCACTCACCACCAAGTTTTTCCCGTGCAAAAAAAAACTTCATATGCTTACGCTGAAGCTTGTCAATATATCGTCAAAACTGACGAGCCCTTTAACACTGTCTCATTCTTGTATTCGTTCTCATGCTTCTTGGATGTCTAGGTTCTTTCTTTTCTGACTTCTCTTTCACTCCTTGTGGCCGCCATTGAGATTGTCCCCCTCATCCTTCGTCCCAACACTTCCTAACTTTATAAATTCTTTCGCCCTCACTTCTTTTCGTGTATCCAATCCTCCGCAGAACACGCGCATTTTTTCATCATAATGTTCCACATACCTTCTTATATGTATCATCTGAACATGTTTAACTACATACATTTATTGATAGTTCATATAAGCGACCTTGATCTTCTCATTCACCTTTACACATAAAAATTTCATTCTTACGCAATATGGTAGATTTTATGTGTAATAATAACGATGGCTATTGCAAATATCTGTTCATTGATTGATAATGTTCATAATACGGGAACAGTATTCTTAACCATTTTTGTTTACAAGCCTTGGTTTGTCTGTGTGGGAAATATAGAAAAACAGAGCTTTTCCAGTTTACCTGCCAGCACTAATGACTGTTTGATGCCGATTAGGGATTAGATATAACCATAAAGGAATTGCTATATACACAGAGACAACATGACAAAAAGAGTAGAGAAAGGTAAAGAAGTCTCTCTCTCTCTCTCTCTCTATCTCTCTCTCTCTCTCTCTCTCTGTGCTAGAAAATATTGTAAGCCCAATAGATTTTGATGGCCTATTAAGCTCTGATCACTTTCCAGCCATTTGAGGAGCGCAAATTACCCTGGAAGGAGTTCATTGACGCCTCCTCTCGCCATAATCCGAGAATTTAAAGACGGAATGCTGAATCACTTCCACTCGCGGGAGATTTGTCTCAGCAGGACCTTTGGACTGCCATCAGGTCTACGTGATCTTCTTGACACATTTACGAATGATTTTTTTAAATTTATTACTTTGAATTCAGGGAGCCATGTTGGTTTCAATCGGGTTATTATTATTATTATTATTATTATTATTATTATTATTATTATTATTATTATTATTATTATTATTATTATTATTATTATTGGTTGATTTCTCTGTAGAATTAAGAGGGAACGAAATTGAATGTGTTGCGCACTATAACGTATGTATTTGAAATTATTTTGAAGCTCTTTAGAATGAAATGGGAAGACGGCTGTATTGCTTTTTTTTTTCTTTAAGCTAAAAAAGCCCCCTTTTCTCAAGTATTACTAGTCAAATACTTTTTTATATTTGATATGTATCCTGTACACTGCTGATGACAGTTGTAATAAATAAGATAATCCTCATGCAACTTGGGTATGGTGACCATGTTAATTTGGTGTCATAGCTCCAAATTCGTAGTTTCTATAATTTTGAGAATATTGTTCTGAATGCACGATTAAGTAAAGTATGTTACCTAGGTGTAGAAAAGCAAATCATTGACTAAACCGTATTTTGTATCCATCACACAATATGGCTACCGGAAAACAACAAACACAAAATATATATATATATATATATATATATATATATATATCTATATTATATATATATATATATGACAGGTAAAAATGTCTGTAACAACAGAATTCCATCTAATAAAAGGAGCCCACAAAAAAAACACCAAAATGTAGAGAAAAGTACTATATTTCAGAGACTGCTGTCTCTCTCTTCAGGTATATGAATGAGAAAAGTTTACAGAAAAGGTGGTATTATACCAAGAGATCCGTCCACAAGTAAGCCAATTTAGGTCACCCCCGCGTGATAATCTTCCTTTAATCTTCTTAAGCGTTGGTTGAATGAAGACTTCGTCGACGACATCTGAGATCCATGCCCCTTTTGAGATTTTCATTACCTGCTTCTCTTTATTAAGGCCGATTCCAATCATTTGCTCTTGTATCGGCAGTTGCTGCTATAAATTACACGTGACAAATTCCCAGTTATTCTATGGTTATGTTCATTTTATATGGTTGAAAACTAGCCGAGTTCTGTTGTCCATACCTAACTGACCGTTTTGTTGTATTAATCTCTGGGGTAGTGATTTCCCTGTAAATCCGATGTAGATTGGTCACAGTCTTGGCATGGGATCTCATAGACCCCAGAGTCCTTGGGAGATGTCTTTGTTGGACGTTAATCAGGGATTTGGCTAAGGTGTTTGGGTAGGTAAATGCAAAAAAGGGTTGGATTTCCCAAGGGGTGTTGCGTTACTCATTTAATCGTCTCCAGTGAGGAATTTTTATTTTATTGTTGGGTGTGTCTCTGTCTTGTCTTTAGGGGGTCGGTAGAAAATTACGTTTGCTTTTTGAATTGGCTTTCTCAATTTATATGGTCAGGATACTTTAAAGACGAAAGTTGCTTGCGAATTAGTTCAAATTCTTTTTCCAGGAAATCTGGGGAACAAATTCGTAAGGCTCTTAAGAATAGGTTTGCTAGCTACGCCTATCTTGATAGTAATGTCGTGATAGCTAAAGAGTGAATAATAATGAAAGTTGAGAACGTTGGTTTTCTGTATATGGTAAATTTGTATTCTGTCGTGTCTCTTATTATTAAAACATACAAGAAAAGGAATTTTGTTGTCTGTTTCCCATTCAACTTTAAATTTGATGTGGGCACTAATGCGTTTAATTTTAAGAGGAATTCATTAAAATCACCCCACCTATTATCTCAAAATGTTAGTATGTCATCCACGTTATCTCATCACAGCATGTTTATTTTATGGGTTTTATTGCATTTATTACTGTAGTTTCAAAGTATTCCATGTACAGATTGGCTAAAACAGGACTTAAAGGACTACCCATACTACACCCGAATTTTTGCTTTTAGAATGATTCCCCCGAATGAAAAATACGTTACTAGATGCACAATAATTTCAAACTAACTTTATTATTTTGTCAAGCGCCCAATGGGAAATGATCTGAATAGGGGGATAATTTATCCCTTTAAAACTGAAGAACGTCCTGTACTGGTACTTTTGTGAATAGGGAGTCGGACGTCAAAGAACGGCTTAAAAGTTTTATGTTGTGAAGTAATATGTGCTTCTCTGAATTTGCGACAAAAATCTTCTGAATGTTTAATGTGACGGGAGAAAAAGTGCCCAAAAAAGGGCAAAGGAGGCCAGCTAACCATTTAGAAATTTGTAATTGAAAGCTCCGGCGCATGAAACGATGGGTCTGAATGGAAGATTGTCTTTGTGAGTTTTGGAAGGCCATAAAAAGTAGGGTAATTTAGGATTAATTACTTTAAATTTTAAATTTCTCTAATAGTTCACTACTCGTTTTTGTCTTGGCCAATTAATCTTACTTTCCGAACAAAAAAAATTCTGTGGGAAAAATCCCCTCCAAAACGTTCCCACAGAATTTTTTTCGGTGGCAATGATTGTTTAAGGTCTATGTATAATGTATCTCAAGGTTGAGTGTAAGCTATTAGAGTTGTGGATCCCATGTTTCCAGGAAGTTCCGGAAGTGGTGACTGTCTCCCATTCTGGGGTCAGCCACAGTGTTTTTATAATTCTGACATTATAGCTTGTGCATGCCACTGATGTAACTTCCTACCTTATACTGGAATCAAAAACAAAATTCTTCCCAGCATTGATAGATCTGTTGTCTGTAAAGTAAGCCCATTTCCTATTCTGAGTGTACCCTGTATATATATATATAATATATATATAGTATATATATATATATATATATATATATAGATATATAGATATATATAGATATATATATATATATATATATATATATATATATATATATATATATATATATATATATATATATTTATATATTTATGTATATATATGTGTGTGTATGAGCTAGGGCTACCTCACCACTTCCTTTGCTCACTCTTAAAGAAAATAAATAAATAGAAGGTCATAATTCCGATATAGCAGCACTGCTTGTCTCTCTCATTCCCTGGGGCCTGATGCGATGGATTTTCATATTTCCACTTTTATGTTTTTCGGCATCCAAGATTTATACATTTAAGCTTTAATGGAGATGCAAATAGATTTTCGAGGGATGGTTGGCGAGACGGAATAATTGAATGAAGGGTCCGGACAGATACAGAGTGAGGTAAACCTTCGGACAAACGTTGATTAAATGAGATAGTTAGAAAAGGGCTGCTTTTTTGGATTTTTTTTTCATTGTCGTCGTCCCCATTGCTAGTTTAGTTTTTTTTTATTTGTTAATATAACATATTTGGTTTTCTTGTTATCGTTTTATATATTTCTGAAACTAATACTGCTAGATTATTATTATTATTATTATTATTATTATTATTATTATTATTATTATTATTATTATTATTATTATTATTATTATTAATATTAATGAAAATCAATAAACAAGGACTTTCGCAATACAAATAAGTTTTCTACTTCACATCGGGATCGAACCCAGTCTCTCAAATGTAATTCAAGAACACTACCGTCTGGACCACAAAGTTGAAGATTAGCATTTACACAGTACCCGAGGCTTTACCTGGATTGTGACTATTGCATACCATTTGAATTACTTTTGAATATCAGCACACAAGCACGTGTTTAAAACAAGTAAAATTCTTCCTCACGTATGAATTGAAAATGAAAGACCAGGGCACAACCAACTGTCTCACACAAGTCATAAGAAAAGGTAGAAGCCAAGTACCTGACACAGTACAGAAATCTCAGATTTACATGGACGGGCTACACACCATGTATGTCGTTTACACACTCAACTGACATCATTCTATTAGAATCGCCTACTGAGTGAATATCAGTAAAAGCCAACAATTAGGTGTGTAATAGAAATCAGTTTCTACCCCACATCGTTATCGAATCCAGAACTTTGTATTGTAAAAGGCTAGGGCTTTACCAGCTGACTCATACACGTCATAATACAAGCAGGAACCTAAGTACTTGCGCAGTACCTGAGAATCTACCTTCACAGGCTTTGGCACAAATAATATGTCATTCCAGTGACCTCTTCTCAGAGAATAATGTAAAGGAATACACACGCACGTGTACCGATAGAAATAATTTCTTCCTCGCCTGCTATCAGACCCAGAATTCTCAAATGAAGAAGTTAGACCTTGAGGCTTTTATCTGGGTAGGCTGCAGATTTAGCATACCTGCGAATTTTACTTTCCTACCCCTGGTTCTGTTTTAGTACTTAGGCTCCAACTTATTGTGTGACTTATGTGAGTGGATGAGGGAGAACTTACTTATTTTTATTATTATAAATGATGTTATTGTTCATGCTGCTACTCATGTTCATATTATCACCAAATAAAATTGTAAATGTGAAAATATCAATGAATTGTAGAAACTTATTTAATTCATAGCCGAATTTTTTAAAGCTTTCTGTTTTTTATTTTGCAAATACCCGGTCGTAACTTTATTCTGAGGTGTGTGTATGTTTTTACTTGGTGATAGTTCCGAAATGACAAAAATACGACTTTCATAAGATCTTAGAATTTCTATTACGTTAAAATTCTGTTAATACTCGATATCAACATTGAGAATGTTCGTCTGTTACTCTTTCAGTTCCCTGGGAACATTTTCAGTATTTCCTTCTCATCGTTATTATTAGATACTGTATTCCAATTAACATCCTGAGACAACATATTGGACAGTGAGTGGATCTTATATAATAGACCAAAACACCAACTGTAGTATCAGTAGTTGCCAGAGGTTGTTATTTCACTCTTTCTCCCATTCTCTGGTAGGATTATATATATATATATAATATTAGTATATATATATATATATATTATATATATATATATATATACATATTAACATGATTTTACCTGAGGAGTGTGCAACTGTTGGGGTATAATCTGAATATATCTACAAATGACCTGGACAAAGCAGGTGCAATCATGTAACAAAACGTAGGCTGATGACCTCTTTCAGAGTAGGTAATGATTATGCAAACTCTAAGGATAGCTAAATTAATCATATTTACATTCACAAATCATATTAGAAAGAAATGATAACACCCTATGGGTTTAAAGGGGATGTAAGGGCCCTGTAACACAAATAGTAATCAACAATGGGTTAGATCTTGAGGTAGAACTACCAGGTGGCATATAGGAGACACAAAGAAGGGGAAAGAATCCGGAGCACTCGAGGCAAGAATCCAGAATCCACAGCGGCTCTATGGGAAGACTGT
The DNA here is from genome assembly GCF_015104395.2 of Macrobrachium nipponense. Classification (NCBI taxonomy): domain Eukaryota; kingdom Metazoa; phylum Arthropoda; class Malacostraca; order Decapoda; family Palaemonidae; genus Macrobrachium; species Macrobrachium nipponense. Next base: position 53,512,450 of record NC_087206.1, on the reverse strand, counting down.
TACACGAGTGATTGGGATCTGAGCAGGGTTGCATAATTCACGTGGCTGACGATCGAGGAAGGCGTACGTAGGGTACCAAGTAACTCTTTTGCATAAGGAATAAATTACGTTAATAATCACTTGAAAGGATAACAGTTACTTTACGGATTAATTATGAAAAGAAGTCTGTTACAGATCAAAATCGAATGAAAAAAGTTATGTTCCTGAGTATTGAATCGGAAAAAATTCTTGCTTCACAATGGTATATTCGTTGGCTGATATCCAATAACACACTGCAATTATAACACAGCACAGATAGAACACAATACAAGTAAGACACAATACAGTGGGAACACAATACAGTGATAGCACCATAGGATTATAACACAATATAGGAATCGCTCAGGAAGAAGAAAGTTGAAGTGGGAGATCGAGATTAAACTAACTGTTATAACCCTAACTTGTACATTGCCTTTATCAGATTGAAGTTCGTATTCCTCAGGGGCGCCGATGGGGAGGCAATATTATTTCACAGCAAAGAGTACATAGGCTAGCAGCAGCCCATCTCAAAGGGGACAGTAGCTAAGGAGTGTATGGGAGACTATCCTTGTCTGAAGGTATGTAAGTCAGAGGACGTCCTCAGCGATTATTGAGATGTTTTATTGTTTTGGTTTTATTATTAAACATAAAGCTTGCCTTGAATCTTGCGTATAGCTAATATTTAGTTATTTTGATTTAAAATAACTAATGTTTAGTTATTTTTAATTCAAATTACCGTTGTCCATGGCCGAGGGCTCGAGAAACTGATTTTGGAATTCGGAAAGCATACTAGCCACACCCACCACTGAGTAAACATTGCACATTTTTCCTTTGGGAAATTCTACTCTCTGTGGTAATTCTATATTCTATAATTAAACATCTTCCTTGTTGTATGGAACACTTCCATCGAAGGTCCATCGAAGTCTCCCCCCTCAGGGTATTGTTTCAGTTAAAGCCTTTGGAAGAATCAAATCATGATAGAAGTCTTCAGAGTAGTCATTTCGGACACTTAGTGTTGACAGAGTTTAACTCAGTTTAAAGATTTTAATCAGTAAAATTCCTAGCCATTCTTCCATTTATCTTGAGCTCATCGGGCCCTTGTGCCCATTCAGATAGGGGTGGGGTACCATCGGGCAGTAGGTCAGAAGAATCTACATATCTATCAGATGTGAGCTGAATGGTGCAATCCTCGGACACATCACCGACTTTGGCTGCTTGCATTTTATTTATGTGAGTGGTGGATATATATATATAATATATATATATATATATATATATATTATATATATATATATATATAATATATATATATATATATATATATATATACACACACACACACACACACACATATATATATATATATATATATATATATATATATATATATATACTAATTATAATAGCCACAATGCCCTCTTTACTTCTTAAATTCTTTGCTCTTTTTTGGATATGCTTGTCACTATAAAGCTTGAGATAAAAAAAGAAAGAAAGAAAGAGCGATGAATTTGAGAAGTTAAGAGGGCATTGTGGGTATTGCAATTAGCACATATATAACTGTTAAAATTGACCAGTAGATTGTACACATCTATCTCTCTCTCTCTCTCTCTACTCTCTCTCTCTCTCTCTCTCTCTCTCTCTCTATCTATATATATATATATATATATATATATATTATATATATATATATATATATATATATATATATATATATATGCCCTACAGAGACAGTACTGACGAACAAGCACAACCATTTGGGACTACAGATCCCCCCACAGGCGAGTGTTAAGGTAGGATATATATATATATATATATATATATATATATATATATATATATATATATATATATGCACTAGAGACAGTACTGGACGAACATACACAACCGTTTCAGACTACAGATCCCCCCCACAGGCGGGAGTCAAGGTAGAGTCGCCTTCAAAACTCTTTTGGCTAAAAATCACATTATACTCTCAAGTGACATTACCGATAAAGAAACGTACAGACCATAGGAGACTACAGATCTGCACCTGACAGGTGTCAAGGAGCGCGGGGGTTGGAAATCTCATTATCACTACTGCCCCATACTGTTTTTACATATATGATAATTCTATTTCCATACATATCTACTACCTACTTTTAAATTGTAACAATTTACAAATTTCTTTTGATATCAAAGGATCAAATTTATACATCATTTGACTGATATTCATAATTATATTCCTTTCAAGTCCTTTATTAGAATATTCAATACTTTTTACTCCTTCCCAGTTGATAGCATGATTGTTCTCACTAGCATGTACAAAAATACCACTGTTCCCCAGTGCATATATCCCATTTTTTTTGCTGTTCTATTCTCTTTTCCAGCTCTTTTATTTACACATCCTTTAGTATTGCCGGGAGAGTTCTTGATAAGTACATATTTCATTGTTTTATTGTCCTTAAATGTACATTAACACTAAAATAAACTTTTTTTTTCTTTTAGAAAACTGGGTTCATCTTTTCATATTATTATTATAAAGGCAGTGCAAACAAATGTTATGCGTTGTGAGGTTCTTTTTGGTTTTGATAAATAGTCATTTTTGCCGGTTCTGTGCATTGTTCAATACACTGTCAGGTTATTTCAAATTTCTTGCCTGTATTCCTAACCTTTCTATTTCCCTTTAAATCAGTATTATTCAGTGGAACCTTACGTAATGCTCTAAAAACATAGACGCAAACACTGATTCTTAACCTTATTGCTTTGACCAGAACAGAAGTGCACATAAGAAGAGCTATTAGTGTGCTTTCTGGCCAAAACTGTATTTAAACCTGCTACCATTTCTCCGTATGACGACATCCCAAAAGGGTAAGCACCCATCATTTTCCATTTCCTTAGTGAATTTAATCGATGGTACTGATTGATTTAACTTGTCAGAAAGTTATTTACATTTTCGTTCCTTAGTCATACACAGATTATGTCGTCAACATACCTGAACCATACTACATTGCGTGGAATTAGGTTGTTTATTATTTTCTTTAGAAAAAAAAATTAATGTATAAGTTACTTAACACTGGGAATAGAGGTTTCCCATCGCCATAGCAGGGCAAGGGTTTAATTGTGAATATTGTTTATAAATGCCCCGATTTATTATTACGGTGGTGGATCATACTATCTGTCCTATTCTATATCTATCTTTAAATAGACTGATAGATCGATTGCTAGCTCACCACCCACCGTAAATAAATGGGGCATGTTAAAATAAAATACATCATTTAACTATTTCCCTGGTGGATCCCCAAAAAAAAGGAGTATAACCACTGCCACATTAATACTTAAACTGTAGAGTTGTAAATGAACCCATGATGAACTCACAATTCTGGCCGTATCTGATCACTATACAAAGCCCACCAGCAGCTGTCGAACTCCCGATGTACAGCGGCCCCAAATTCAATCTGAGTTGGAACGCGAACACCCGCTCCGTTCCATCACCTCTTTCAGTTCATATAATGCTGGCCCCCGCCCCCCTGGGATTCCTCTCCTCCCTCCTACCAAGAATTCCAAATTGTATGCTCGCCACTAATCCGTCTTCCTCCATTCCTGCCACATAACTGTCCAATCTCGGAAAACTTTGGTCGGTCATCCACGCTAAAATTTCTATCATTCTTTTTGAGTATCTCCAGTTTTATCATTTCTCAGTTCTTCTTAGCTCACAAGTACCGCTGTTAACAGTTCAGTTCTACACCTTCCACTTCTTTTCTTTCGTTGCATCAAACATCCACAATTCACTTACCTAGAAGAGAGTTGATTTCACAATCCCTCATTACTTTCTCATATTGGCTTCCGTAAATACTCCAAGTTACCTCCCAGTCTTATGCACACATTCTGGTGCCTTTCTTGTTTCGCCCTACTATTTTAACTCGCGTCTTCTTTCGTTCTGCCACTATCCGAAAATTGATAATGCTCGAAGAATCCGCATCTCCCACACTCCTGCCATATTCCCAGTACCCATTTGCCCTCATGACCTACTCTCAAATACACTCAAACTCTGTCACTAATCTTTGCAGCTGTTCTTCACCAACCCCAATCAGAACTGTATCAACAGCAAACTCAGCTGTTTTTTTCACACTCCTTTCACCGCTCATCACATCGCGCTGTTGATCACCTACATCCACCGTCCATTCTCCGACTGCATTTTTGCATCGTCAGTCCATAAAGAGAATAAACACAGTCATAGAGACAATCCTACACCCTCCCTCTCTTTCTATATCTCGTTCTCACGAGTTCTAGGAAGGTGTATATATATATATATATATATATATATATATATATATATATATATATATATATATATATATATATATATATATATATATATACATATATATATATATATATATATATATATATATATAATTATATATTTTTTTTTTCAGTGAAAGCATGTTCATACAGTATATTTCTTCGTAATTTTTTTTACGAATTCATTTGAAGGATAACCAATATTACAGGAAGTAAATGCTGTTCGGTTGTGTTGCACACAAAAATCAGTAATATCCGGGAATGATTCTGAAGCCAGGCGAGTGGAATGGATAATCGTGAGGCTGCAACTGCAAAATACGTGCAAGGTTTTTTGCTGTGGCCGTCGCACTATTTGAATATATATGAAATTCGTGGAAACTTCCGTACTGGGAGCTCAGTTTTACACTATTGGAAAACGTACACTGTATTGTCCCCGGATTTGACTGATTGAATTTGCCTCTGAAAGTATTTGCTGTAATTAATTGGGTCACTTTTCTGATGCTCTTGCTTGAAGATTTTATTATTATTACATGGAAGTTAGTTCTTATTTAATGTATTTTTTTTTTGTTTGCTGTAACTGAATTAAGAGAGATATTCTTTTTTTCCGTCCATTACAAAATTATTTATGGTCATATACTTTCGATGTAACGTCCTTTACTTTGATCTGCTAAGTAAAGGACATTTAAGTTGAAAGATCTCGTAGCACTCCATCGTTTCGCTTTCCTTCGTGATCCAGTTATACATACATACATACATACATACATATATATACTATATATATATATATATATATATATATATATATATATATATATATATATATCCCGAAGGAAGTAGTAGGGAAAGGCATCCTCATCTTTCAACAGTTTTATTTTTAATGCAGACGTTTCGCGACGAATTCCAAGTCGCATTTTCAAGGCTAAAAATATATATAAGTTTACGAACATTAATAATTAATTTAATTTAATTTATATTAAAAATGTCATGGCAACAGCTCTCAATAAAGTAAAAAGTAAAAAATAAAAGGTTGAAGGTTCGAATTGATTCCCACAGGGGCATAAGCCATAGAACAGGTAGTAGGTTATCTAATCCAGAACAATCCAATATATGTAATCACTCAAAAACATGTAAAACATATATTGACAGCAAGGATTTTTCTATCTTGGGCCAACTGCGGAACAACAACAACCTGGCAATTTTAGAATCTATAATTATCAAAAAGACTGTACCGTCGTTAAATACCCAAACGTCCTCTGTAAAATTGTTCATAGCCTAGTTTGAGCAGCTGGTTTGCCTCACTGTATTTTTACCTATATTGTGGTAGTCTTACTCTTTCTTTTGTATAGGTAGGTGTTTCTGAAACTTTAGTGAAGTCCTGTACTTTTAATTTGTCTGACTTTGGAGGTGCTGTGAATTTTTACTTTTTACTTTTTACTTTTTACTTTTTACTTTTTACTTTATTGAAAGCTGTTGCTATGACATTTTTAATATAAATTAAATTTAATTAATTATTAATGTTCGTAAACATATATATTTTTAGCCTTGAAAATGCGACTTGGAATTCGTCGCGAAACGTCGGCATTAAAATAAAACTGTTGAAAGATGAGGATGCCTTTCCCTACGACTTCCTTCGGGATATATCTTCTTTGAGCTCCAGCTCGGCCTTATGTATATTATATTATATATATATATAGTATATAATATATATATCATTATATAATTATAATATATATATATATATAATGTATAATGTGTGTTAGTGAACTCATGTGTGTGCTCACAATGCTCAAAGTTGATTGTATATTTGGTGCATGTATATATACACAAGATTTATTACCTTTACTCAGTGTTTTTGTTGTTTGTGTTTACGTTCATCATTTCCTGTTCCTGTTGGAGAAACGCTAAACACATGGAGCGACATTCGACTGTCATCACACGTTGTTTGGTGTTTATCCTTTAGGTAAACGTGGCCACAGGCCAAGTTTCTCGGCCTTGCTTCCTCTCATATTGATTCGTGATACCGTCACGGTTATTATATTATCATCATTATGTGAAACGAACAAAAGAAAATAAACTATACCATATAATATAGTACTCGTGATGCCAACGTTCACTTCCAAGTTGTGGCGTAAGGTCGCCCAATATTCCTTAAACTTGGGCAAATCTTCGCAATTCAGGAGGTAAATGCCATCAAAAATGCCAAAGGCTCCTCTAAGAATTTCGGTGAAAAGTCAAAACAGCTTTATGCGTTATATGTGTTAATTTTGAAATAATTTGTACCAATCTTCACTAATACACAAAAGTGTTACTGGATTTTTAGGAAATCGTTTACTTTGTGTGAGTAAAAAAATACCAGTGTTGGTTTGTTATACTTTCAGTGTTTAGATCAGTGGTTCTCAACCAGCGGGAAATTTCAGTTTCAGGGGGAGAATTGTAACAAGTATTATATGCATATTATTTGGAATGCACCTTTTAATCCAGACAATTTTGGAATAGGGAGGAGGGAGGGGGACTGAAGGAGAATGACATATGGTGAAAGGGTGCATGGGTCAAAAATGTTTGAGAGCCACAAGTTTAGATGAAGGTTTATCGGAATGATGGGTTGAAATGGTTGTGGGCAAGGGTGAAAGTATTTCTTCTGAGGCTTTCTGGCAGGTAGGGGTGAAGGCATCCAGTACTTCTTTAGCGGACGATGGTCGTCTCTCCATTGTTGATTGACAGGTCGCTCCACCTAAGGGCTGGGTTGTCTCTTTGCACCACTTCTATTTCGAGATAAGCTATCCCGAGCTGGATGGTGTTGATGCAGTTTCGCGAAAGTGCGTCTGCTACAGTGTTTGCTGAACCCTTTAAATACTTCATGGTGCAGGATTGGTCAGCTATTGCTGATAGGTGATACTGCTGTCGTGCTGACTATGTGCCTGCTGTCTTTGTGAAGGCTGATGGTCTATTAGTGTGGCGAAATGTCGTCCCTTGAGCATGTAGTGGAAGTGAAGGATGTCTTTGTGGACTGCTAGGAGCTCCCTGTCAAAGGTTAGTGCTTTTGTTCCATTGATGTTAACTACTTGCTGAAGAACGCCAACAGATGATGGCTATTGAATGTGTTCTGCTCAAGTACGGCACCCACTGCCATGTAACTTGCGTCAGTCATCAAAGTGAGGGACCTGTGGGACAGAAGAAATATTAATGTGGTTCCAGTGGTTATTGCTTGTTTTGCTGAAAGAAGTGCATTATCTTGATCTTCTGACCAACTTAATTTTTTTGGTTTCCCTTGTAGGAATTGGTAGATTGGACTCATAATTTTAATAATGTTTGGGGTAAATCTGTGATAATAATTAATTAGTCCTGAAAATTGTTGTACTGCTTTAATTGGTGTTGGTTTTAAGGAGTTGGCGATTGCTTTTACTTTTTCTGGTAAGGGTTTAATGCCATCTGACTTACTTCATGTCCTAGTAATTCCACCATTTTCTTTGCCCATTTTCGTTTGTCTTCCCTTACTACGAGTTCATTTTCTTTAAGTATTTCGAGTACCCTATTGACATTCTTAAGATGCTGCTTTACAATGGGGCTAAGTGTGAGGATGTCATTAACGTAGATGATGCAGAAGGGAAGGCTGCCTAGCAGATTGTCCGTAAGTCTTTGGAAGGTTGCCTCTTTGTTGTTAAGGACAAAACAGCTGTAGATGAACGTGTAGGTGTTGAAGGGGTTGATGATTGCAGTCTCTTCTATTACTTCCTTCACTTCTGGAACTTAGAAGTATCCCTTTAGCAGGTCTATTTTGGCAAAGATCTTTGTTCCGTCCATCTGGATGGTTATGTCTGCTATGTTTGGCAACAGGTATCTGTCTGGCTTCGTTTTGATATTTAGTTACTCATATTTTCCACACAGACGCCATGTTCTGTTTTTAGGTTTGATGGCATGTGAAAAAGGTGGGGGGGATGCCCATCGGCTGGGGGCTTTTGGCCATATTTCGCATTCTCCATTTCCTTGAACACTTGATTTGGTGTAGACAAGTTTCTCTGGGCTAAATCGTCTGAAGCATGAGTGGATCGGGGACCATTCCATTTCTATGTGGTGCTGAATGTTGTGTTTTGCTGCTTTGGTTAAGTTGTGGTGCAGGTCATCTTTGAAAACCTCTTGGTAGTCTTGTAGAAGTCGGCATATTCTGGCGGTAGGGTAGCCGCTGTGATGGAGGCTGTTTTTTGTCTCTGCTGTTCCGGTGATGGTGTGGTGGTGGCTGTTTGTGCAGCTGTTGATAAGATGATGCAGGAGTTGTTTTTGGATCATATGTTTTGAGGCTATGTCCACTAGCAGTTGTGTCCTTTTTAGGAAGTCTGCTCCTAAAAGTGCTATCATCACATCTGCTGTGATGAAGTTCCAATTGCAGTCTTTCCCGTTGAATGACACATTCATATCCCACTTCCTGTACATCTTGAGTGGTGCTCTGCTAACGGTGGATAGATGAAGTTGGTGAGTGGTTTGAGTCGTCCATGTGGGTGGCTGCTGGCTCAATGATTTGAATGCCTGTGTTGACAAGGAATTTTGTTTTTGTCCTTTCATCCCTGATGAAGAAACATGTAGAGCCCTTGTGTTCATATCTGAAAGAAAGACAATTGTAAGCAGGTGCAGCTTCTCTTATGAGGCAGCTGGTCTGCTCAGTGCCGATGCTTAGTCGGTTGGGTTGCAGATACACCACTCTTCTATATTTTTTTGATAATAGACTGCCTTTGTCACATTTTTGGGACTTTACCCCAAATCTCCAATGGAAATAGCACATTCCTTCTGGTGGTACGTCTTTCTTCAATTGATGAATTGCTTGGAGAAGTTCTATTTGTGCATGGGGTTGGCTGGTCCTTCTGGGTCGCTGTTGGATTCTGTTTCAGTTGTGCTGCTGCTGCTCTTGGTTGCTGGGTTTGCTCCGCTATCTTGTGGGCCATGTGTATGATATCGACCAACTTTAGGAATTCTTTGATGGGCATATTGGAGGCATTGTGCATGGTTGCCACTGTTTGGCAGGGCAGTTTTGTGAGAAGGACCTCTCTCACCAGGTCCCCTAGGGTTGACTCAGGTTGGCTGTCTGTAGCGGGTAGCATTATGAAACTGCTTGCCAACTGCTTGTAGACATGCAAATGGCTTCTCATCTCCTATGGCATCCCCACATTGTTCAGGAATTCCTTGGCTCTTAGTGCATGCTGATGGATGACTTCATCTGGTCCTATAGTAATTTGTAGGTGACAGGGGTTTAAAGTTCTGCGAGCCATCATGTGACTTGCTCGAAAAAGTTGTCTGGCAGGAATTTGTGGACAGTGTCTGCTTTGTGTGTTTGAGGAGTAATTCTTCGATCAGAAGATTGTCTCTGCCCTGAAGAACTAAGCTTCTAACTGATTTATTCAGACAACAAACAAACAGGTCTACAGCTGTTGCAAGCAGAAATACAGTGGTTGACATAGGTAAACAAAACTGAAGTTACAATGCAATCACTTGTGTTTATTGAAGGATAGAAAATTGCATATAAATCTGTCTACAAGACAACTGAAATTACAAATATATATGGCTGAAATGCTGACATTGTAATGCATGTGGTAATAATGATACATTTAACATAACAATAATATCAATGAAAATATATGTGCAAAAGAAAAGATATGAGGTGATTTTTGTTTTGGCTATGATTCTTGTATATGCACGTTTGGCGCATCGAGATGTTTGTTGTGAGGAGATTAGCCGGTCAGGTAAGATGGAGGTGTGGTCCGTGTGGAACCCGAACTACTATATATATATATATATATATATATAATATATATATATATATATAATATAGTATACACAATTCAGTGTTCTTATATATATGTTTATGAGTCTTTCATAAAGAATGATGATTTTCAAGACAAAACAAAGTCTTGCTTGTAGTGTGATGTTTTTTTAAGTTCGTCAGAAAATGAACATGAAAACTCTTGCTACTTTACGAGGCTTTTTAGGTGAGTTATTTAATTAAGTTCGGTCATGATAATATATTTCTGAGAGAATGGAAAAAAATATTTTTTATATGGGAATCATTCATATCGTGACATTTAGTGTAAAATAGGTTTGATTCCTTTTGAAAATAAGACTTGTCTTCATTCAGGAGTTCTTTCGAGTACGAAGGCATGTTATCAAGTATAATAAAAGTGTATGTTTCTTAACAAGCAGGTTTTGTAAATAACCTCACGTTCCATAATGTGTAGCAGCAAGAAAAGTAAATTGGTGTTTAATGAAGAATAATGCATCATCGTGATGGTTATGTTATTAGCGCTGTATTTATCCGAAAAATACAGAAGAGGAAGAAGAGAAACGGGTGGCTAATCTACGAAAGGAGTTAGCTGACTCCTTTGTGCGTGCGTGGGCTGTCTGCTCGTCAAGGTATGTGTAGGAGTTTGCCTCGGAAAGGTTGTTTCAGATGACTCGGCTTTTCTTGCCGAGGAAAACAGTAAAGGGGGAAAGTTTCGCTAAACTGCGGGAGGCTTATTATCGGACAGGGAAGGACCTGGGATGGTCCTGACTCCCACCACGTTACCAAATAAATATGGACTCATTTGCTTTTATTTAAAAATTATTGATGCCTGTTAAAGCTTAGTATTCTGTACCCCGTTGCCCTCCACTCTCTCTCTCTCTCTCTCTACTCAAAATTCTCCCTCTCTCTTCTCTCTCTCTCTCTCTTTCGTGCTTGTGTAACATTGCGACCCACCAACAATGGCATATAAGATTCTTGCCTTCATCGCCCAGGCTTGATTATACTCACTTTGATCACTCACGATCATTGATAATCTCTCTCTCTCTCTCTCTCTCTCTCTCTCTCTCTCTCTCTCTCTCTCTCTCGTTTGTAACATTTGTAGCTACTAACAATGTCAAACAAAGGCTCTTGTCTTGTCCTCCCAGGCTTGATTATACTCACTTTGATCATTTATGATCATTGATACTCTCTCTCTCGTTAGTTTTTATCTCCTCTTTTCTTTCCTCACATCTTTTGTAGGTTTCTCCGCCTAAACCTCGTAAACTCGCGGAGACAATGGCTCTTCATAAAGCCATTCCTTGCCTTCATTGAATTATTTTTTCCTGCAGAGGCCTCTCTCTGGTTTTTCACGTTACGTAATTTTCTTAAGTGATACTTCGTGGTTTCCCATTTCATGGCTTTGATTTTGCTAATTGTTAGAATGTGTTTTAATCTTGGCATTGATGATCATTGTCTCTGGATTAATCTGGCCTATTGCGAATGGAGGTCTCGCTTATTTTTCAACTGTTGTTGGATCCTCAGTTCCATTTTTATAACCAACTGAATCGATGTTTACTGCAAAAGTTGTCTAGATGTTCCGTATGATGGAAGCATCCGTCCGAGGGTTTGATATTTAAGGTAATCTTATTGGTCTCGAAGGCTCATAAGTCCTAACTGAACATGAGTGATTTTAGATAAGATTGGATTATAGAGGACTGGCTAATGATCTGGATAGGATATGGCTATAGGATTATGCTTACTGATGAGCTTTGCGACCTACTCGATTATCCGACGTTCATGTAATGTAGGTTTTAAGATATTGAAAGTCAGAACTTAGGATAGAATTACTCTTAAATGCTCGTCCTTTTTAACATTTGCAAGCAGACGAGAATGAGCAGAAAACAATCCACACGGTCCTCGTTGAGCTACACTGTTCGCAAAATTTCATTTCAGTTGGCTTCGCCTTCCGCTTCAAGCATTTCCACATAGAAAGAGCTTTTATCCGACATCC
>NC_087206.1:53475839-53499894 GCF_015104395.2 Macrobrachium nipponense | reverse complement strand
GGATGTCGGATAAAAGCTCTTTCTATGTGGAAATGCTGAAGCGAAAGCGGAAGCCAACTGAAATAAAATTTTGCGAACAGTGTAGCTCAACGAGGGCCGTGTGGATTGTTTTCTGCTCATTCTCGTCTGCTTGCAAATGTTAAAAAGGAAGAGCATTTAAGAGTAATTTTATCCTAAGTTCTGACTTTCAATATCTTAAAATCTACATTACATGAACGTCGGATAATCGAGTAGGTCGCAAAGCTCATCAGTAAGCATAATCCTATAGCCATATCCTATCCAGATCATTAGCCAGTCCTCTATAATCCAATCTTATCTAAAATCACTCATGTTCAGTTAGGACTTATGAGCCTTCGAGACCAATAAGATTACCTTAAATATCAAACCCTTGGACGGATGCTTCCATCATACGGAACATCTAGACAACTTTTGCAGTAAACATCGATTCAGTTGGTTATAAAAATGGAACTGAGGATCCAACAACAGTTGAAAAATAAGCAAGACCTCCATTCGCAATAGGCCAGATTAATCCAGAGACAATGATCGTCAATACCAAGATTAAAACATTTTTTAACAATTAGCAAAAATCAAAGCCATGAAATGGGAAACCACGAAGTATCACTTAAGAAAATTACGTAACGTGAAAAACCAGAGAGAGGCCTCTGCAGAAAAAATAATTCAATGAAGGCAAGCAAGACGGACCGTAAAACCAAAGGAATGGCTTTATGAAGAGCCATTGTCTCCGCGAGTTTACGAGGTTTAGGCGGAGAAACCTACAAAAGATGTGAGGAAAGAAAAGAGGAGATAAAAACTAACGAGAGAGAGAGTATCAATGATCATAAATGATCAAAGTGAGTATAATCAAGCCTGGGAGGACAAGACAAGAGCCTTTGTTTGACATTGCTAGTAGCTACAAATGTTACAAACGAGAGAGAGAGAGAGAGAGAGAGAGAGAAGAGAGAGAGAGAGAGAGAGAGAGAGAGAGTATCAATGATCGTGAGTGATCAAAGTGAGTATAATCAAGCCTGGGCGATGAAGGCAAGAATCTTATATGCCATTGTTGGTGGGTCGCAATGTTACACAAGCACGAAAGAGAGAGAGAGAGAGAGAGAGAGTGGAGGGCAACGGGGAAAACAGAATTACTAAGCTTTAACAGGCATCAATTAATTTTTAAATAAAAGCAAATGAGTCCATATTTATTTGTAACGTGGTGGGAGTCAGGACCATCCCAGGTCCTTCCCTGTCCGACAATAAGCCTCCCGCAGTTTAGCGAAACTTTCCCCCTTTACTGTTTTCCTCGGCAAGAAAAGCCGAGTCATCTGAAACAACCTTTCCGAGGCAAACTCCTACACATACCTTGACGAGCAGACAGCCCACGCACGCACAAAGGAGTCAGCTAACTCCTTTCGTAGATTAGCCACCTGTTTCTCTTCTTCCTCTTCTGTATTTTTCGGATAAATACAGCGCTAATAACATAACCATCACGATGATGCATTATTCTTCATTAAACACCAATTTAATTTTCTTGCTGCTACACATTATGGAACGAGAGGTTATTAAACAAAACCTGCTTGTTAAGAAATACACTTATACTTGATAACATGCCTTCGTACTCGAAAGAACTCCTGAACGAAGACAAGTCTTATTTTCAAAAGGAATCAAACCTATTTTACACTAAATGTCACGATATGAATGATTCCCTATAAAATATATTTTTCCATTCTCTCAGAAATATATTATCATGACCGAACTTGATTATAAGTCACCTAAAAAGCCTCGTAAAGTAGCAAGAGTTTTCATGTTCATTTTCTGACGAACTTAAAACATCACAAAACATACAAGCAAGACTTTGTTTTGTCTTGAAAATCATTCATTTCATGAAAGACTCTTAAACATATATATAAGAACATACATATAGTCGGGTTCCACGCGGACCCACACACCTCCATCTTACCTGACCGGCTAATCTCCTCACAACAAACATCTCGACGCGCCAAACGTGCATATACATGAATCAGAGCACAAATCACTCATCTTTTGCACATATATTTTCATTGATATTATTGTTATGTTAAATGTATCATTATTACCACATGCATTACAATGTCAGCATTTCAGCCATATGTACTGTAATTTCAGTTGTCTTGTAGACAGATTTATATGTAATTCTCTATCCTTCAATAAACACAAGTGATTGCATTGTAACTTCAGTTTTGTTTACCTCATGTCAACCACTCTATTTCTGCTTGCAACAGCTATAGACCTGTTTGTTTGTTGTCTGAATAAATCAGTAAGAAGCTTAGTTCTTCAGGGCAGAGACAATCTTCTGATCGAAGAAAATTACCTCCTCAACACACAAAGCAGACACTGTCCACAAATTCCTGCCAGACAACTTTTTCGAGCAAGTCACAGGATGGCTCGCAGAACTTTAATTAAACCCCTGTCACCTACAAATTACTATAGGACCAGATGAAGTCATCCTTCAGCATGCACTAAGAGCCAAGGAATTCCTGAACAATGTGGGGATTGCCATAGGAGATGAGAAGCCATTGCATGTCTACAAGCAGTTGCAGCAGTTCATAATGCTACCCGCTACAGACAGCCAACCTGAGTCAACCCTAGACCTTGTGAGAGAGGTCCTTCTCACAAAACTGCCCTGCCAAACAGTGGCAACCATGCACAATGCCTCCATTATGCCCATCAAAGAATTCCTAAAGTTGGTCGATATTGTACACATGGCCCACAAGATAGCGGAGCAAACCCAGCTGTTGGATTCTGAAACAGAATCCAACAGCGACCCAGAGGGAACAGCCAACCCCATGCACAAACGGAACTTCCCCAAGCAATTCATCAATTGAAGAAAGACGTACCACCAGAAGGAATGTGCTATTTCCATTGGAGATTTGGGATAAAGTCCCACAAATGTGACAAAGGCTGTCTATTATAAAAAAAAATATAGAAGAGTGGTGTATCTGCAATTCAACTGACTAAGCAACGGCACTGAGCAGACCAGCTGCCTCATAAGAGAAGCTGCACCTGCTTACAGTTGTCTTTCTTTCATATATGAACACAAGGGCTCTACGTGTTTCTTCATCAGGGATGAAAGGACAAACACAAAATTCCTTGTCAACACAGGCATTCAAATCATTTGAGCCAGCCCACCCACATGGACGACTCAACCACTCACCAACTTCCATCTATCCACCGTTAGCAGAGCACCACTCAAGATGTACAGGAAGTGGGATATGAATGTGTCATTCAACGGGAAAGACTGCAGTTGGAACTTCATCACAGCAGATGTGATGATAGCACTTTTAGGAGCAGACTTCCTAAAAGGACACAACCTGCTAGTGGACATAGCATCAAAACATCTGATCCCAAAAACAACTCCTGCATCATCTTATCAACAGCTGCACAAACAGCCACCACCACACCATCACCAGAACAGCAGAGACAAAAAACAGCCTCCATCACAGTGGCTACCCTACCGCCAGAATATGCCGACTTCTACAAGACTACCAAGAGGTTTTCAAAGATGACCTGCACCACAACTTAACCAAAGCAGCAAAACACAACATTCAGCACCACATAGAAATGGAATGGTCCCCGATCCACTCATGCTTCAGACGATTAGCCCCAGAGAAACTTGTCTACACCAAACAAGTGTTCAAGGAAATGGAGAATGCGGAAATATGCCAAAAAGCCCCCAGCCGATGGGCATCCCCCCTTCACATGCCATCAAAACCTAACAGAACATAGCGTCTGTGTGGAAAATATGAGTAACTAAATATCAAAACGAAGCCAGACAGATACCTGTTGCCAAACATAGCAGACATAACAAACCAGATGGACGGAACAAAGATCTTCACCAAAATATACCTGCTATAGGGATACTTCTAAGTTCCAGAAGTGAAGGAAGTAATAGAAGAGACTGCAATCATCAACCCCTTCAACACCTACACGTTCATCTACAGCTGTTTTGTCCTTAACAACACAGAGGCAACCTTCCAAAGACTTACGGACGATCTGCTAGGCAGCCTTCCCTTCTGCATCATCTACGTCAATGACATCCTCACACTTAGCCCCATTGTAAAGCAGCATCTTAAGGACGTCAAAAGGGTACTCAAAATATTTAAAGAAAATAAACTCGTATTAAGGGAAGACAAATGAAAATGGGCAAAGAAAATGGTGGAATTACTAGGACATGAAGTAAGTCAGATGGCATTAAACCCTTACCAGAAAAAGTAAAAGCAATCACCAACACCTTAAAACCAACACCAATTAAAGCAGTACAACAATTTTCAGGACTAATTAATTATTATCACAGATTTACCCCAAACATTACTAAAATTATGAGTCCAATCTACCAATTCCTACAAGGGAAACCAAAAAAATTAAGTTGGTCAGAAGATCAAGATAATGCACTTCTTTCAGCAAAACAAGCAATAACCACTGGAACCACATTAATATTTCTTTTGTCCCATAGGTCCCTCACTTTGATGACTGACGCAAATTACATGGCAGTGGGTGCCGTACTTGAGCAGAACACATACAATAGTCGTCGTCTGTTGGCGTTCTTCAGCAAGTAGTTAACATCAGTGGAACAAAAGCACTAAACCTTCGACAGGGAGCTCCTAGCAGTCCACAAAGACATCCTTCACTTCCACTACATGCTCAAGGGACGACATTTCGCCACACAAACAGACCATCTGCCTTCACAAAGACAGCAGGCACATAGTCAGCACGACAGCAGTATCGCCTATCAGCAATAGCTTACCAATCCTGCACCATGAAGTATTTAAAGGGTTCAGCAAACACTGTAGCAGACGCACTTTCGCAAAACTGCATCAACACCATCCAGCTCGGGATAGCTTATCTCGAAATAGAAGTGGTGCAAAGAGACAACCCAGCCCTTAGGTGGAGCGACCTGTCAATCAACAATGGAGAGACGACCATCGTCCGCTAAAGAAGTACTGGATGCCTTCACCCCTACCTGCCAGAAAGCCTCAGAAGAAATACTTTCACCCTTGCCCACAACCAGTTCAACCCATCATTCCGATAAACCTTCATCTAAACTAGTGGCTCTCAAACATTTTTGACCCATGCACCCTTTCACCATATGTCATTCTCCTTCAGTCCCCCTCCCTCCTCCCTATTCCAAAATTGTCTGGATTAAAAGGTGCATTCCAAATAATATGCATATAATACTTGGTTACAATTCTCCCCCTGAAACTGAAATTTCCCGCTGGTTGAGAACCACTGATCTAAACACTGAAACTATAACAAACCAACATTGGTATTTTTTTACTCACACAAAGTAAACGATTTCCTAAAAATCCAGTAACACTTTTGTGTATTAGTGAAGATAGGTACAAATTATTTCAAAATTAACACATATAAACGCATAAAGCTGTTTTGGGGACTTTTCAACCGAAATTCTTAGAGGAGCCTTTGGCATTTTTGATGGCATTTACCTGAATTGCGAAGATTTGCCCAAGTTTAAGGAATATTGGGCGACCTTACGCCACAACTTGGAAGTGAACGTTGGCATCACGAGTACTATATTATATGGTATAGTTTATTTTCTTTTGTTCGTTTCACATAATGATGATAATATAATAACCGTGACGGTATCACGAATCAATATGAGAGGAAGCGAAGGCCGAGAAACTTGGCCAGTGGCCACGTTTACCTAAAGGATAAACACCAAACAACGTGTGATGACAGTCGAATGTCGCTCCATGTGTAGCGTTTCTCCAACAGGAACAGGAAATGATGAACGTAAACACAAACAACAAAACACTGAGTAAAGGTAATAAATCTTGTGTATATATACATGCACCAAATATACAATCAACTTTGAGCACGTGAGCACACACATGAGTTCACTTAACACACATTATAATACCATTATATTATATATATAATATTATATAAGTATATATATAATATATATATATTATACATACAACATACATACATACATACAATAATATAGATATACACATACATACATCGACTACATACATACATACATCATATATATATATACACATCATACATACATACATACATACATATATATATATATATATATATAATATATATAATATATATATATATATATGTGTGTGTGTGTGTGTGTGTGTGTGTGTGTGTGTGTGTATGTATGTATGAATGTATGTATAACTGGATCACGAAGGAAAGCGAAACGATGGAGTGCTACGAGATCTTTCAACTTAAATGTCCTTTACTTAGCAGACTCAAAGTAAAGGACGTTACATCGAAAGATAAATGACCATAAATAATTATGTAATGGACGGAAAAAAATAATATCTCTCTTAATTCAGTTACAGCAAACAAAAAAAATTACATTAAATAAGACCTAACTTCCATGTAATAATAATAAAATCTTCAAGCAAGAGCAGAAAAGTGACCCAACTAATTACAGCAAATACTTTCAGAGGCCAATTCAATCAGTCAAAATCCGGGGACAATACAGTGTACGTTTCCAATAGTGTAAAACTGAGCTCCCAATACGGAAGTTTCCACGAATTTCATATATATTCAAATAGTGCGACGGCCACAGCAAAAAAACCTTGCACGTATTTTGCAGTTGCAGCCTCACGATTATCCATTCCACTCGCCTGGCTTCAGAATATTCCCGGATATTACTGATGTTGCAACACAACCGAACAGCATTTACTTCCTGCAATATTGGTTATCCTTCAAATGAATTCGTAAAAAAAAAATACGAAGAAATATACTGTATGAACATGCTTTCACTGAAAAAAAAATATATAATTATATATATATATATATATATATATATATATATATATATATATATATATATATATATATATATATATATATATATACCTTCCTAGAACTCGTGAGAACGAGATATAGAAAGAGAGGAGGGTGTAGGATGTCTCTATGACTGTTTATTCTCTTCATGGATTAAACGATGCAAAAATGCAGTCGGAGAATGTACGGTGGATGTAGGTGATCAATTGCGCGATGTGATGGGCGGTGAAAGGAGTGTGAAACAGCTGATGTTTGCTGTTGATACAGTTCTGATTGGGGTTAGTGAAGAACAGCTGCAAAGATTAGTGACAGAGTTTGAGTGTATTTGAGAGTAGGTCATGAGGGCAAATGGGTACTGGGAATATGGCAGGAGTGTGGGAGATGCGGATTCTTCGAAGCATTATCGATATTTCGGATAGTGGCAGAACGAAAGAAGACGCGAGTTAAATAGTAGGCGAAACAAGAAAGGCACCAGAATGTGTGCATAAGACTGGGAGGTAACTTGGAGTATTTACGGAAGCCAACATGAGAAAGTAATGAAGGATTGAGAAATCAACTCTCTTCTATGTAAGTGAATTGTGGATGTTTAATGCAAACGAAAGAAAGAAGGTGGAAGGTGTAGAACTGAACTGTTAACGCGGTACTTGTGAGCTAAGAAGAACTGAGAAATGATAAAACTGGAGATAATCAAAAAGAATGATAGAAATTTTAGCGTGGATGACCGACCAAAGTTTTCCGAGGTTGGACAGTTATGTGGTAAGAATGGAGGAAGATGGATTAGTGGCTAGCATACAATTTGGAATTCTTGGTAGGAGGGAGGAGAGGAATCCCAGGGGGCGGGGGCAGCATTATATGAACTGAAAGAGGTGATGGACGGAGGGAGCGGGTGTTCGCGTTACATCAGATTGAATTGGGCACTGTACATCGGGAGTTCGACAGCTGCTGGTGGGCTTTGTATAGTGATCAGATACGGCCAGAATTGTGGGTTCATCACGGGTTCATTTACGACTGTACAGTTTAAGTATTAATGTGGCAGTGGTTATACTCCTTCTTTTCTTGGGATCCACCAGGGAAATAGTTAAATGATGTATTTTATTTAACATGCCCCATTTATTTACGGTGGGTGGTGAGCTAGCAATCGATCTATCAGTCTATTTAAAGATAGATATAGATAGACAGATAGATAGATCCCACCGTAAATAAATGGGGCATATTATAACAATATTCACAATTAAACCCTTGCCCTGCTATGGCGATGGGAAACCCTCTATTCCCAGTGTTAAGTAACTTATACATTAATTTTTTTTTAAAGAAAATAATAAACAACCTAATTCCACGCAATGTAGTATGGTTCAGGTATGTTGACGACATAATCTGTGTATGGCTAAGGAACGAAAATGTAAATAACTTTCTGACAAGTTAAATCAATCAGTACCATTGATTAAATTCACTAAGGAAATGGAAAATGATGGGTGCTTACCCTTTTTGAATGTCGTCATACGGAGAAATGGTAGCAGGTTTAAATACAGTTTTGCCAGAAAGCACACTAATAGCTCTTCTTATGTGCACTTCTGTTCTGGTCAAAGCAATAAGGTTAAGAAATCAGTGCTTGCATCTATGTTTTTAAGAGCATTACATATAGGTAGCACTGAATATACTGATGAGGAAATAGATAAGGTTAGGAATACAGGCAAGAAATTTAAATAACCTGACAGTGTATTGAACAATGCACAGAACCGGCAAAAATGACTGTTTATCAAAACCAAAAAGAACCTCACAACGCATAACATTTGCTTGCAGTGCCTTTATAATAATAATATGAAAGATGAACCCTGTTTTCTAAAGAAGTTTAGTGTTAATGTTGCATTTAAGGACAATAAGACAAAGAAATATGTACTTATCAAGAACTCTCCCGGCAATACTAAAGGATGTGTAAATAAAAGAGCTGGAAAAGAGAATAGAACAGCAAAAAAAAATGTGATATATGCACAGGGGAACAGTGGTATTTTTGTACATGCTAGTGAGAACAATCATCCTATCAACTGGGAAGGAGTAAAAAGTATTGAATATTCTAATAAAGGACTTGAAAGGAATATAATTAAATCCAGCTTTATAAAAGAAAGTGACAGCCATAATATGAATATCTGTCAAATGATGTATAAACTTGATCCTTTGATATCAAAAGAAATTTGTAAATTGTTACAATTTAAAAGTAGGTAGTAGATATGTATGGAAATAGAATTATCATAATGTAAAAAACAGTATGGGGCAGTAGTGATAATGAGATTTCCAACCCCGCGCTCCTTGACACCTGTCAGGTGCAGATCTGTAGTCTCCTAGGGTCTGTACGTTTCTTTATCGGTATTGTCACTTGAGAGTATAATGTAATTTTTAGCCAAAAGAGTTTTGAAGGCCACTCTACCTTGACTCCCGCCTGTGGGGGGGATCTGTAGTCTGAAACGGTTGTGTATGTTCGTCAGTACGTCTCTAGTGCATATATATATATATATATATATATATATATATATATATATATATATATATATATATATGTATATATATTATATATATATATATATATATATATATATATATATATATATATATATATATATATATATATATATATATCCTACCTTAACACTCGCCAGTGGGGGGATCTGTAGTCTCAAATGGTTCTGCATGTTCGTCAGTACTGTCTATGTAGGGCATAAATATATATATATATATATATATATATATATATATATATATATATAGAGAGAGAGAGAGAGAGAGAGAGAGAGAGAGAGAGAGAGAGAGAGAGAGAGAGAGAGAGAGATAGATAGATGTATAGAATCTACTGGTCATTTTTTAACAGTTATATATGTGCTAATTACAATAGCCACAATGCCCTCTTAACTTCTCAAATTCTTCGCTCTTTCTTTCTTTCTTTTTTTATCTCAAGGCTTTATAGTGACAAGCATATCCAAAAAAGAGCAAAGAATTTAAGAAGTAAAGAGGGCATTGTGGCTATTATAAATAGTATATATATATATATATATATATATATATATATATATATATATATATATATATATATCCACCACTCACCATAAATAAAATGCAAGCAGCCAAAGTCGGTGATGTGTCCGAAGATTGCACCTTTCAGCTCACATCTGATAGATATGTAGATTCTTCTGACATACTGCCCAATGGTACCCCACCCTTATCTAAATGGGCACAAGAGCCGATGAGCTCAAGATATATGGAAGAATGGCTAGGAATTTTACTGATTAAAATCTTTAAACTGAGTTAAACTCTGTCAACACTAAGTGTACGAAATGACTACTCTGAAGACTTCTGTCATGATTTGATTCTTCCAAAGGCTTTAACTGAAACATACCCTGAGAGGGGCGCTTTCGATGGACCTTCGATGAAGTGTTCCATACAACAAGGAAGAATATAGAATTACCACAGAGAGTAGAATTTCCCAAAAGAAAAATGTGCAATGTTTACTCAGTGGTGGGTGTGGCTAGTATGCTTTCCGAATTCCAAAATCAGTTTCTCGAGCCCTCGGCCATGGACAACGGTAATTTGAATTAAAAATAACTAAACATTACTTATTTTAATTCAAAATAACTAAATATTAGCTATACGCAAGATTCAAGGCAAGCTTTATGTTTAATAATAAAACCAAAACAATAAAACATCTCAATAAGCGCTGAGGACGTCCTCAGACTTATATACCTTCAGACAAGGATAGTCTCCCATACACTCCTTCATCGGCGCCCCTGAGGAACACGAACTTCAATCTGATAAAGGCAATGTACAAGTTAGGGTTATAACAGTTAGTTTAATCTCGATCTCCCACTTCAACTTTCTTCTTCCTGAGCGATTCCTATATTGTGTTATAATCCTATTGTGCTATCACTGTATTGTTGTTCCCACTGTGTGTCTTACTTGTATTGTGTTCTATCTGTGCTGTGTTATAATTGCAGTGTGTTATTGGATATCAGCCAACGAATATACCATTGTGAAGTAAGAATTTTTTCCGATTCAATACTCAGGAACATAACTTTTTTCATTCGATTTTGATCTGTAACAGACTTCTTTTCATAATTAATCCGTAAAGTAACTGTTCTCCTTTCAAGTGATTATTAACGTAATTTATTCCTTATGCAAAAGAGTTACTTGGTACCCTACGTACGCCTTCCTCGATCGTCAGCCACGTGAATTATGCAACCCTGCTCAGATCCCAATCACTCGTGTAACAGTCTTCCCATAGAGCCGCTGTGGATTCTTGATTCTTGCCTCGAGTGCTCCGGATTCTTTCCCCTTCTTTGTGTCTCCTATATGCCACCTGGTAGTTCTACCTCGAGATCTAACCCATTGTTGATTACTGTTTGTGTTACAGGGCCCTTACATCCCCTTTAAACCCATAGGGTGTTATCATTTCTTTCTAATATGAGTTGTGAATGTACATATGATTAATTTAGCTATCCTTAGAGTTTGCATAATCGTTACCCACTCTGAAAGAGGCCATCAGCCTACGTTTTGTTACATGATTGCACCTGCTTGTCCAGGTCATTTGTAGATATATTCAGATTACCCACCCCAACAGTTGCACACTCCTCGGGTAAATCATGTTAATATATATATATATATATATATATATATATATATATATATATATATATATATTTATACATACATACATATATATATATATATATATATATATATACTATATATATATATATATAATATACCAGAGAATGGGAAAAAGAGTGAAATAACAACGTCTGACAACTACTGATACTACAGTTGGTGTTTTGGTCTATTATATAAGATCCACTCACTGTCCAATATGTTGTCTCAGGATGTTAATTGGAATACAGTATCTAATAATAACGATGAGAAGGAAATACTGAAAATGTTCCCAGGGAACTGAAAGAGTAACGGACGAACATTCTCAATGTTGATATCGAGTATTAACAGAATTTTAACGTAATAGAGATTCTAAGATCTTATGAAAGTAGTATTTCTGTCATTTCGGAACTATCACCAAGTAAAAACATACACACACCTCAGAATAAAGTTACGACCGGTATTTTGCAAAATAAAAAACAGAAAGCTTTCAAAAAATTCGGCTATGAATTAAATCAGTTTCTACAATTCATTGATATTTTCACATTTACAATTTTATTTGGTGATAACATGAACATGAGTAGCAGCATGAACATCATTTATAATAATAAAAATAAGTAAGTTCTCCCTCATCCACTCACATAAGTCACACAATAAGTTGGAGCCTAGTACTAAAACAGAACCAGGGGTATATCTCCATTGCACCCGTGGCTGTGTTTTAATTTCCATCGGATGCACTCAGAAGGTGGGTAGGAAAGTAAAACTCGCAGGTATGCTAAATCTGCAGCCTACCCAGGTAAAAGCCTCAAGGTCTGACTTCTTCATTTGAGAATTCTGGGTCTGATAGCAGGCGAGGAAGAAATTATTTCTATCGGTACACGTGCGTGTGTATTCATTTACATCATACTCTCTGAGAAGAGGTCACTGGAATGAAATATTATTTGTGCCAAAGCCTGTGAAGGTAGATCCTCAGGTTCCTGCTTGTATATATGTGTATGAGTCAGCTGGTAAAGCCCTAGCCTTTTACAATACAAAGTTCTGGATTCGATAACGATGTGGGGTAGAAACTGATTTCTATTACACACCAAATTGTTGGCTTTTACTGATATTCACTCAGTAGGGGATTCTTATAGTATGACGTCAGTTGAGTCACTGTGTAAACGACATACATGGTGTGTAGCCCGTCCATGTAAATCTGAGATTTCTGTACTGTGTCAGGTACTTGGCTTCTACCTTTTCTTATGACTTGTGTGAGACAGTTGGTTGCGCCCTGGTCTTGCATTTTCAATTCATACGTGAGGAAGAATTTTACTTGTTTTAAACACGTGCTTGTGTGCTGATATTCAAGAGTAATTCAAATGGTATGATATAGTCACAGTCCAGTTAAGCTTCGGGTACTGTGTAAATGCTAATTTTCAACTTTGTGGTCCAGACGGTAATGTTCTTGAATTACATTTGAGAGACTGGGTTCGATCCCGATGTGAAGTAGAAAACATATTTGTATTGCGGAAGGCCTTGTTTATTGATTTTCATTAATAATAATAATAATAATAATCTAACAGTATTAGTTTCAGAAATATATAAAACGATAACAAGAAAACCAAATATGTTATATTAACAAATAAAAAAAAAACTAAACTAACAATGGGGACGACGACAATGAAAAAAATAAAAAAAAGCAGCCCTTTTCTAACTATCTCATTTAATCAACGTTTGTCCGAAGGTTTACCTCACTCTGTATCTGTCCGGACCCTTCATTCAATTATTCCGTCTCGCCAACCATCCCTCGAAAATCTATTTGCATCTCCATTAAAGCTTAAATGTATAAATCTTGGATGCCGAAAAACATAAAGTGGAAATATGAAAATCCATCGCATCAGGCCCCAGGGAATGAGAGAGACAAGCAGTGCTGCTATATCGGAATTATGACCTTCTATTTATTTATTTTCTTTAAGAGTGAGCAAAGGAAGTGGGTGAGGTAGCCCTAGCTCATACACACACATATATACATAAATAATATATATATATATATATATATATATTATATATATATATATATATATATATACATATATATATATATATATATATATATATATACTATATATATATATATATATCTATATACATATCTATATATAGATAGATATATAATATATATCTATAATATTATATATCTATATATATATATATTATATATAGTATATATACATGTACAGGGTACACTCAGAATAAGAAAGTGCTTACTTTACAGACAACAGATCTATCAATGATGGAAGAAGTTTTTGATTCCAGTATAAGGTAGGAAATTACATCAGTGGCATGCACAAGCTATAATGTCAGAATTATAAAAACACTGTGGCTGACCCCAGAATGGGAGTCAGTCACCAATTCCAGAACTTCCTGGAAACATGGGATCCACAACTCTAATAGCTTACACTCAACCTTGAGATACATTATACATAGACCTTAAATCATTGCCACCTCCAAAGGTAACATACCCACAATATACCTATTACTACAACGACAGCAGCAGTCCTCAGTACAAAGGTGAGCTGAAGTAGGCATAAGTGATTGACACAGGGATTAAGAGAGGCACACATTTCAACAACATTCCTGCCGCAAGGCCTTCTTAACCCCCAATTTAGCGTTTTTCTCCCTTCTTGGCATACGATGCTTTAGCATTCCAACCCGGTGGCATTCCCGGGGCAACTGTCATCAGGTAATATCGCTTGCTGCCACCGGAGTAGGAGTTGAAATTTAAAATGCTTTATGTTATGGAAGTTTTATATCTTCTGGATGCAGACACGATTCACTGGAAAGTTTCAACGTGGAGGTGGCCGTTGTATTTTTTTTATTTTGTCACAAGAAAAGGCTGAAAGATGAAATAACACACACACACACACACACACACACACACACACACACACACACAACACACACATATATATATATATTATATATATATATATATATATATATATATATATATATATATGTATATTTGTTCCGGTAGCCATATTGTGTGATGGATACAAATACGGTTTAGTCAATGATCTGCTTTTCTACACCTAGGTAACATACTTTACTTAATCGTGCATTCAGAACAATATTCTCAAAATTATGAAACTCTACGAATTTGGAGCTATGACACCAAATTAACATGGTCACCATACCCAAGTTACATGAGGATTATCTTATTTATTACAACTGTGTAACAGGATACATACCAAATATAAACAGTATTTGACTAGTAATACTAGAGAAAAAGGGCTTTTTAGCTTAAAGAAAAAAAGCAATACAGCCGTCTTCCCATTTCATTCTAAAGAGTTTCAAAATAATTTCATATACATTCAATTTCGTTCCCTCTTAATTCTACAGAGAAATCAACCAATAATAATAATAATAATAATAATAATAATAAATAATAATAATAATAATAATAATAATAATAATAATAATAATAATAATAATAATAAAAACCCGATTGAAACCAACATGGCTCCCTGAATTCAAAGTAATAAATTTAAAAAAATCATTCGTAAATGTGTCAAGAAGATCACGTAGACCTGATGGCAGTCCAAAGGTCCTGCTGAGACAAATCTCCCGCGAGTGGAAGTGAGTCAGCATTCCGTCTTTAAATTCTCGGATTATGGCGAGAGGAGGCGTCAATGAACTCCTTCCAGGGTAATTTGCGCTCCTCAAATGGCTGGAAAGTGATCAGAGCTTAATAGGCCATCAAAATCTATTGGGCTTACAATATTTTCTAGCAAAGAGAGAGAGAGAGACAGACAGAGAGACAGAGAGAGAGAGAGATCTTTACCTTTCCCTATTCTTTTTGTCATGTTGTCTCTGTGAATATAGCAATAACTTTATGGTTATATCTAATCCCTAATCGGCATCAAAGAGTCATTAGTGCTGGCAGGTCAAATGGAAAAGCTCTGTTTTTCTATATTTCCCACACAGACAAACCGAGCCTTGTAAACAAAAATGGTTAAGAATACTGTTCCCGTATTATGAAATTGTCAATCAATGAACAGATATTTGCAATATCATATTGCGTAAGAGTGAAATTTTTATGTGTAAAGGTGAATGAGAAGATCAAGGTCGCTTACATGAACTATCGATAAATGTATGTAGTTAAACATGTTCAGATGATACATATAAGAAGGTATGTGGAACATTATGATGAAAAAATGCGTGTGTTCTGCGGTGGATTGGATACACGAAAAGAAGTGAGGGCGAAAGAATTTATAAAGTTATGAAGTCTTGGGAGGAAGGATAAGGGGGACAATCTCAATGGCGGCCACATGGAGTGAAAGAGAAGTCGGAAAAGAAAGAACCTTGACATCCAGGAAGCATGAGAACGAATACAAGAATGAGACAGTGTTAAAGGGCTCGTCAGTTTTGACGATATATTGACAAGCTTCAGTGTAAGCATATGAAGTTTTTTTGCACGGGAAAAACTTGGTGGTGAGTGCCATCGTATTTTTTCCTTAAGCCAATAGCTTGTATGGGAACTGGCTAACTGGTGGACTTGTGGAAAAATTGATGAATGTAAGAGTAGCAGAGAGGTGGAAATGTTGTAGAAGGGGCTAGAGTTAATTTGAGAATACATATGGAAGTCACTGTTGAAGTCAGGAGGGCAATTAAATTAACAGGCTGAAAAATGGAAAGACCAAGCACTGATGTGGTTACAAGTGAGACACTGGTGGAAGTGTGATTGCATGGATGTGTGTAGGGTCAGGAGTGGATGAGGGAAATCACTGCTCCCTTGCATAAGGGTGAAGGTGCTACGGGAGACTTTAAGAACAAAAGGGGCGTGACTTTGCCGAGTATGCCAAGGAAAACATATGGTGGAATTCTGAATGACAAAATGAGACAGACGACAGGTTTGAAGGGGAAGAACAGTATGGGGTTTAGACATACGTGTCTTTTCCAAATTTGCACCAAGGAGGACCCCTTCTTCTCACACAGGGGTTATCTCTTCGAACAGGCAGATGGTATTGCCATGGAATCTCCCTTGACGTCCTGCCTGGCAATTTGTATATGGTGGATGTCAAGGAATGAACCTTCAGTTACCATCTGAAACCCAAAATATATGCCCAATTATATCGCCACTAACATCGATACTGATGAATAAGCTACCCGCCTACGGTACTCCTTGAAGAGGAAATCTAGCCTACACTACATTACACTATTGAATATGTTGTCGAAGGCCGACTCCCCTTCCTAGGTGTTAATGAAAAGGAGACACGTGCACACTATGGTGTACTAAAAGGCAACTCATGTGGGTCAGCGCCTTAATACCCATGGGGAGTGTGCCCTGGCACCACAAACACTCCATATGTGAGGAATGCAATACAACCTGTTCCTCGGAGCTCGAAAGTGCTAGGCAGCTCCTAACTAATAATGGATACGACAGCAACCTTTTAGAAGTTTGCATATAAAAAAATAGTTGGATGTGTATGCCAGCACATCAGTGACGGTGCTTACCTTACCAGGAAACATCATATTATGGTGAGGTTGGAGAAAATTGCTTTATTTTGCTTTTCAACTGGATTCAACAGGAAATCAGGTCTGCTATTCCAGATAGAAAATCTACCCTGATGTGCTCACTGCTAATGCCAAAATTACCATATCATCCAGACTAATAGAGCTATTAATCCAAAGTGTCTAACCCTATGTTTTTCAGGTCAAGGAATTCATTTAGCATGGTGATATTTGCCTGTATGTGACCTATTTTCAGATAATTGCAATCATCCTCTAAATTTCTGTGTAAATAACAATTAACTAATGATTTACTGTGCCTTATTTGTAATCAACAGCATGTTTTCACCTACGTTATTTGCAATGTTTCTAGGTTGATAATGTTTGAATTTCATTTCATCTGTACAGGTTGCATGTGCATGGATTAATTGCATGATTGTAGTGTTGGTCGATAAACTAAAATTGAACAGATATGACGTGTGTCATCTGTAGAAAAGTGATTAATCTAGGCAAGTCCAAAGATTATGTCAAGCTGACAAAAAAGGGTGTGTTGGTATTAATAGTGCAAACAAAGAGAAAAATAGATGTTCCAGATGCGGGCTTTAACAAAAATCATTATGTCCTTGTGCACGAAGTCTGCAAGAGTAGGCGCACACAGCCCAAAACCATCAAGTCTGCCAAAAAGCGTGTTTCTTCTGAAGCGGATAAGTCAAACTTGAGATCAGAAGAGGAAAATGACTGATTTCAAAACCACTGCCTGTTCTGTGGAGTGCTTGTTGAAATGTCTCCAGCAAAGAAAAATCCTACTAAAGCTAGCTACAGATACAATCATGTTATGACGAGGATTTCAAAAGAATATCATTAGTCACTGTCACATTAGGGAGGATGATTGGGCCTTGAAAGTCAAGCCTCGTCTTTCTATGATAAATGATCTACCAGCTGACGAGGCTCTATACCATCACAAGTGCAAGGACCTGTTCATGAAGGGAAGGGCTCCTCCAGGATTTGCATCTGACGGAGTGCAAATCTTTCAACAGGAGAAGAAAAGTTGGTCGACCTAGGAGCAAATCCAAAGCTGATGCTGTTCAATATGAAATTGATTTTCTGGAAACCAACAACGATGAGACCATCACACTCCAATACTTGCACCTAGTTATGATGAGAGAAAGTGGCATGACTGAGGAGGAAGTGTACATCCTAAAGCAACTGAAGCAAACGCTGGATAATCACTATGGTGCAAGGGTATTAATTACCACCATCAGACAATGCCCTAATATCATTACTCTGAAGTCCGACATTAAAACTCTTATCCAAGAAGCACATGACAGAGCAAGTGAATCGAAAGAACTCTATGATATGGACAGAATTATTGAAACACTTGGGGAATTCATAAGAACAGAGATAAAATTCATGGAACTTCATAATTTGGAGTACCCAAATTCAGAAGAAATGTGTTCTGTTAATTCGATTGTTGCATACCTCCTTATTCATTGTGAATGCTCCTAAGCAGCATTATCAAGAGCAGAAATGCATAGTTGCATGTGGCCTCAATTGGTCAGGCTATCATGCAATCCACATGCCCTTGCTCATTTCTTCCACCCTGCAAGTTGGTCTCAGTGTGACACTCGAAAATAAGTATGGTCACCATGATCTGGTTAACATGATCAGCGAACTTGGCTTCTGCATACACAAAAGTATAGATGCAATGCTGCAGCAGTGCAAGGTGTTGATCTCCTAGAAAAAACTTCTGACTCTTTTCGCCAGTACCAGGCAGACAATGTTGACCATGTCTCCAGAACCTTTGATGGCCATGGGTCAGTCCATCATATGGGCCAAATGGCAACATTTACCCCAGTTGTCAAGAGCACCAGGAAAATCCTACGATGCAAGTTGGACATGAAGGTCATAAAGCAATGAGCTCAAGTGAATCTGGTTGAACAGAGAAATCCATGGACAGTTCTTTTCAAAATTATGTATACCAATATTGAAGTGCTGGTGATGCCCACTACGACATTGTGTCAACAGCATTTGTGATGGCCAAAAGGAGATCAGTGGTAGTTATAGGGGATGGCACCGACCTTCTGGTCCTGCTCCTGTGCCATCTAAGTCCTAGACATCATGATATCTTCTTGTAGACAACCAGCAAGATCATCAACATCTGTATCCTGCAAGATCATCTAACTCCTGACCTTACTGTATCATTGCTCTTCCTGCATGCAATTACAGGGTGTGATACAACATCAAGACCATATGGCATAGGAAAGGTCATGGCAATGAGCAAATGCCATCAGCTCAAGGATTATGCCCATTTATTCATGAAGGCAAATCAATGTCATGATGATGTCAACAAGCAGTGGCAAGCTGCTCTTGAAATCTTATACAACTGTTAGCCTGGAAATAGCTTTGACTTGAAAGAGTGGCTCGTTTCAGTAGCCAAGTGGTGTCCAGGTCGGTCTAACTGCCTCCTGAATCTCTTCCACCCACCTGTGACTCAGCCAAGTACCACAGTTACAGTGTACCACCAGGTATAGGCATGGCAAGGCAATCATCTTGATCCAATAAAGTGGGGTTGGTTTATCCACAAAGACCAGAATTTAGAGAAAGTCAAGCCAATGAGGATGCAGAGGGATGCCGCTCCAGCATCTTTGTTGAAAATAGTCAAATGCACCTGTCACGTCAAGTGTGACAAAAATACTTGTTCCTGTCACAAACATTGACTGTGGTGCACCCTGGCTTGTGGTCACTGCAAGGGAATCACCTGCACCAATGCTGCAGTGATCAGTGAAGCAGAGCTTCTGGATGATTTGGCTTCCTAGATATTAAATTTGGGAATGCAATTACGGAATGTCACAATCAAGCTCTAATATCTAGATCTTATTGAAAATGCTTAAGATGAATTCCCTGGCCCCCAAGACATAAGATTACATACCTTGTTTGCATTTATAGCTTTGTTAATAAGGAAAATGTTTAATTTTTTGGTATTAAATATTGGTAATGGTGGCCATCTTGGATTAGGGCCAATTTAGGGCATTAACAGTGAGCAGATCAGGTAGATTTTTTATAGTGGCTGTTAAACCTAATTTACTGTCCAAATCAGTTGAGGAACAGAATAAAGCAAATTTTTCCAACCTTTAATTACTCACAAATAAAAAAAACGCAAGGGAAAAAAAGCACTGAAAACCAGGAAGAATGTTAAGGAAAATAAAGTACTTTTTACGGTACTCCTCAATCACAGACGATTGAAACTGAAAACTAGGGAATACCATGATTCAATTGTCTTTGAGATCATATGCTATACAGTAAGAAATTTGTGAACTGCAGTTAGGTGTAGTACAAGGAATGACCCCATTGCCATTAGAGTCAGCATTGTTGCTTCCACCAGTTACATAAAACATGCAGCTATTAACCTGCAAAGCATCTCTACCTTCTGAATACGATATCAATTAAAGTGAATAATAACTCACAACTGAATGAAAATCAAGTATTATAAGTCTACACGATGATGGCTTTAATTAGGCAACGTCTGCCGATGTCGACAAAAATTTAATATGCGAAATAAGAAGCCTAATATTAAACCTACTCCTATGGCATAGCATGTTTGGACATAAAATTACAGCTTGCTATCGGCATAAAATTACATTCAAATATACTTGTGAAGAGAAGCGTATATAATAGGCATTTCAGTGCAGGTATTAAACTTGCTAAGCACCCTTCCCCTCTCACCTTACAAACAAGATATTTGTTCAACAATGTATAAACAACAATAACTCCAAAGAAGGTAGTAAAAAAAAACTACGTACCACCTTAGTTAATTCTAATTCATGTGTATTCTGAAAGCAAACCGACCACACAGTTTGTGTGTGCGGTGAGAGAGAGAGAGAGAGAGAGAGAGAGAGAGAGAGAGAGAGAGAGAGAGAGAGAGAGAGAGAGAGAGAGATACAAAAGTAAAACACTTTTCGACATTTCCTAATGAGATATGAATTGAATAATTTTGCGGGAAGTTGCAAACCTATCAGTTCAAGCCATGCTGATTTTAGATTCTCAAAATTACCCATTTACCAAAATAAAATAAAACATCTAGACACATGCTCATGCTGAAAATGGTACCCAGTAGATACGAAAATCTATATTTCAGGAGGAAAAGGAAAATAAATCCAGCACGCCATAACAGATTATTCTCTTTATTATATATCTCGAGAGAAATACATCTATTTAGAATCGTAGAGACTACCATTTTTAATAACTGAAAGCATTTAAATCCATATCTTATATCAGTGCACTGTCTTTCATTTTTTTTTCTTGAGAATAGGAAAAGTACAGTACAGCAAGATCAAAAGGAACGCGTCATGGTAATAAAACATATACCAAAAACAGAATAAAAATATATTTATATTCCTACGGAATCATGACTATTTAAGGTATATATGTATATTGAACCAACAGGCAGATTTCATAGTTTGCGTCTGTGATATTAAGAGTCAAGTTTCCATATAGACAAGAGCTCCTTATCAGGAAGGTGTGTGATGCAAACAATGCAGGTAATCTGTCAGTTATAAGAAACTCTCAATTTCCCATAAATGGCGGATTTTGTTTCCGGTGACTACTTCCGGTCATTCAGATACTAAAGCTAAAGAAGGATTCACTGAAGAAATGTTCAAGGTAAATCTTCATTTCAGCGTATAACAATTTTCTTAATAGAATCATATTAGGTTTAAATTTCCTGGAGCGTCTTCAAAAGACTTTCTTTTCCTTCTTTTTAATACGAAACGAATCTTCTTTACATGATTACACAGCAAGGAAAAATAAGAGAGAAAATATGGGAAGATTAATGAACGGTAATTCTCTGGCGTATATTTGAGCATCATCGTTTATCTCGGCGGGAGATGCTAATGATATAAAGTAACAGGTGCTCTGCAGCATCATCGAGTAAATATGTGAAAGCCGTACTTATTCCGCATTCGTTTTTCCCAGCTGCTTCTCTTTCTCCCCTAATTATCAACGTTCGCCTCTTCAACTCATCTCGTCTTCTTCCTTCCCTTTGGCGTCGTTCGACCTCTCTATCTCTATCATCGGATTCTCTCTTCATCCTCTACTTCCACGCCTCATGGACCTCTTCGCCGTCACGGTCTCTCGTGTCTGCTGAAATATATAACTCTTTAGGGAAGGGGGGCGGGGTGATAAGAGGATACCATACTCATACACCCTACCGTCTCATGCCGCGTCTTCTGGCAACCACTGCAATGCAAGAACCTCGAGACAAAATAACGATATCATTGCGTTTCTTCTTCCTCTATTTTCACATTTATTCAGTTCAGGAGGAATTCAGCCCTACCTGATTAATCAATACACAAACAAAGGAGTAACGAGCTGTATATGACAAAAGCATGGAGAACCTGTATTAGCATAAGTGCAAAACTAAGAAAAGAAAACAAAAGTAATTTGTGAACAAAGTCATTTGTATTTTCAGCGGAACAGCGAAGAGACCCAAGAGCAATTCAAGAAGCCAAATACCAACAACTGGACGAGAAACGCAGTGGACAAAACGCGACGAAGGAAGCCTTCCTTGCTCATTCAGCCCACCCTTCTTTGGCGAGGAAATCATGTAACTGAGGATATGAATACAGTTATCTTAGAATTCTTCCTTTTTCTTTAATGAGAATCTTCCTTTTTTCTTCAACACTCTCCAGGTAATTATGCCATTCCCCACGACCGAAGATTTGTCATTTCATAACTGTCAAACCCTGAGACAGTCTCCTTACTGTTAAAGTGTATTTTCATTAGTTTCGGTGCTAATAAAAAAATTTCCTTTTCATAACGAAAAAATCCTGCGCTTGAAGTTTCTCAATCACGTAACTCACACCAAAAAGGTTACTAAACAAATACACAGTAAAGTTCCGAATCTTGTAAATTTGACACAAACGTTTTCCATGACCTCAACTTTGACTTCAGAATGAAGGAATTGTTTTTACCTATTAGGGAAT
Organism: Macrobrachium nipponense; assembly: GCF_015104395.2. Classification (NCBI taxonomy): domain Eukaryota; kingdom Metazoa; phylum Arthropoda; class Malacostraca; order Decapoda; family Palaemonidae; genus Macrobrachium; species Macrobrachium nipponense. The sequence continues at coordinate 53,476,984 of NC_087206.1, read as the reverse complement.
CGAAACATAAATAAAACACTATCTCCATTGCTACATGCTTTAGTGGACCTGCGTATGATAAAGCTACATAAGAAAACTAATGTTAATGTACAAGGTAAGATCCTATCAAATATATGATCGCAATTAATTTATCTACAATAAATATGTAGAATCTATTGGTCATTTTATATCAGATACAAATGTAATTGTAAAGCCACAATGCCCTCTTAACTTCTCGAATTCGTCGCACTTATTTTGGGTACGCCTTGTCACTACAAAGCCTTAAGTTCCAAGTGCAAGAAATATGAAGACATTATGATGCCCGGTAGCGGATTTTAAAGTTAACTTGTTTACGGTATGAATGAAATATGAGTCAATTTACGAATATATTTAACTACGAATGTAAACGGTTAAAACAAGAAGGCTTCACAAGAGTTTTGATTAGAATCGTGCAGGTGTCATAATACATATGGAGGCCTTTTCATTGCATAATACATATGGATGCCTTTTCATTGCATAATACATATGGATGCCTTTTCATTGCATAATACATATGGATGCCTTTTCATTGCATAATACATATGGATGCCTTTTCATTGCATAATACATATGGATGCCTTTTCATTGCATAATACATATGGATGCCTTTTCATTGAGTTCGAAACCATATTGAAGGTATCAAAAAAAGTAACCGTCGAGGACATTAAAATGAAAAATGCAAAACGTCTGAAAGAGGACGGCAATGATGCAAGTTATGACAGACTAGATCTCAACTGACACCTTTAAGCACTTCATCCAACACTGCTGGAAAACAAAGCAGAAGAAGAAGAAGAAGAAAAGAAAAGAAGAAGAAGGAAGAAGAAGAAGGAAGAAGAAGAATAAGAAGAAGAAGAAGAAGAAAAGGAAGAAGAAGAATAAGAAAAGAACGGAAAAGGAGAAGAAGAAGAAGGAAAATTCAAGAAAGAATAGAAGTGAAACAAATTTCGCAAATTCTTGGTCGTGAGTTATTGTAATTATCGAAAATATTGAGAAAAGTCTGTTCACACTGCCAAAGGAATTAATAATATTCAATCACTTTTTGTAGAGTATTATAAATGCCCTGCATTAATTTGAGCCAATTAATATGCAAGTGACCGGAAAAAATAGTGTTTTCCACTAACAACGGA